>NC_133620.1:475481661-475779161 GCF_048593235.1 Sminthopsis crassicaudata | reverse complement strand
AGACAGAAAAGAAGCCAGGGTCTCTGGGGCCCAGTACAATACCTAACCCGCCGTCGTCTAGCCACGCTCCGTGTAACCCCCTAAAAAGACGCCCCTCTGTTTTCAGGCACATGCCAAGCTGTTCTCCCACCCAGGCTGCCCCACCCCCACCCCACCCCCGCATTGGGGGGAGCCCTTCCATCTCTGCCTCACAGAGTCCCTCACTTTGTTCAAGGATCAGCGCCAACGTCACCCCCTACAGGAAGCCTTCCCTGATTTCCCCGGGACCAGTGCCCCCTCTCCCACCTTGGTTTCCTTCCCGTTTGCTGTGCCTTCCTTCTCAGGCTTGTTTCCCGCCTGCAGAAAGCAGAGTCCTTGAAGGAGGGTCTGCTTCTTGTTTGTGTCTGAATTCGTGATGCCGGACACAGGCCCCATTCTCGCCGGAGCCCTTGAGCTGAATATCATTTTCTTCTGTTGGAAAACCAAAGATAGTTTTCTTCTTGAACTGGAGATCATTCTTGGTATTGCCAGTTTCTTCATCTCTCTCCTAATCTTACTATTGGCTTTCAATTCTCCATAGAAACTCTCCTTCCCCGTCTCTCCCCCACCTCCCCCTTCTGGTGAAATACCCAGAAAGCAGGAATCCCCCCCAGATCTGTGAGCTGCCACCTCGCTCGGCCCTGCCCTGGTCTCTGCAAAGAAGAGTTTTTCTCTGTGTTCTGTTGCACATGCCAACTTTCAATTCAGATTCAATGACTTGTCACAGGCGACCTTCGCCACCTTCCCGGAGAAAGCTTCACGAGCTTACCATTCATGTGTCCGATAAGGAGCCTCCCCCTGGAGACTGAAGGGACCTCAGGGTCCCAGAGGCAGGAAGCACAAAAGGCCAGTTTTCTGACTCCCGGCTTCTTTTTTACTCTATGCACAACTGAGGACCAAGATTAAAGCCCTGTTCTCGCATCTAAGGACAGTGCCCATGTATGTGTGGGTGCCCGTCAGAGATCACAGCCCCTATCATGGCAGGGGGTTGCAGGGGGTTGCCGGGGGCCGATGAAGGGAAACTCGCCCCCGAGACAAAAGCCCCGGCTTCCACTGCGGGCACCTCCGTTCCCACAGAAGGAACTCATCCTTTTTTGCACACTATAAATTCTTTGAAATTATGCTGTCCATATAATTTGTATTTTTCTCTAGAAAGCTCTCTAGGCAGAAAGTAGAAGTCTGACCAGAGCTTTCCATTTTCCATGTAGAAGAGGAGGGGGCAGCACAAAATCCAAAGGCTACCTGGGAAATTCATCTTCCACCCCCACATCCTATCTGCTGTGCTCTCCCCTGACTTGTTTCTCAATCCGCCTTGAATTTAAGGATCCCTTGGTATGGCCTAGAAAGGAGCACTTTAATTTACTAGACGGCCAGCAGAAAGCGGGCTCTCATGCCCCCTTTTGTATTTGAAGGCAGCCCTGTACTCTCTCTGGCCCAAGGTCTCAAGCCCAAGCAACCAGACTCTGGCTTTGCAGAACGAGAATGTGAATCTGGCACTGTGATAGGGGACTACCACCCGGTGCTAAAATTCAATTCAGCTCAACAAGTACTTATTGGAAGAGGAGAACGAGAACATCAGATCATCCGAAAAACTGAATCCTTTCCTTTCCAATAGCCCACTCCTCTAATCCTGGATGCCCACAATGGACTACTGAGAAATGGAGAGCTCTTTGTGCCAGGGGAGGTTTAGTACCTTCCTTCCATTCCTCTGATTTTATCCCCACAAGGTTATTTCCAAAGACATCAGTGGGAGAGATGGTGCCTGGGAAGGACAGCCAGCTCTATTTTAGATAGACCAATGACAATTCAGTTCCCTCAGGAACATCTGGGATTCTAAACGAATTTATGTGAGAGCCATGGTTATGTGGAACTGCTGCTGTGACAGCTTCCCTCTGCTCTGTATTTGGACGGGGAGCCTGATCCACCTTGGATACACTGTGAAAATGGCCTCGGTGCTAGGAAAAAGGGCGGACTCACTAACCGCTCAAAAAGGGTTTCTCATACAGGAGGACTAATGGGGCTGCCAGCTTGGCCTGAGAGCCAGGGCCATGCACTTGGAGGCAGACACGTGATTCGGATCTGGCCTGATAAACTTCCTAGCTGGGCAGTCACTTCATCTCTGGCTGTCTCTTTTTCTAAGTCTGTATAATGGGCAACAATAGCAACACTTTTCTGTCAGGGTTGTTGTGAGGTTCAAATAAAAAGGAAAGAAAAGAGGGGAGAGGGAGGAAGAAAAGAAAAAAGAGGAAGGGAGAGGGAGAGAGGAAAGGGAGGGAAAGAAAAGGAAGGAAGGAAGGAAGGAAGGAAGGAAGGAAGGAAGGAAGGAAGGAAGGGGAAGAGGGAGGGAGAAAGGGAAGGAAAGAAAAAGAAGGAAGGAAGGAAGGAAGGAAGGAAGGAAGGAAGGAAGGAAGGAAGGAAGGAAGGAAGGAAGGAAGGAAGGAAGGAAGGAAGGAAGGAAGGAAGGAAGGAAGGAAGGAAGGAAGGAAAGGAGGGAGGGAGGGAGGGAGGAAGGAAAGGAGGGAGGAAGGAAGGAAAGGAGGAAGGAAGGAACAAAAGGAGGGAAGGGACAAAGGAAAAGCTTTGATAAAGTACTTAGTATGTACCAAGCTTTATGTCATACACAAATAACATATATAAAGCTCTTTGCAAAACTTAAAGCTCTATATAAATATTACTTAACCTTAGAGTTCCCATGATGCATAAAATATGCCCTTGTGCTCCGAGGGCTGGGCCTTCATCCTTAGAACACACAAGCCCACCACTGGTAAACTGTTGGCATGAGACTAAATGATTTCTACCACTAGGTCAAAGTTCAAGCCCGGGTTCCCCACGCTCATTCACCCAACAGTGCTTTGAGAACACCGAATCAATCAGGTGTGTTGCCTGAATGCACCCTGCTAAAAGCCCATCATCCTGACTGCTCCCCAAGCACCTCAGTCAATACTTGTTTTATTTTTCCCAGCCCACTCCTCCCAGGACTTGCAGAAACCTCCCCAGGAATAAAGGTTAAGTCAAGAAGTCTGAGGCGATCAGTGAGGAGGACTAGGGAGCTGATAATGTCTCATACCTCCCCCTCCCCCCCCCCACAGAACCAGAGACATCACCGGAGCGTCCTGCCCCAGAGCCTGCTGAAGGGCTTTACATGAAAGGTGGGGCAGGATTGTCTGAGGGGGCTCAAAGGTAACCACAGCCTTTAAGCAGTCGGCTCAGTGCTAGGCATTAGCAGGGATTATTGCTGGAAAGAAAGAAAAAAAAGAACCTCACCCTTTAGCTTCCATCCTCCAAGTTCATCCCTTCTGCCATCTTCAAGGGAATTTCACTCATTCAAATCCGATAAAAATCCAGAGTAAAAAGATCCAGGGCAGCCTGTGCAGAGCAAGGACTATGAGAGGAATTCACTACTGATGATTTTTAAAAATAGATCAAAGTTAGCCATTTGGGGGAAGCAGGAGAGTGTCATGGAAAAACACTGAATTTGGCATTCGAGGGCATGAGTGTTAATCTGGGAATGTGCAACAAAGATAAAAAGGACTCAGGAGTGCATGATGTAAGTCGGTTTATTTATGTTTTCTTGGGAGAAGCAGGCCATATGCTCAAGGGCAGTTCTTGGGCAGATCTGCGCTTATAAGAGAATGAGCCTTTTATTTCCTGCCCTGAAGTGCAAGGTTCTTTCCTCGTCACCCCAGCGGCTGAGGATGATGAAGTTAACAAACTTCCCCGTCCACCTATGGCATGTTTCCCTTCCGTCATCATACAACTCATGTTCAAAAAACTCCTCCTTTGGGGAAAAGTTAATATTAATTAACTCATTAAGTGTGCTCGTTCAGTGTTTACGGTTACCTTTCACCCACTTGTTGTTTTTGGTTGGTTTTATTCATTTATTAGTTCAGTGACTCAATATCTTGTTTGTACAATAACGTGGTCAGCTGCTGTGGCCTTTTTCGAAGTCTTTGCCCCATATGGAAACACAACTCTCTAGGTTGCTCACACTCTGCCACGTTCTCCCTACGTGATCTTGGGCGAGTGACTTTCCCCATGCCCGTCATTTTCTTCATCTAGATGGATTCAGACTCCCCTTGAGCTATGTCTATGCTCTTGTGGGACTTTGCTTTCCCTTTCTCGGCTTCACCAGCTTTCTTCGTGCGTTGGGTAATCATTTTTATTCAGATCTTGCCTTCTCCAGCAGATTATAAGCTCCCTGATGACAGGGCTCACATCTTCCTCAATCTGTCTCTCCTACGGCATCTTGCATATTGTCAATCAGTAACAGTTATCAAGAACCCACTCTGCCATGCTCTGAGGATACGCAAACCAAAATGGACTAATCCCTGAAGAGACTTCCATTCTAACGAGGGACACAAAACACACACACACACACACACACACACGTAAAATAAATTCCATGCAAAAGAAGCACAAAATATGGCAGAGGGGTTGGTCAGTAGCAGCTGAAGAACAGACACAACCTTCTTTTTCATCTTCCAGCCCGGCTCCACATGTACAGAACATTTTGGGATTGGAAGCACATGTCTACAGTTGGACAGGTTCTACAACTCTCATCATAATCTCGGATAGCTCTCCCCAAACTCTCAGGACGGGGAATGGACTCTGAACTGGAGGGCCAGAAGGGAAGTCAGAGGTCACGTAGCCCATCTGTCTCTTTTTACCGTGAGGGAACAAGGCACAGAATCACGGCACTTTGCTCAGTTCCCCCCCGGGGGGGCCAAGGACCTCTGACTCCCAAGTCAGGGCGCTGTCCAGCTACTCCAAGAACAGCAGCCTCTGTCCGGCTAAGCATCCCTTTACACCCATCACACTTGTCTCCTCACTCGAAGGATGTTTTCCCACAGACTTTGTGAAAACTCCCTTAGCATGTGCATCATGGAACAGACTGACTTCTCAAGAAAAAAAAAATTCTATTGTCTCGGGACCTGGAGACATCCTGGAAGAGGATGCAGGATTAGCGATTGTTTATAAAGCCCTGCAGTATTCCCCCTCGAACTTTATGGACAGTTACCATTAGAGGCAATATTAAAATAAATGGCACCAAAGGAGAGCAGTACCTAGTTTGTACAGAAAACAAAATGAGGGTTCCTGCTGTGGCCGAAATAAGAGTTGGGAGGAGGAGAGTCGTGGACACATAGAAGCTCATCTGGGTAATAATCATCAGAAGTGGATTCAATTAGCCAGGTAAAGTCTCATTAGTACAGAGGAAGAGGAGGAGAAAGAGAAGAAAGAGGAGGAGGAGGAAGATGAGCAGGCTGGTGAGATCTAGCATTTTTATCGTGCTTTAAGCTTCCCCGAGACCATTTCTGAATTTATTGCATTTTTTCAGGAGATGTTATTTTTGCCTCGGCTTCCTGCTTTCCTGCTTTTCTCGATTGCTGATAGAATGTTATATTTGATTAGTGCCAACTTAAGGGAATGCTTTCACGGAGTAAAGGCAATATGCTTATGTACTCGAAGGAGCGGTTGCCTTGGGAGGAAGCTCATTTCTCAGGACGCTCTGTCAGCCCTGTTGGTGAGGCAAGACTTGAAACTTTAGTCTAGCTTGTGTTCAGGCTTAAATCTGGCTCGAGGCCAAAGGGCAAGAAGCAAAATATGGTTCCAAAATAGGATGATGGGGTCGAGATAGCTCGAAATAAACATGTGAGAAATGCCCGAGGACCACTCTCTCTGCCAAAAGTCAGGTTTATTTAGGAGACAAAATAAGAGATGAAATAGGCACCAGGAGGGCAACTAGGAAATAGAGAGCATATCATTAGCAAGGTAAAGGTAAATTCCCCAGGGAGACTCACAATTAACCAGGAGAAAGGAAACACTCTGAGAGGTAGAAGTAAGCCATCCACCCAAGATTAGATCTGAATTAGCAAACCAGCAAGGAAAAAACACGACGAGGAGGGGGACAGAGGAGCCTCGGAACAGACCTTCTCCTGAAGGGAACTGAGCAAAGCTCTTCATCACAAGCAGATCTTTTGATAGTTTCTCAGAGGGACCAGAGAAGTAAATGCAGGAACGCTGAGGATCAAAGAGAGAGGAAGTGCCAGGGAGCTCAAAGGTGGGGGAATCAAGGAGCCAGATTGAGCCACTGGCCAGCCAGGTCCCAGACCCAGGGGATGACCTGCTAATCGATATCAAAGGTTGTTTAAAGATGCATAGAGATTGGGGGATAGACTGATAAAAAGCTTCATCCTCACAATCACTCAGTATAAACAGAATAGTCTGGGAACTGGTTATATCTGATAACAGCTGGGTGGGCTTCTTCCTGGCAGGGGAACAGAGTTCATATCAAGCAGAAGCCAAGATAGAAGATTTCCCAAGGATGGCTGTCCCCAGACAGGAGTGTGGGGTGCTGGGCAGTGCAGGTAAGTGTTTAACTAACTCTCTGGGAAGGAAAAAAAAAACCACTTATCCATATAACACCCTTCTAAGTTTACTCTGTATTATTCTCCATCACTTTCTTAAATCTAGACAAGTAATGAAATATTAAATCAAGACCTATAGTCGGTACCAATTTCCAAGATGCGATGTTTGCACTGAAAATTTTACACCTGGCTCACCCTCTCCAGTTTTAGCTTGTTCGAGTATTTTGTCAGAGGACAAAATCCTGCAGGAAATCGGGAGAGAAGAAATAGAGTTTCCATTCTTGGAAAGCTGAGAAACGGGAGAGGGGAGACTGGGGGGAGGGGCAGATCATCATTGTTAGAGGAGTGTCTAAGGCTGTTTCAGCGTGTATAGAAGCACAGAGAGCCCTGACATATATATACATATATATATCTATATATATATGTAGATATATATAGATATATATATAGATAGATAGATAGATATAAAGATATATAGATATAGACATAGATCTAGATATATAGATATATAGATATACATATATAAAGATATAGATATAGATATATATATGCATCAAGGTGTCCCACAATGCATCCTTCTCTCCCCTCAATCCTCTTGGACTCCCATTAGTGACAGCCAGAACATACTGAAAAGGGTTCCACTTGGCTCTCCCCACTAAATCAATGCCCCCTGGGGACATTCCCCTAGGGAAAATCCAAACTCTACCTCAAGTCCTATTTCTCCTTGCAAACACACGCAAAACCCCTCCTAGAGGCAGCCCTTTTTTATGAGAACTTAGACCTAAAAAAGAAAGGGGTCCATCAATGGGGGGCGCTAAACATTACATAAAACATGACTGTAGCACAAGGTTCCTGCACTTCAAGAAATGAGGAATAGGACTGACTCACAGAATCCTGGAAAGACCTCCATGAACTGATGCAGAGCAGAGCCACGTACCCAGGAATCACCACCATGTCAATGGCAAGAACAAAAACCGGGAGTGGCAGCTGTCTCTATCGAGCCCAAGCTGAGAGGGGAGAAGGAAAGGAGCTCCCCAAGCCCCTTGTCCTTGCCCTCAGAATCTTGGAATCTTCCTGGATCACAAGCCTTTGCCTCTGGACTTGTTGTCAGGGACTTGCTGACCCTTCACCCTTTCTCTGGTCTGACCCCTCCTGTCTCCGGCTTGAAGGACTTAGAGACTGACTTATCCTTGATATCTGCCCTACACCTGTTCATGTTGCTACAAATACCCCCCCAGTGGCCCAAATGGTGCCTGTAGCTCATGGGCCGGGACAGGACAAAGCCTCCCCACCAGTGAGAAGGAGGAGGAGCTTACTTCAGGCAGGAACCTATTTTTCTCATGCAGGTGGTCAGAGCCCGTCCTGAGCTGGACCAGTGGGTCCTTACTCACAATCTCAAGCACACGGCGAAGGCCGCAGCGCATTGTGTCGTCTTCCTTTCTCCCAAACCCGATAATGTAATAAAATGAGCCTAATGACCAAACTGACAATCAAGTATCCCACAGCAGAAGCATCCCTGTCCTCTTGAGCTTCTTGGTGAAATCTGGAAATAGAATGCAATTTGGAAAACCAGGATCTAATAATAAGGTGTCTGGGCTACCGGGACCTGAGGAACTTCCATTTTTAACTTTCATCGATTAAATATAGCTTCCTGCAAACACTGACCTATTTAATGGTCCCCTTTTAAAGCCAAATTGAGTTAGCCGCACCATCTATTACGGAGCCAATAAAGTACATGACTGGATGGTTTCAAGACTGCCCTCCACCCAAAGTAGCCATGGGGAAGTCCATGAGGAATCTAGGAGGGGAACCTCTCTTCTTAATGGAAGCACGAAACTTCTTAGCTTATCCCCCAGCTGGTCACTCAACTCTGACCAGTTTGTTTTCCCCGAAGTGACTCCACGGGGCCCCAGGTCCCAGCTCAGCCATAAAATCACCCTGCCGTCAACATAGCAAGTGTTCAGATATAAGGCTAGAGCAGGAAGTGCCATTTTGTCAAGGGGAGGAGGGGTGTGAACAGCTAGTGGTTTGTCTAAGATCTTAGGCAGAGATGAGAAGTTCTTCTTTGAACGTGTCCCCAGTATTCAAGACTCACAGGGAAGGGTTAATATCAACCATGTCAGCACCTGCGTCTGTGGCCCATGACAATGGACATCGAGGGCGGTCAGCCCTTGGAAGGGAAGGGCGTCAGGATGGCTGCTGTGGTGAGGGAGGGTCTGGATGGGACGACCAGTGATGAAGGAAAAGATGTTCCAGGGACAGAGAGACAGAAATGCGGCAGAGGCCCCTCCTGTGCTGAGGCTGACTGCCCTGAGAGAAGCAGACCAGGACCCCTCAGGCACAGAGCACACGCATGAACCTGGACGCCAATTCTTTCTTCAGGAGAACGTCTCCACGGCCAACGTGATCCCAATGTCCTCCCGGTGCGCTCACGCCTCTGGGCTGACGAAGACAAATGGAACTCCCAGGTCCTAGTCCACCAGGGGCACACAAACGCACCATTCACCCTGAGTAGCCACTCGACCAACCAGAACCCGAGAAAGCATCCGCAGGAAGCACAGATCTGAGCATGTCACCCCTGCTCCCCCCCCAAACTCCAGCGACTCCACGTATGGAGTCCTCCACGTATGGAGTCCTCCATGTACAGAGTCCTTCACGTATGGAGTCCTCCACGTATGGAGTCCTCCACGTATGGAGTCCTCCATGTACAGAGTCCTCCACGTATGGAGTCCTCCATGTACAGAGTCCTCCACGTACGGAGTCCTCCATGTATGGAGTCCTCCATGTACAGAGTCCTTCACGTACAGAGTCCTCCACGTACGGAGTCCTCCACGTACGGAGTCCTCCACGTATGGAGTCCTCCACATATGGAGTTTTCCATGTACAGAGTCCTCCACGTATGGAGTCCTCCACGTATGGAGTCCCATGTACAGAGTCCTTCACGTATGGAGTCCTCCACATATGGAGTCCTCCACATCCCATCTAACACCTTTTGCCTCCATGACTCCCTCTGCTTCTCCTCATGCTTGATTTCTAGCCTCACCCTAGGCTACACAGACTCCCCTCAAACACAGTTCTTTGTCTCTCACTCCACACCTTTGCACTAGGTGCCTCTCAGGCCCGAGAAGCTCTCCCAGCTCACACCTTCCCATTCCTGGCTCCCGTGGCTCAAACTCCATCCCTCCAGAAGCCTTTGGCATCCGGCGCTGTCCCGCCCATCCTGTCTTCCCTATAGATCTTTCCTGGACTTATTGATTTATATACACTGTCTCCTTCATTTCACTGGAGACTGAGTTTGTCTCTTAGTTCAGCACTTGGTCCATAGCAGGATCCCTACTGGAGGTAAGTAGCCAGACCAAAATTCAAATCCAGGCCCTCTAAGTCTAGAGTCACAGCCTTTTCTCTCCTTGGTCCCCACCCCTCACCCTCCGTGAGAAAACCAAGGAGTTCCTGGAGAAAGCATCATGTTCAGGGAAGAAGACAAGTCATCTCAGGGAGTTGTGGCTCCCAAGGGCTCCCTCAAGTGAGGGAAGGGGGTGGATGGGCCAGGCTACCTGGTTCCCTAAAATCTAAGATGGGCTATAAGAAGTATGGCTGTAGGGAAGAACCTCTGGCCAGTTCTTGTGGCTATGTGCAAGCCTCGGTTTCCCTATCTGTGAAGAGAAGTGGCCTTTTTAAATTCTTATTTTACTTACTTTTTATTTTATAATTATAACTTTTTATTGGCAGTACATATATATGGGCAATTTTTTACAACATTGTCCCTTGCACTCCCTTCTGTTCCGACTTTTCCCTTCCCTCCCTCCACCCTCTCCCCTAGATGGCGGGCAGTCCCATACATGTTAGATATGTTATAGTATATTCTAGACACAATCTCTGTGTGCAGAACCGAATTTCTTGTTGCAAAGGAAGAATTGGACTCAGAAGGTAAAAATAACCTGGGAAGAAAGACAAAAATGCAAAGAGTTTACACTCATTTCCTAGTGTTCCTTCTCTGGGTGTAGCTGATTCTGTCCATCATGGATCAATTGGAACTGAATTAGATCGAGACGTGGCCTTCTTAAAGCCATGAATGACTGTCCACGAGGGAGCACCACATGTATAGGTTGCCATATGTGATGACCGGCTGGCTTTTAAAATAGAAAATATCTCTGAGAGAGACATGCTCTTTGTCACTAGTTGTGCCTCCTGCACAGGAGGTTAGGACTCGTTCTGAATAGAGATGGGGGACAGAGCCACTGGGGGAAAGGGGGGGACAGCACCTGGGAAAGGCTTTGGGCTAAGTGGATTTTAGGGCCCAAAGCCATCGTTCAGGGTTTTCATCTGGATTTTATGGGCAAGCCTGTTCTTGTTGATCCGGAAAGGCTGTGGCTGAGCAGAGCTGTGAAATCTGAGGGCCGGACCCTCTCCCGCCTGCTTTGAGACTGCGTTTAAGCGCAGTCACCCTGAGCTGGCCCCTGGTGCTTTTGAAGCGGCCGCCTCCTGAGCTGGGACGGATAACACCGGAGCTGCTGTGACCTAGCTCTCAGAGCCCCGTGGGACCAGAACACAGCAGCCAGAAACACAAACCAAATGCTCAGGGAAAGAACCGACTTCACGGCCTTGAAGAGAACTGAGGAGTTTTTATATCAAAGGACACTGATTCACCCACAAGAAGGAAAAGGTTTCTCCCCGAGGCACCCGAAGGACACGGTCCCTGCCGGGGAGGCTGGAGGAACATGTGGCAGCTGGGTGGGAGTTGCCAGGATTTCTGGGAGAACTGGCCAGTATTTTTCACAGGCAGCTTCATTGGGGTCTAAGAAAGCCCTGGAGCTTCCTTCCAGCGAGAATAGAGAAGTGATATAGACTGTGCCCTTTGCCATTGCTGTGAGTGTCCTGATTCTAAAGGACGCCAAGGTAGCTTCCAATTCCTTGGATGGAGGAGAAGGAGATAAATCTCCCCTTCTCCGGGTGGCTTCAGCCAGAACATGGGACTTTGCTGAAGGGCAACTTTGCATTGTGAACGGTCGATCCCTTGGTTTAAGTCTATTGATATTCATTGACCAGTACCTACTATGTGCCAAGCACTGGGCGTGTAAGGAAAACTCTAAACTGGAGTTTAGAATGAAAAAGGACTCTGTGACTTTGCCTCCAAGCCCTTGGGTGGGAGAAGGGGGGGTAGAGAGCTCAGAATCAGACGGAGGTGTGTAAGAGTGTGTTAGAAGTGCCAAGTGAGATTGCTAATGACCACGGCATGAACATAAGGATTTACAAAAAGGCTTTAAGCAAAAAGAAGATCAGAGGAGGGATAGACTGGAACTCAGAGTCAATGGGGCAGTGGTGTGGGAGAGAAGGCAGAACAGCTAGATCTTCATCTCTCTTCGAGTTTTTTCTATGAGGAAGACCCATCTTTGGGCTGGGATGAAGAGATCCCAAATGGTCTCCCGGCCTCAGTGGGGAGTGGAGCCTGAGAGAACAGAAGTGGCTCTTCTCCCTCTCATAACCAAGGTGACTCAGGATGCTCGAGGAGAGGAGGACATTATCACAAGGGACCTGGAAGTATCCAAGAGGAAAGCAGATGCAAAGGCCAGTTCTCAGACAAAAAGGAAGAAGACGGTAGAGAGCTGACTATCATTCTTGGAAAAATCCTTATCACGAAAGCATGAGCATTGGGAAAGAGCAATGGAGCCTGGATTTCTTCATGGAGAACTTGCCTTCTCTTCTAATTTCCTTTTCCTCATGGGCAGACTTCCGAGGCTGGCAGGTCTAGCCAGTGTTGTAGACAGAGTCTGCACAAGATGGGGATAAAGCCTTCCTCTAAGTCTCTCATGCTCCTCCGGGGGGGTGGGGAGCAGGACCATGGCAAAGGGGAGGGGCACACCTGCAGGCCAGACCCCAATAATCCATAATCTCATGGAGGGAAGTCCCAGGAGAAGTGCATCTGGGGGATGACAATGTGCCCAGGGGCAGGAAGTCGGAGCTCCTCCCCTCCACTTGGTCTCAAGATACTTAGCAGCTACATTATTCTGGCCAAGTCACTTCATCTCTGCCTCAATTTTCTCATCTGTAAAATGGGGATAATAACAGGGTTGTTATGAGCAGCTAGAAACTGGGGTGTTTGTAAAGTGCTCTGCAAACCTTGAAAGACCATACATATGCCCTTTTATCTTTAGTGAAATGGGGACAATAATAGTGTTTACTTCATAGAGCTGTACCAAAGGCTTGTTGCTAGGGTCATATAAATGGGAGCTACCATTAGGAGGGTGAGGCTGCCAAGAGATCTGAGAACATTAGAACAATGAGCATCCATGTAGAAATAACTAGTGTTGGTGTAGAAGTAAAATAAGGGGGCGTCCCTCAGTCCTCTGACCTGGGAAGCCCTCATCGGTAGTAGTGAGTTCAGTTAGAGATGGCTCAAAAATAGTGAAGAGGAAAGTGCTTATTCTCTTTTGTAAATAATTTCTCTGTAAGTAATACTCTTTTTCAAAGGCTTATGAAACAATCAAACTGTTCAGAGCCTACCGGGTCTCCCTGCCCTAGTTGATGGAAGAAAGGCCACATAAAAGCATTGATCTGGAAGAACAAAATGTAGCCTTAAAGATGCTCTTCCACCAAGGCACCTCCCATTGTGGGTCAAAGTCATCCAGGACTTCTTGAGCAATGTGATAAGAGCTCTTTGGACAGGACTGGTTGAGCAAGGCCTAAAAGAAAAGCTGAGCTCCCCAGAGGTATCGTCCTAGAGGACATCGGATACAGAATACAAATGGCACAGGAATTCCCTGTGGACAGTGGGGTTGGCCAGAGGCTGTTGTGCATATTACCTTACACTCCAGGCCACTGAAGAGCCTCCTGAGAGGAGTCCATAATCCCTTAAAAGGGAGTAAGAGTTAAACTTGGGAGTCCAGATGGTGGAGGAGAGGGCAGCAACCCAGTTAAACTCTTCCAACATTTCTCTCCAAAAACCTATGAAATAATTTTGGATCAGCAGAGCTAACAGAGGTTCAGATAGAAACATTTTCCAGCCTAAAACAACTTAGAAGGTGGATAGGAGAAGTATGCGACACAGGGGTTGGGGCCAGACTGGAGGACATCAATAGTAAGCCTTGAAGGCCCTCATGATAGTAACAGTGGTGTTGGTAGCAGCTTTGGGACCTCAGAGATGGTAAGGGAGTCAGGCAGCAGATTGGGAAGAGATCACAGGGGACTCTTTTCTGCAGTGTGGACAGCTGCTATTGATTGGCAACTTGTTGGTCCCGATGTAGCTCTGGGTTACACTTCCAGAGCCAGGAAGAGGACTCGTGGCTGCAAGGGATCAAGAGTCCTTCCTGGATAGACCAGAGCACAGACCAGGATAGCAGTGACCACCCTTCTCCCTGCATCACACCGCCTTGGAAGTACTCAAACCTTTCAGTCCCTTAGAAATAGCAACACAAAAGTCTGAAGCTTGAGACAATGTCTCCCTACTGGCAGGCGAACATAGCAGAGTTAAGAATCAGGAAACAGGCTGGAAAATGAGCAAACAAATAAAGAGGACTTAAACATAAATAGCTATTATGGTGGCAGAGAAGACCAAGACATAAATTCAGAAAAAAAAAAACGATAAAATGAAAACAGCTATAAGCAAAGCCTCAAGAAAATTGCTAACTAGATCCAAGCCCAACGAGAATCCTGAAATAGTGAAAGAAAAAAAAATAAGAGTGTAAGCGGAAAAACTGGGAAAAGAAATGAGAGTACTTCAGGAAAAATATGAAAAGAGTTAACATATTAGTAAAAGGAGCACAAAACTAATTTTAAAAATAACACCCTAAAAAATCGAATGAGCTTTGATAAAAAGAGACATAAAAATTCTCTGAAAAACTCCTTATAAAGCACAATAAGCTAAATGGAAAAGAAGATACAAATACTCAATGAACAAATAGTTTCTCAAAAATTAGAATTGGTCAACTGGAAGCTAAGGACTCCATAAGACATCAAAAAACAATAAAACAAAGTCAAGAGTTTTTTTAAAAATAGAAGAAAATGCGAAACTGACTTAGAAAATATAGCAAGGAAAGGTAATTTAAGAATTATAGGACTACCTGAAAGCCATTATCAAAAAAGAGCTTAGATATGACCTGTAATTATCTGGTTAGCTTTTTGTAGGCCTTCAGACTGGCCTTGGTCTCAGTGGGGGAAGCAGGAGGGCAGGCAGCCACCACGGTGGTGGGAGATGGAGTGAATGTTTCTAGTCCAATCCTTGTTGGCTGTTATATACTCTATTATAATTACATCATCATACATGTGAATCTTGTAGAACTACATTAAGTATTAAGTAGATGTACTGAATTAGAGAACTATTAATCACCAGGCTAAACTAGATAACCATCATCTTATCACTTCCATTGAGTTAACACCTTTCTCTAGAATTCTGGACCATTACAATCACCTTTTGAGAAATTATCATGAAAAAATATCCCCATATCTTAGATCCAGGAGGAAAAATAGAAATTGAAAGAATCCACTGATCATCTCCTAAAAGAGATCCTAAAATGAAAATTCCCAGGAATATTGTAGCCAAATTCAAGAACTCCCAGGTCAAGGAGAATATATTGTAAACTGCCAAAAAGAAACAACTAAAATACCATGGAGCCACAGTCAAGATCACACAAGTTTTAGCAGCTTCCATATTAAAGGAGTGGAGAGATTGAAACATTATATTCCAGAAAGTAAAGAGATCATATAAAAAGGGAAAGGACCAATATGTACAATGATATTTATAAAGATTCTTGGTAGAAAATCATCGTGGCAGAAAATAATTGAAAATTGAGATGTTCATCATTTGAAGAATGACTGAAAAAGTTGTGGCATATGATTATTATAAAGTACTATTGTGTTTATAAGAAATGACAAGGAGGTAGTTTGGGGTGGAGTTGGTAATTTCTATACGAATTTATGCAAAATGTAGTGAGAAGAACAGGAGACTATTGTGCACACTTACGGCACAGCTGAAAGACTTGGCTACCCTGAGCAATACAATGATACAAGACAATTGCCAAGGACTCATGACAAAAAAAAAATGCTGCCTACCTCCAAAAAGAGAATTAAGAAACTCTGAATGCTCACTGAAGTATAATTTTCTTGTTTTCTTTATTTTCTTAAGCGATATGGATAATACGGAAATATGTTTTGCATGATTTCACATGTACAATTGATATCATTTTGGGGAAGGGTGGAAGGGATAGAAAGAACTTGAAACTCCAAAATTTATTTATTTTTCCACTGAATAGTATTTTATTTTTCCAATTACATGCAAATATAGTTTTCAACATTTATAAGATTTTGATTTCCAATTTTTTCTCCCCGCTTCCCTTTTCCCCTCAAGATGGTGAGCAGTCTAACATAAGTTATAAATGTATAGTCATAATAAGTATATTTTCGCATGTTATGAAAGAAGAATCAGAATAAAAAAGAAAGCCACAAGAAAGGGAAAAAACACAAAAAAGTGAAAATAGACTGCTTCTATCTGCATTCAGACTCCATAGTTCTTTGGATGTCGATAGCAATTTCCATCATGAGTCTTTTGGAGTTATCTTGGATCATTGTATTCCTGAGAAAAGCAAAGTCTATCAAAATGGATCATTGCGCAATGCTGCTGTAACTGTGTACAACTTTTTCTTGGTTCTGCTCACTTCTCTCAGCAACAGAAACTCAAAATTAAAAAAATAAAATAAAATAAGTAATTTGTTTTGAAAAATAGAGTTGTCTAACCACACACATAAGAAAATCCAAGTGGATAAAGACTCTTTATTATCTTGACTATGATATGCAGTTGTATGAAAACAGTCTATATCACTGTCCCATCAGCACGTGTGTTTTTGACATACATGGTATGTAGACAAAGAACTGATCCTAGGATTTGGTAGGAGAAAAAGAGGAAGAGAACTAGCCGTTTTTAATGGCTACTATTCACCAGGTACTGTATAAGGTGCTTTTTACAAAACTACACAAGTATTATTTTCTTTGATTCTCACAACAATCTTGTGAAGTAAATGTTATTATCATTTTAGAGTTGAGGAAATTGAGATAAAGATGGAGGGACTTGTCTAGGATTACACAGCTAGAAATGATTGAGATAAAATTTGAACTCAGGTTTTCCTGATGCCAGGCTCAGCGCTCTATCCACTGTGCCATCAGTTGCCTGAAGAAAGCTGGCTTAATTGCATTTGGAAAAACATACAATACTTTTAATGACCCTAAGCTTTCCCTTTGGATAATTGCCCATTAAAAACAAATACCAACATTCTTCTGGTTATGCTGTAAGACTGCCAATCATCACATATCATGGTACTTAAATATTTAAGGATTTAAGTCACCTAAGGGGCAGTGGATAGAAGGCCCGAGCAGGCTGAAGCATATCATCAAGGAATAATGGGTACAAGAAAAGCTGAATCAAAGAGCCAACCGAGAGGTGTGCAGCTGGAAAAAAGATGGGCCAGTCATATCAGGGATAACTGATGGACAAATGACCATCCCTGGTATCCAGGGGATGTCAAGAGAGCTATTTTCCCCAGGACATTGGTTAGAACCAGTAGGGAGAGCATCACATGGGATAAGAAAGCGTGATGACTAAAAAGAGTCCCACTTCTGAATAACAGATCAAAGTCTTAAGTTTCCCAAAGCCTGGTTATTCATCAAGTCACTTGTAGCTCTAAAATTCTATAACTCTCTTTCATTAATCCCTGGCTTCTTTATGTATGAAGCAAGATTAGAGTTGTAAATATTTAGGGAACATGACAGACTCTGCAGAGAAAGTTGGGGATAGAGCAGAACTTTGTGTTTTGCTCTTGAGTAGGTGAGGCATCTAGCTAGGCATTAGGGTATGAGTCCAAGTTTTATCTGAGATGCCCAGAGTGCCAATGGCCCCACTCAATACCCCTCAGTCCCACCTTCTATTTCTCTCTTTGACAATTGCCCCTGTGTGACTGGTTCTCTTCCAACTCAGTTCCGTGACACTCCCATCCTTCCCTCTACTTCCACACCTGCAGAATCTCTAGCTGCTTCTTATAGTTCAAAGGAGTGGCCAAGTCTGTCACAGGATGGCTTTGACTGATTCAAGGAGGTATACAGGCCCTGTTCAAGTGGATTTTGATTAATTGAAACAAGAAATATTCTTCCCTGAAAAAAGTAATTTCATTAAAGTGGGGTGAGAGAATCAATGGAGCTTCATGCTTATAAAAGCATTGTAATTCATCCAGGACCAGACATCCAATATATGTCAGATGCAGAACAAAAAACAAGATCTTCCTCACCTATTACATCATGTAATTACTGGATTTGAAAGACTTTAAATGTGTCCAACATATTGGGATTAGGGTTCAAGTCTTTTGAGTAATAAATTGTCAAATTCCCACTGCACTGAGTCCAGTAGTATACATATATTCCAGGATGAGAGGAAAGCGTATTAAATTTGTGTGCAGTAATAAACTATTTCAGATTTCAGTTAGTTTTCACAGCATCTTACGGGCACAGCCAGAGTATAATAACTATTTAATACTTAGGATTAAGATGAAGGAAGAAACAAAGAGCAGATATTTTAGCTAGAAGAATCCTCCAAAACCATCTAATCCAAGCTGTACCCAAAGAAAATGTTCCTTATACAGCTCAGCTCTTCTCGAAGACCTCAGCAAAGAGGAGGAACCCATCACATCCTGGGCCAGTCCATTCCACTCTGGAATTCCTCTGGGACCGAAGAAGTTTTCACTGACATCAAGCTTCAGTTTACTACTCTGCAACTTCCATTCATGTCCTCAATTCGGAGTCAGGAAGAAAAGTTGTATTCAGATTCTCTCTGATGTATACCAGCCTTTCAACCCAAGGCAAATCCCTTTGCCACATTAAGCCCCAATTTTTCCATCTGTAAAATAATCATGTCCATAGGACTTATTAGTTTTATGTGAGAACCATTCATTCCACAAGCATTTATTAGGAGCCAAATGTGTGCAAGGCAATCTTCTGGGCGCTGGAAGATAAAAAAGAAACGAAATGTATAACACTTTGTAGTCCTGAACTCCCTATAAAAATCTCAAGGATCGTTAGCAATGGAACCCTTGACCAAATGGATGTCAGTCATTCAAACATCTCAGCAAGTGTTTTGTGGAAAATCCACTAGGTGCAAGAAGTGATGGGCTCCTGTGTGAGACCCAAAGAAAGAGCTCCCTTCCAGTCCAAGGATGCTACCCTCCAACACTGGATCTCATGACTCTTTCTCTGGAAGTTGGGGGCCATCCCCACAGCCATGTCCCAAGGGTGTCCATCAGAGCCTGCTCCGTCAATCCCAGAGTGCCTTTCACGCTGGCCTTCATATAAATGGCAGCCTCCGATGTTTGCTTGCTTGGCAAGCACCCTATAACTCCTTGCTAATTACAGGCTGCAGTAGATTACTCTGCAACTGCATTTGGAAGGTCCAAAAGCAATTACCATGTAACCTGCCCTATGCTTAAGAAGACAGAAGTAATCACGTCTAATGATACGGTCCTTGCTATGTAATCACTCTGCCACTACATTGTAATTACTATGTAATTAAGCGGTCAATAGTTACCATGCAAACAGAGAGGACTTACACGAGCTGTGTACTTGGCGTCTTAAATTTCCCTAAAAAACTAATTTTAATTGCAAAGTTTTGAATGGAAAACAGTTGGCTGGCATATGCCCAGAGCTAAAGGTTGGAAAAAACTGAGCGCCCTCAGAGCCAGCATCTGGGGAGGAGGAGGGCAGTTTGAGGGGACTGTTTTTCTGGTTCTAGAGCAGATGTTGGGCAGAGGTGGGTCACCACACTGAACAACGTCTGGAGGCAGGAATATTTCAACGAGAAGAGACCGGGAGTGGGGAAGGACTTCATGGGACGTTTCGTTTAGGGAAGGCCCAGAGCTGTGACTTTCCTAGCCCCAAATCACCAAATAGGGTGGGGTGAAGGGTGTGTGTGTGTGTGTGGGGAACCTTGGAATAGGAACCTTAGAACTGTTCATCAGTGCAATTACACAGGGAAAGCTCTGATCATAAGGCAAGAAAAAAATAATAATGACAGCCTCTTGATTTGCCACTAAGCTCTGAGTTCTTTGGGGTTTATAAACTTAGGAATTTTAGTTTGGAAACATCCATCTGTAATTATGATGTAATTAATGTAATCCCCCAAGGCCTAGACAGCTGGATTCAATCAATTAATCAGAAGTGTAACATAGGTGCAAACAAGCCCCTAATCAATTTGAGAGCAATAAAGATCTTTGATTGTTGGATAAATAGAGATGCTCCCACAGTGACAACATCCCATGATCACCTGAGAGAATCTAACATGCCCCTGGGCCCACATATGGCAAGGAAGCCATTTATCTGTGTGGTGGCTGCCTCTGGCACTTCTGAAAGGGAACTGGAGTTTTCTCTCCTCCCGTCCCGAGGACCAGGTGATGGAATTTTGGACTTTAAAAGGTCAGAAGATGTAGAATTCCCACTAGCAGCACAGCCAGAGCAGAAATGGCTGGTGGCAGCATTTGCTTTGGGATCTGAGAGCTACAACAAGAACAGACTATTTATACCAAAAAAAAAAAAAGAAAAAAAGGTGTTTCAGGGAATTTAACCCCTCAGGGTTGAAAGAAAGGCAGCTATTGACTTCCCAAGAGCCCAGCAGAGAGCTACACCTAAGGAGGACTTTCTGAGGAGTGGATGAAAGAAGGAGAGACTCCGTACCCAAAGACTGTGAGTCACCCTCTGCCACACATGTTCCCTTCCCCTCTATTTTGCTATGATATTGGTCCTACTCTCCTAAAGACATTGTGGGTCCAAGGAGAAAGTATGTTCTTGTTTTGGGGATGGGAGTGTGTGCATCACGGTGACAAGGAGGTAGATTGTTTCTGTAACAAGGGACTTTCCCCTATTTGGTTATTAAATGTACATTTCAAAAAGCTGATGAACTATACCTGATAATGAATGGGAATTACGCTGATGGGGGCTCACAAATACATACCAGCAATGATAATCCAGCAACCTTCAAGTTCTAGGTTTTCCCGAGAACTTTATAAAGTCATCGTCAATTAAGTAGAGGAATGAGTCCATTGGGTGTGCTACCCCATGGGGACCTTTCTGGAACAATTTTGGGGTTCTATCCATTGACAAGGAATGATTGAAAAGACTTTATCGGAGATTCTCACTCATAGATATGTTAGAGAGCAATGATCATTTTTCTCATTTTAGAATACATTTAGTTTTCTTTTCTTTAAACATCAGGCCCTTTCTTTTGCTTGTTTGAATGCTGAGGCATAAAATTAGAGGCTATATGGATCCCTAAAATTCCCATGGCTGGCAGGTCACCTGAAGCATATTATGGGGATTCATAAATGTTCTTTTTAAAAAATTCCCCCTCTAGCTGACCTATGGTGCTTGCCGTATTTTGTGTCATGAATCCAGACAACTTGTTTCAGAACTTTCTGAACCCCAGATTCGAAGGGTAAGGTACCTGAGTCACTGACCCTGAGGGTTTAAGCCCTTTGGGGGAACCACACCTCTTGGGGCTTCTCTAGATTTGTTTTCATTTTAAATTAATCTGACGGTCCCAGTGTGGAGTGTTTTAGGAACGCCTCTTCTTAACACATTGGCCGGGAGCCTTTGAGGAAATTTGAGAAGACCAGTGTCACATGGTGCATTTTGGGAGTTTGAGATCAACCAAGCCAATTGTAGTCATCTCCAGGTTGGCCACAAAATAGATGAATGTCTCGGCCATGGCAACCCTGGAACACCTTCTGGACTTGCACAGGGACTGTGACCTGTCGATGGAGGGACTCCCCATGCCCAGGAAACAACACAGAAGGGTAGAACCACCTTCCAGAACTCTAGTGCCCCATAGTCTGTGTGAGAGGGAGATGTCCTGAGAAGCACTAACTTCTTGGAGAGAGGAAAAGGTCTTAGTCACGATACCGGAAGCTGGAGAAGCCATCTGGGAGTCTACGCCGTATTGGACAGAAGGGAAGAGACTAAAAGACCTGGACTTGAACTTCCGCTATTATTCTGAATTATGTAAAGAGGGAAAAGAGGTTGCCATTCTAATCATCCCAAATTTGTTTACTCCTGTAGAAAGTCTGAGCCCCTTAGGGTAGTAATATAAGGCAGGATGGGTGAATGACTGTGTGAAGATGGAAATGGAGTCCCCAAAATGTCACCAAAAGGGTCGTCCATTTATCATCTGCAAGGGCTGCTGAGGGAGTCCAATCCACAGGCTAGTGCCATAGGCTAAATGTCAGTTGGTGTTCTGAGAGGTAAAGAGGAGCTCAGGGGAATACGTGGGTGCTTGTCCTCCAAAGCAAGGACAAAGAAATTCCCCACAAAGTCAGACCAAAGCCTTCTAGAAACAAGGCTTTAGGATCACAGTGGAAAGGGGGATATAGGATAGAATGTGGTTGTGTGTGTGTGTGTGGGGGGGGCTCTATTCTATAGGATACAGAGTGAAGGTTGTACCCATTATCTTGGGTACTTGGACATTTAATTTAAGGATACTTTTACCTTCATCTGTGAGGATCTGAACACAATTTAGATTCAAGCTTTGCTCCGAGATTTCACAGAAACGACTCTGGAGGGAGCAGCATGAGGGAGTGGTTTGGAGGGCTGTGAGTGTGGGTGTGTTGGCCCCCAAGGTCAAGTTCAGGGCCAACCCCTGACCATGAAGCTGCCCCATAATGAGTGGGAGTTTTGAGTGACTGAGAAGAGCATGGCTGTGGTCCCTTGGCAAGGCTCAAAGGGCTCCTACGTGGGGCCACATGGAAGCTGGCTATTATCATGTGGCACAGGGACTTCCTGCTCTGGTCTGAGGTGTATGTAACCGCCTTTTTTTTATTTTTCTACTCATTCTATCTAGATTGATTCTGTACCACATATAAATGTGTGTGTGTGTGTGTGTGTGTGTGTGTGTGTGTGTGTGTGTGCGCGCGCGCTCTCCCCTGGTCACACACAAGCTCCCCTCAAGCAGAGACTGTGCCGTTCTCGTGCCTGGATGCCAGGTGCCTGAGCCGGTGTCGGGCCCGGCGGGCATTTAAAACACGTTCGTGCTCCTGAGCTTGGTGCCGGCCCGGAGGTTTGGCTGCTGCAGTGGGGGAAGAGGCGCAGGGGAAGGATGGCAGGAGGGAGGACGCCTGGGAAGGAAGAGGGGAAAGTGCTTTTAGGCCTATGAGAGGAGAGGTGAGACATGGAAAGAAGAGGAGAAAAAAGGGGAGGGAGGGAGGGAGAAGGGGAGACAAGAGAGAAGGAGGAAAGAGGAGGAAAGGGGAGATAAAAGGAGGAGAGAGAAGGGGGCAGGAGAGGGAAGGGGAGCAGGGCGGGGGGGGGGGGAGAGTTGCTTCCTAGTGATGGAGAGGAAGCTCAATGACCTCGCAGAGCCTATTCTTCAGTGACAGAACATGGTCTTCCCCTGCCGTCGTCTCACTGTGAGACTCTGTGCAGTCACTGCGTTTCTCTAAGGCCATGATGTAAAAATGGCCCCGGTTCCCCCTCCAGGCTCTAAGAGCTGGGCAGGCTGGCTGTGACTTTGCTCAGTTAGCCCAGAACCTGTGAAGGGGGAACATGGAGGGGGGAGAAGGCAAAGGCTCTCCCGGGGTCGGCTCATCAGTGACAGATCCTGTGACTGCTGGACCCGCTGACCCGAGCTGCTTTAAGGGACATCGGCCCCGCGTCTCCCTCTGCTCTCAGCCGTCTCTCCCTCCCTCGGGTTCCGTGCTCACTCGCCGGGGACCAGGCCGTTTCTGGCTACAGCTCCCTGCCAGCCCCACATTTAGAAAACAAGGGAGGAAGGATTCGGGCTTGACCAGAGAACCTAAGGGGGACTGAGGAGAGGGGGTGGTGCAATGGTGAGCGCACTCCCTCTGGGGTCAGAGCCGCAGGGGCTTCAAGCAGCCTCTCAGGTGAGTTTGGGCCTCTGCCCCTACACAATGAGGTGGTTGGATGCAGTGAACTCCCAGATCCTTCCCTCTGGGAGCCCGGATCTTACCGCCTGAGTCCTTGCTCTGCTACCTGGGCGGCCCCCCCCCCCATGGTCTGGGCTGGTCAGGAAATGCCTCCCCCAAAATGGCCTGATGTCCTGGGAGCTTCAGTCCCAGCAGTGGCCCGGGCTCTCCCTTCCCCTGCTCTCCCCTGCTCCCACCATCCGTCGCCATCGCAGTTCTTTAATACTTTAAAGTTGGCAAGGTGCTTTATTAAAAACTAGGGCTCCCAACAACCCCAGGGAGGTGGGTGCTCTTATTATCCTCATTTTAAACATGAGTAAACTGAGGCAGAGTGTCCCTGGTGAGGAGCTATGTCTGTTTCTTGGCCCAACCGTGCAGACCACTGCGGGCCAATTTAGGAAACTTTTGGGGAGAAGTCACATCACAGATTAAAGGTCCAATGGGCCAACCCTCAGATTTTACAGATGGGGAAACTGAGACCCCAAGAGGCAAAGTGACTAGTGACAGATACCTGGTGACTCGTGTTTAGCGGCAGCCACTGGTAGGAAGTGGGTGAGCCGGGAACTGGACACAGATTTGCCCTCGGCCACGTCCAGAATTTGTTCCAGGTTCCTCTGGGACCCTTCTCTGGCTAGAATCTACCTAGAACCTAATAAGGGGAGGATGTTATCCACCCTGTCAGTCTTGGTCTCCAGAGCAGGAAACTGGGGTCCAGCATGACCCCGGAGACTCCCCAGCAAAGGCCACGCCCACTGCTGTGGGAGAGAGAAGGGATTCTGGGTCAGGGCTGGATGCTTGGGAGACCTTTCCCCCATCCTTCCATACTGGGTCGGCCACCAGCAGGAAGCTTCCCTTCCTGGGTTCATGGAAAGGACTGGTTCGAGCAGAAAGGCCTCCGGCTCTGGAAGCAGACGGTCCTGGCTCTGCCCCTCGCCACGCCGGGATTCTAGGTCACTTCCCCTCGGCAGGCCTCCGTTTCCCCATCTGCCACATGACAGCTCTGGATCTGTGCTCCTCTGGTCCAGAGGGTGCCCCTGGACGTCCCCGAGAGCCCGGCCTTCCTCCTAGAGCTGAGAGCCCGGAGCAGGCAGCCGCCCTTGACGGGCCCCGCCCCGCGGCCCCCTCCCTGGAGGGGGGGCTCCAGTCAGATGGCAATTTCCCTCCTCTAGCGCCCAGGTTCTGCCGCCTGTTTCCAGGCCTCTTCCCCGCACCGGGCACTAATTGAAGGGGAAGGGCTGCAATTAAATTATCCTTGTCAGGGGGAGCATTTCAGAATCTCTCGGTGCTTCATTAGCAAGTTACATAACGTCCTCTGAAGGGAAAATACTGAGTCCTCAGACTCTCCCCCACCGGCCTTCGCTGCCCCTTGTCCTGCTTCGGGGGTGCCGGTGGCCAGGGCGGGGAGGACGGAGCCAGGCTGCTCAAGGCCGGCCCGAGACCCTCCCTTGGTTTTTTCAGGAACTTTGGCCTAGAGAATAAATGCTGAATTTGGAGTCAGAGGTCCCGGGGGCAGGGGGGGGGGTTCTTCCCCCAAAAGGGGGTCTGGACCAGCTTCTAACGCCCCTCCTGGACTGAATCTCTGAATAGTACAGTGACAGAGACTTCCAAGGCCACAACCCCTCACATGCCCTGGGGGGGGGGGGTCACACAAGTCCTGGTCTGAGGCAGACCCCTCAACTTCGGCCCGACCTGCCCTTGAGTCCAAACCTGACTCAAGCCCAGCTAGCCACATCACTGACCTCTCTGAGACTCAGTCTCTTTATCTGTAAAATGGAGGTAGAATTAACACTTTCTTGTGAGATTCAATGAGCTAACGGTGGCAAGGAGTCCTATAAATGCTGTTTTTGTCATCCAAGGCCTCCCGACTGGCCCGTCCGCCATGGCTGTCTCTCCTAGGGCTGCGTGATTGGCCGAGGATCATGGGATTTTAGAGGGACTGCTCTGTGGGCTCCCAACCAGTTTCTCCATAAGAATAAGCTGTTTCCATCTCTAATTCAGGTCTAACTATTACTAAGTCTAACCCATGGTAATAATAATAATAATAATAAAGGCTTGGGGAGGGGGCCAGGGAAGGCCTTCTTTTCATGGGTGTAGGAGCAGGCCGGACACGGCCGCTCCGTGACTCCAGCACCCAGTGCTCTGGGCCCCCGGTCCCACCTCTGCATCTGCTCGAGCTCTGGGGTCACTCAGTGAGTCTGGGGGAAGGCAACGAATGCCGAGACAGAGAAAGTGGCTCCTGCCCCAGCTCAGAACGGCAGAGCCATGAATCTGGATCTCCTGACTGGGTCCTCGCTGCCTCCGCCTTCAGACTGTGCTGGGCCCCACGTGCTCCCCCCGTGTACCAGACGAGAAGCTGATTGGCCGGGAGCTCCATCCGTGATCTAATCCTCACTAACTTCCCCTGCATGGGGGAGACCGAGGCAGGAAGCGGCGGCTCCGAGCCTCCTCTGTCAGGTGGGGACATCCATCCCGGGGGGAGCTCTGCAGATGTCTGGGAGGTTCAGGGGAGCCGTGTCTGCCAGGAGCTCTGCAAACCTTTATATAGAGAAATGTCAGCTATTCCTGGGCACTGTGGGAGGCGGAGATGGGCTCTTTCCTCCTCTTGTCAAAACTCGGGGAAGACGGTGGGAGGGTGCGAGCGGAGAGAGGCAGAGTCCCAACTCTGCTCACTCAGCCGGAGCCCACTGGGGGGGCCGGACCCCCGCCCTGCCACTGGAACCAAGGAGGGGAAGTGAGGAATTGGGGCTACCACAAGGGACCCGAGCAGGAGGGGCTCAGGGAGGCAAATCGGGGCATGGAGGGGACCCGGAAAGGGGCAGCAGTTCGGCCAGGGGCATGTTTGTGGCTGGCACCCTGAGCCAAGAGCCAAGGAGACCCGCATTCAAATCCTGCCAAGGCCAATCAGGGCTCCCCGGGCCCATTTAAAGGAAGAGAGCCCCGTAGTGCTAACTGTGCGGCCCTGGGGCTCCCAGGAGGTGAGGGGGCTAAAGCTCCCTTCGAACCTGATCCACTCTACACAAACCCAGTCTTGCTGCCATCCTCCCAGATGGTTCCAAGCCCAAGCACAGATCCAAGGAGCGGGACGCCAAAACCCAGCCCAGAATAGGAACAGCCACGGGAAGGGGGCCCACTCCGGGCAGAATGATTCGGCAGAACTGGGGTTCCTTCCCCCCTCTTTTTCTGTCTTTGTTAAAAGGGGTGGCTCTCTAGGAGAGGGGACAGAGAGAAATGTATGCTGGAAGATATCGGTTTAAATTGTAAAAGAAGCCCTTGTCCGTGTGCCCAGGACTCTTAATTCTTCATAAAAGGAGTAAGTTAGCTGCCAGGGACATCACTTCTGACAGTGTCATTTCACAGAAGGGGAAAGTGAAGCCGTGCAAGTTACCCAGAGGATCAGAGGAACCGGGATTCGGAGCTGAATGGGGCCCGAGAGAGCGTCTGTTCTCACCCTGCCCTTTCAAAGAGAAGGAAACCGAGGAGGGGGTTTCCCCGGGGGGCCGGAGGGAGGGAGGGGCTCAGATTCAGACCCTGGCCTCCTTACTCTTCTCACTCCCACACAACTTTCTGGGCCAGATTGAGGAACACACTCTGCTCCCCCTTCAAAGTGCGGGGAATTGGGCTCACTGATCTCTGCCCGTCCCACAGGGACACGCCTCCATGCTCCGTGAGGGCCAGGCCCCCCTCTGTGCCTCCAGTGTTCAGGGAGCTGCCGAGTCAGCTCAGCGAGGACCCAGAATCGGCCCCCACTCCATCCCGCTCCAAGCGAGACGTTCCAGGACACGAACAAAGTCACGGGGCTGACACATGGCCAGCAAAGCGAGCCTTGTACATGTTCGCTCCATCTAAGCTTCCTTGTGAGATACGG
The DNA here is from genome assembly GCF_048593235.1 of Sminthopsis crassicaudata. Taxonomy (NCBI): domain Eukaryota; kingdom Metazoa; phylum Chordata; class Mammalia; order Dasyuromorphia; family Dasyuridae; genus Sminthopsis; species Sminthopsis crassicaudata. Next base: position 475,751,976 of record NC_133620.1, on the reverse strand, counting down.
TCATTCTTCCTTTACAGATCGGAAACGCGCCCCCATCCCGGGTCTTTCTCTCTCCCCACTAAGCTCTGCTTCAGGGTGCAGCTTGCGGTTTCTCAGCATCCCCACACGCACATCTCGGTAGGAGACTCCCAAAGCTGGGGAGCTCACTGCCTTCTGAGACGTCTCATTACACCTTGGAACACTTCTCATGGTGAGAGGAACTTTTTTCTGCTTTTCCCGACATCCAGCCTAGATTGTCTCTGTGCAGCTTTCCTCTATTGTTCCTGGTTCTGCTTTAGGGATCAAGCAGGAGGAGCCTCATTTCTTCCTCTAAATGCTGAGGCGGCCATCGCTCTCTCCTTTTCTGCCAGTGGCCATTCCCACACTCATGGGGTGTGGTCTTTGGGACCTTCACCATCCTGACTCTTTCCCAACTTATCAATCTGCTAAAACTTGGGCCCTGAAGGGAACAGCAGCCATCTTCCAGCGGGGGGAGGGGGGGTCTGACCAGGATCAGTTGCACCAGGACCATCCCTGCCCTCCTCCCCAGCTTTTACTCTCCCACTGCAGACTGGGGCATTTTCCTTTGACAGCCGTATCAAGATAATATGGACAGCGCCCTGGGTAGCTTTTAATCATTATTATTATAGACAGAGCCCCGTCCGAGAGGACAGCGGCAGATTCGGTTCTGAAAGAACTCCTGAACGTCCTCCATGGCTCGGTGCCGGCCCCGGCCGAGGGCCCCCCGGACGCCCGAGGAGCCCCCTGGCTTTGCCCATGACTTGCCATCTGTAACGTGCACAGAGGATGTTTGGGTTCCCCTACATTGAGCCAAGCGGCTAAGGGCTGCACGGAGCCCCGGCTCCCTAACGAGGAGAACAGGCCTGATGTTAAACAGTCTGTTTAGCATGCTGACCTATTTTTAGCTGAATCTTCTGCTGGTTGCTAAATATCTGTTTAAATACATGAATTAGCGCGTCTGTCAACAGTACTTAGAGCGGGAATAAAACATGATCTAACGGCGGAAGGTAATTTAAAACAAAAACATACAGCCTAATAAGCAGCTTCTCTCTGAAGGTTCTGGAACAGTCCTTGTTCTTGCTTTGCTCTCTCCCTCTCTTCTTCTTGCTTCTAGGCAGCAGTGCCCATAGCAACCCCGAGTGGGGCGAGGGAGACCACGGCAAAGGGTGGGCCTTTATTCCTAGCCAGCGAGGGGGCGGCCGTCCCGCCCCTCGGCCCAGACCAGGCAGAACGGGGCCATTGGCAGGTAGCCAGTCGGGGAGGGGGGGAGCCATGTCTCCTCCATCGCCACCCCGGGGAAAACTGAATGAAAAGACTTTGCCTTCGCAAAAGCCAATCTACAAACCCCTCGTTTGATTAGCAACTTCCCCGTGTAATCCGAGTCCCGTGGGCTGGGTCTGAATGAAGAGAATCTCATGTTTTAATTTCTGCTGTCAGGAGTAATGGTACGTGGAGGAGGAGGAATATTAATCACACCCAGCAGGCGCTCTTCAGACTCAGAAATCGCATAATGAAGCGGCAAGAGATTTCAACGTCAAGGAGCCCACCGCCGATGTGAGCTCCCTTGACTGGCCCGGCCCGGCCCTTCCCAAGGTGCCACGGCCAATGTTCTCCAGACCCGTCGTTAAGCTCAAGGATGCATCAGTGTGCCCTTCATCTCACACTCACACTCACACACACACACACACACACACTCACACTCACACTCACTCACACACACACTCACACTCACACTCACACTCACACTCACTCACATACACTCACACTCACACACCTGGTGCCCTACAAAGGGATGAAAAGAAGGGGAGACGCGCCCTCTGAGCCAGCCCCCAACAACAAGAGCTCCACACCTTGTTCCAGTGACTGATGTTCACTGTGAAAGAAAGAATGCTTTCGAATAGCCTCGGTGCTGCTTTTCTAGTGATGTGGCAAATGGCGTCACTATTGGATAGACTGTTCATTTGAAGAATTGGGAGAGCATCCATGGAAAGCACTTGGCACAGCACCTGTCACATAGTAGGTGCTTTTGAGGTACTCATTCTCCCCACCTCCAAGTTCTAGAGATGTTCTCTTCTTGGTGGGAAGCAGCCAATAAGCCATTGGATCAAGGATTCCTAGTTATTATGCTTTGAAATTACCTTGGGGTCCCTGGGGAGAAGAAATCTCAGTGAGCACCTAGTCTAGCCCAAGCCCGAGCATGATTTGCTCTGCTTCACCCCTGGTCATGCTGCCTTTGAAGGTCCCTTGTGAAGGGGAGTCTAAGCTTCCCAAAGAAGCCCTGTCCATGTTGGGCAGCTCTCTTTGAGAAAAGCTTTACATGCAGCTAAAATGTGCCTCTTGGAAAGGTTCCTTCCTTGCTCCCGAATCTGGGACCCAGCAAAAGGAGGTATGACAGCCCTTCAAGTTCTTGAAGGGGAGCCAGCATGTCCTAATCCTCCTGGAATCCCAAATTGCCTTCAAGATGCCATCCGAGACCCCACTCCTGTGGGAGACTAGTCCCTCTAGCTGTTACAGGTTCCTCCCCAAGGCTTTCTTGAATCTACTTGCTTTGAGTTTTGTACACGTGTGTCCAAGTTGTTGTCTCCTTTCCCCTCAGATGAACATAAGCTCCCCGAGGTCAGAGCCCGTTTCATTCATTGTCTGAGTCTTCTCCACAATCTCTGATGTACATTAGCTAAGAAATTCCAGGAAACCACTAAAACTGAGCTTGAATCCCCTTGGCCAGCTCAAGCAAGGCTGAGAACTTTCCTGGAGCTTTTCCTCCCTGCTTCCTCCTCCTTTGCTTCCCTTTTCCTTCCTTCCCTCCTTCCATCACTCTTTTTCTTCCTTACTTCCATCTCTCTCCTTTTTCCTGTCTCCCTTCTTTCCCTCCCTCCTTTCCTCCTTTCCTTCTTCCCTCTCTCCTTTCTCCTTTCCTTCTTTCTTTCCTTCCTTCCTTCCTTCCTTTGGCTAGTGTGCCTCCCTCCTCTCCTCTCCCTCTCCAAACTGCATCTCAAGGCCCAATTCATGTCCCATCGTCTTCCCCTTCAGCTTTTCCTAGCTATGCCCATTCTCATCGGTCTCAACCTATCCCGAACTCCCACAGCAAGCAAAATCTATACCACCCAATTCAGCATTTAATTATATACTGTCTTGTGTGCACCATTGTTTGACACTGCATCCCAATGTGGCTGGCAAGGGCACGCCTCCCAGAGCTGGGGGAGTGAACTCAGCTGCCACAGTTAGACACGCGATTCTTGGCTGACTCCGGGACCCTGGTCTGATGGCTCAGCTCCCTCCCGCTGTGGTGTGCTGGGTGCTCTGGGGCTGTACTCTGAAGCAGTACAGAAAAATGGAGACTCATACACACAGCCCTTGATCTTGGTCGTTTCTCCCAGTGGATCAATGACCACATGGACACAGATGAAGAGCACATCCTCCAGAGCCCCAGACTGTGGTGCTGGGAGGAGCCCCAACAAATCTTCTTGGCTGCTATTCCTCCCACTCAGTTCGCCCACAAGCAACCACATATTGATCTTGTTAAAGACACTGGGATCATCCAGAACTTGTTCTGTAAGTGTCCCCCCTGACTTATCATTGCCCTGGTTGGGCAGAAATGTCCTTGGACACGGCTACTGGTTCTTACTCACACCTGACCTTGGCCCCACCTGGATGAATACCCACACTAATGCTCAGAGCTAACCACATTCCTTTTATCTCCCCAGCCAAAGCATAGGGTCTTTGCTAGAAGAGCCCCCCATTTCTGTGTCGGTTGCCAGGCAGGGGAAGGTCTGCTTTAATGACCTGCATACAATGCCTTCCTCATTTCAGCAGCTGGACAGCAGCCCTGCGGTTCTGCCAGAAGCCAGAGCTTAGGGTCATGGGTTACCCAGAATTATTAATAAGGTTACACTTTGGTAATTCTTCTTTATTTCAAATATCTATCCTCCATCCACTGATGCTTATCTCAACCCCTCTGAGCCTGATTAGGCTGTGTTTGGGAATTTTACTGGATGGAAAAGCTCCATCACCTTGTAGCCCAACTGTTCATATCATCAGTTCTTTGACCTTTCCCGAGGATTCTCCAGCTTAATGGGATCCTCTGAGATATTTTTGAGCTTCTGGATAAAATCTGGGCTACCTCCAGGCCATGTGATTCTGGGGAGGACTTGAGTGGGACCATAATAATAAAATGGACTTGCCTGAAAGGTGTTAGCCGAGACAAGTCAGAAGTCGGGCAAGACCTGATGGCTTTGTCTAGGAGATGGGGATGAAATCATGGCAGCCTTCTTGACTAAGGTCTGATCTCATGGTAACTTTCTTTAAATTAAATTTTATCATCTTCCTTTTTGGCGAAATGGCTAGAGAGCTGGTCGAGGAGTCAGAAGGAAGGTGCTTTCCAGCCCCTCTTGAGTCGTGACTGTGGGAAAGTCACTTAAGTCAAATTTGTCTTCTGTCAGCTTTCAGAGTTACAAAGTGGACACCATTCTTCCTTGGGAAGAAGCCTCTGTTTTCATGGCTTCTTCACTTGTCAGTCATTCCAATCCCATTCCAGCCCTACTCCAACAGACCATCCCTGGCAACAGAGAATGAAAGAGGAGAGAGTATTTTAATCCCACAAACTAGAGGGGTCCCACAACAAGTGAATGCTCCATACCCAGAACCTCCCTCTTGTTCAAAGAAGGGAGGGAAGGTATATTTTTCCATCTCTTCCCCAGGGCCAAACTTTAGCCGCAGAATTTCTATCTAAACTTTGTGAATTTAAGTCAGTGTTCTGCTCTTTATTTCACTTCTTCAGTGTTGTTGACCTAAGTGTACACACTGCTCACACAACTGCACATCATAGGGATTTGGGGCACATCAGGAAAAGGTCCCATTCCATGGAAGAGCCAGTTGGCCATTTGATGCAATTGAGAAAAAGTGTCCATCAGAGGCTGTACTGATGGACAGAAAGACTCCACAGCTGGGAAAATGTCAAGTCTAGAAGCGGAGATAGCTGTCGATGGAGAACAGATCTGGGTAACTTCAGAAGGGGTTCTTAGCACCTTTGTTACAGGCTGATGAATGTTTCAAAAATAAAATTCATACCCCATCAAAAATCATCCACACTGTAATAGAAAGATTTCAGTCGGAGCCGGAGGAGAGAATACCTGTTCCAACAAAATGACAGATCACTATTCCTTGAAATAGGAAGAGCTATTGAGAAAGCATATATGGGTAAAAAGAGTCCATGATTGCCTTTAATCAGTCAGTCACTGAGCATTTATTAAGCTTCTATGTGCCAGGCACTATGTTGTGTGTGTGTGTGTGTGTGTGTGTGTGTGTGTGTGTGTGTGTGTGCATGCGTGTATGGAACAAAAGATAGAGCCTGGAGTCAGGAAGACCTAAGTTCAAATATAATCTTGAATACTTACTATGTGACCTTGAGCAAGTCATTTAAAACAATCTCTATTTGTTTATTTTTCTCAACTATAAAATAGAGATAATAATAGTACCTACTTCACAAGGTCACTGCAAAGATCAAATGAAATAATATTTATTTTAAAAATTGGTTAGCACAAATCCTGGAATATAGTAGGTGCCATACAAATATTCTTTTCCCTTCTACAAAAGTCTTGGATACACCCAGTGGTACTTTTCTCTCCATGTTTGTTTACTTAGAACGTGAAACTAGGGGACTATTGTTGTCTTTCTTTATGTAATTGGTATTGAGCACATAGTACTATGTTCCCGGCACATAGATGACACTTCACGAATGTTTTTGATAATGATTGTCTGAATATTTTATTTAGGAAAAGGAGGGGGTGATAGAGACAGGTACAGCTGGCTGGAATTAAAGGTCCCAGTCCATAATGACTCACCGATATTCATAAATGTCAGTAGCCACTGGTGCTTGGAATCCAGTAGGTGCTTAATAAATGTTCCCAGATCGATGTCCATTTTTGGCCTAGCAGCTAAAAGACAATCTTTGCTATATCTGGAGCAGGAGCCATGCCCTTCATTAGTGAGGCTCTTATTCTATCTCCATCCCTTTAGAAAGCCTCATGGGGCCAGTGTAAAGAAAAAAAAAATAGATGAGACAGCTAAAATCTGCTCATTTTTAGTGATGTCAAAGTTTTCGTTTTCTATTCATGGACCACAATGGGTGACTTTGATCTCGACAGGCCCAAGAGTGGAGTCCACTAACAATAGAGACCGTTAGAAAGGGAAAGTACTTGGCAGAGCCACTCTGATTCAGCGCTGGGCCTCCAGAAACTGGCTCCAAACCACCCAGGCTGGCTGGATGAGCCTCGAATCCAGAAAGCCTTTCAGTAAAGGAGATAGCTGAGCTTCTGCCTTGGTGCTTCTCCATCTTCACCCAAGGCACTCTGTTGCCGTGGGTTCATCACCGGGCATCCCTATCCTGCTTCCAAATTCTTTTGTTTCGAGTCCCTGTTCTTCTGAAGTTTCCACTGCATTTGGATTGGAGATTATTAGTATTCAATATGACAACACGTATTTAAAATGTCGTTCTCAAATTTCAGTTCTTCTGTGTGATGACTAGGCCATTGTAGACTGCGATTCTCCAAGCCGATGCTGCAAGTCCAGGATACTTTATATGTTGAACTCTCAAGGATATTCTGGGGTACGGTGGCAGGAGGAACTTTGTCTTCTATGAACTTATAAAGGACTCCCAGTGCCAGTGTACAATGCCAACCCTCGATCGTATTTTTTCCAGCATCTAGAGCAGCAAAGTTTTGCAGCCAGCAGTGACATGTAGTTTTCACCACTTCCTAACATGATTCCCATCAATCAATAAGCCCAGGCTCTTTAACAATAACCCATCACTTCTAGTGCTCATGGCCTAATTCTGGATGGCTATAATATGACCCTATGTTTCTATAAACAATTATCATGATTCAGCTGTTTAATGTTCCTTTACCAAATTCTTATTGTCTATTGAGCTTCTTCTGGTGAGTAGAGGCCATGGCTGGAGGGTCTTGGGATGCCATTCTGGAATCTTTGGTCCATAGTCTCCATCCAGAGATAAGCTACTTCATTTCAAGTTATTTATTGGTGTAAGCCTCCTGTCAGGCCCTACTGTCTTTGTGGAATGAGACCTAGTTGACCCAAGAGCATTTCCACACATTTTGGACTTTTTTATCATGTGTTCTAAAAACATCTACCAGTCTTCTTCAATGTGAAAGTATATTTCATTTTGCCCAAGTTCACAAAGGACTTTCCATGCTTTTCCAAGAGCATCTTGTTCACCATTTCCCAGAGAGCAATATATTTCATCACAATTATATACTATGATTTATCCAGCCATTATTCAGCATCCCCTCAATTTCCATTTTTTCTGCTTTTAAAAAAATCTCATTTTCCCCCAATTTCATGTAAGAAAAATTAAGATTTTTTTTAAAAATTAAATAATAAATTAATAAATAATAAACTTATTACATTTTAAATTTTGAATTCTAAATCTTAATACTTACTAGCTGTGTAACCCTGGGCAAGTCACTTAACTCCAATGCCTCACACTCATATACACACACAAATAAATAAATAAATTTTGAGTTTTAAATTCACCTCCCTCCTTCTTTGCTCATTTCATTGAGACAGCAAAGCAATTTGATATAGGTTACACTTGTACAATCTTGTAAAACACATGATCAGATTATTCATACTGTAAAGGAAAACATAAACAAACAAAAAAAAAAAAACCAAGAAAAATAAAGAAAATAAAAAGGCATGCTTTAATCTGCATTCAGATTTCATCAGTTCTTTCTTTGGAAGCTGAAAGCATTTTTAATCACACATCCTTCAGAATTGTCTTGGATCATTATATTGTTGAGAATAGTTAAGTCATTCACAGTTGATCATCGTACAATATTGTTATTACTTTGTACCTTTCTTCTCTTTCTGCTCACTTCACTCTGTATCATTTCATGTAAATCTTTTCAGATTTTTTCTGAAATCACATTTGTAAAATTTCAACATAATCATATACCACGACTTGCTCAGCTCCTTCCCAATTGATGGGCATCCCCTCAATTTCCAATTCTTTGCCACCAGAAAAAGCTAGTATAAATATTTTTTGTACATAGAAATCCCAATCTTTTATTAAAAAGTGTCTTTGGGATATAGACCTAATAGTGGTTATTGCTGGATCAAAAGGTATGCAGTTTTGTAGCTCTCTGAGCATAGTTCCAAATTGTTCTCCAGAATGGTTGGATTAGCACTAAAATGCATGAGCGTTCCAGTTTTCTCATATTCTCCCCAAACATTTGTCATTTTCCTTTTCTGACATATCTGATAGGTGTAACATGGTACTTCAAAGTTGTTTTAATTTGGAATTTTCTAATCAATAATGATTTAGAGCTTTTTTCATTTGGCAATAGTTAACTCTGATTACTTCATCTGATAACCGCCTTCATATCCTTTAACCATTTGTCAGTTGGAGCACGACTTGTATTCTTATACGTTTGACTCGGTTCTCTATATTTTTGAAAAATGAGGCTTTTGACAGAGAAACTTGCTGTAAAAATATTTTCAGTTATGATTTCTGTGTTTTCTTGCATCCTCTTTTGTTAGGATTACTAGATGAGAACTCAGGTTGTCTGGATAGTGACAAAGTGAGAATTCAGGTTGTCTGGACAATTACAAGGTGAGAACTCAGGTTGACTTGATAGAAGGAGCAAGCTCATTGGCTGAAGTGGTTCTTCCCAGAAGCCCTTGCATTATCCCACGCCCATTCTCTGGGAGGATAAAAGAGGCAACAGTGGGCCTGGAAAGTCAGTCTGCCTGGAGAAGGATAAGGGCTAGAGGAGATTCAGAGCCAGGATTCAAGGAGAAGACTCAGCACTACATCTGGCTTGATGCAGCTCTCTGCCGGAAGGGAAGTCGGCTCTCTGCAGGAAGGGAAGTCACTTCTCTGGACAAGAGTTAACAGCAACTGCCTGGAGACAACGGTTCACTACAGGAAGAAGAATCTGTCTGAAAGATTTGAGTAGACACAGCAGATCTCTTCCCAGAGAGCGATCCGGCAGCTTCTGGAGACGAGAGCTCGCTATAATTGGTGCCCAACGTGGGGCAAGGACTTTTGCTTATTCTGACAAGAGGAGCTAGACCAGACCTTCGCACTCTTTCCCCCTTTGTCTCTCTCTCCTTTTACCCTGCCTCTTCTCAAAAAATTTGTTTCTGAATACTTTCTCCCCAATCTGCCTTCCCTTCCATCACTTTCCCCTTCTCTTATTTACTTCCCCTCCTATTTTCCTGTAGAATGAGATTAATTTCTATGCCAACTGAGTGGTCTATGTAGTCTCTCTTTGAACCATTTCTGATGAAAGATTCAAGCACAGCCCCCATCTCCTCCATTTTCCTCTCCACCATAAAAGCTTTTGCATCTCTTCTATATAAGATAACATCTCTCTCCCTCCTCCATTCTCCCAGTACTTCTTCTTTCTAACTCTTTCATTTTATTTTTAGCTATCATCCTATCATAGTCAACAAATACTTGTACCTCTGTTTATAAAAACACCTTCAATTTTCCCTAATAATGATAAAGCTCTTAGAAGTTACAAGTATCACCTTTCCATCTAGGAATGTAAATAATTAACCTTACTGGATCCCTTAGGACCTCTCTTACCTATTTACTTTTTTATGCTTCTCTTGAGTTTTGCATTTGAAAGTCAAAACTTCTAATCAGCTCTGAGTCTTTCATCAGGAATGCTTGCAAGTCCTGTATTTCATTAAGTCTACCTATTTTTCCCCCTTCCCTCCAGAAGAATTGTGCTCAGTTTAGCTGGGGAGATTATTCTTAATTATAATCCTAAATCTTTTGTTTTCTAGAATATCATATTCTGAGCTCTCCAATCCTCTCATATAGAAGGTGTTAAATCTTATTTTATAATGACTGTGATTCCATGATATTTGAATTTTTTATTTCTAGCTGATTGCATTATTTTCTGTGGACCAGAGAACTCTGGAATTTGGATGTAATATTCCTGAGAGTTTTCATTTTGAAATCTCTTTCAAAAAGTAATTGATAGATTCTTTCTATTTCTATGTTACCCTCTGGTTCTAAAATACCAGGGAAATTTAGTTTGATTAATTTGTTGAAATGTGATAACTAGACTCTTTTTTATCATGACTTTCAAGTAGTTCAATAATTCTTAAATTATCTCTCCAGGATCTGTTTTTAAGTTAGTGACTTTATCCAATGAGATATTCTCATTTTCTTTTATTTTTTTCATTCTTTTGATTTTTACTATTTCTTGATATCTCATGGAGTCATTAACTTCCAGCTGTCCTATTCTAATTTTTAAGGAATTTTCTTTAGTGAGATCTTGTATTTTTTCCATTTGACCAATTCTGTTTGGAGAGAAATTTGGGAGAGCTCAGGCAAGCTCCTGCCTTTACTCCATTATCTTGATCCCACTCCTAAACTAGTCCCCTTTCCCTTTTTTGGATCAGGAAAGGGTTTTTCCTTTACTGAATGTTTGTACCTCTTTTGATATTTGGCCAATGATTTTAAGGAGTTCTTCTCTTCCGGAAAATTGTGCATATTTCCCCCCATTTGGCCAATTCTTTAAGAAGTCCTTATCTTCAATGAAATTTTATTCCTCTTTTACCAAGCTTTTGATTCTTTTTTCATTATTTTCTCACATAACTCTTTCTCCTCCTCCTAATTTTTCTTCTACCTCTTATTGTATTTAAAAATTCTTTTTCAGTCTTTCTAGGTATTCCTTTCGAGTCTAAGGTCAATTCACATTTTTCTTTGAGGCTTTACTTTCAGCTCTTTTGACTTTGTTGTCTTCTTCTGAGTGTATTTTAATCTACCCTGTCACTGTAGCAACTTTCTGTGATTATGTTCTTTTGTTGTGGTTTGCTCACTTTTCTAGCCTATTTCTTGACTTTTAACTTTGTGTTAAAATTGGGATCTGTCCTGAAGATTGAGGGGGTACTGTCTCAAGCTTCAGATTTTTCTGCTATTTTCAAAGCTTGTTCTGGGGATTTGTAAGTTTTTGGTTCTTTCAAGGTAATGTGATCTAAGGAGAAGGCTGTGTTTCTTACTCTCCTGACCTGTGTCCTGCTCTGTTAACAACTTTTCTCTTCTGAAGCCATGGCTAGGGTCCTTGTGCCCTGTGGCCACATGCTCTAATGTATTAGTGTTCTTCATCCTGAGACTGTAACCTAGAACTGTGTACAGAATAGAACAAGGTCCTACAACCTGTACTAATCAAGGGACCTTCTGTGACTTCTTTTTGATTAGTTGTCTTACCCCCTTACTGTCTGTGAATTGAGAGCTTGTTGAATTGTATTACACTCTCATTCCAGTGAGACCGACTTTCTAAGTTTTGGGCTGGGAAAAATTTGTCTCGTCCTGTCCTTTTGTTGATCCTGCCACTCCAGAATTCATTTTGAGTCATTTTTAGTTGTTTGAAGAGAAATTTGGGAGAGCTCAGGCAAGCTCCTGGCTTTACTCCATAATCTTGGTTCTCCTCCTCCACTCATATTCCTTTTCCCTTTTTTGGATCAGGAAAGGTTGGTCATAGCGAAAGCGGGGGTAGGAGGCTCCAATTCATAGAAAAGTTATGGTGAGGAGCTGTATTTTTAGTATAAAGGAAATAGTGTTATTGTGGGTGAAGCTGGGAGTTAGGAATAGAATAGTTGTCCTGGGTGTTAAAACTTAAATTTCATTAACATTGTCTGAGTTTTTGCTTGAGCATCTTTTAAACTCATTGTCCATTTTATGCTGGCCCCCAAGTACATGTTAACATTGACATGGTAGAGCTGTTCAGTGGTCTAAATATATCCTTCTCATTAAAGATGCCAGTTAATCTCTTAACATATAGAACTGCAGTTCTCTCCTTGATGGATTTATACTCAAATGTCTTTCCTGGAGAGGACCGAGGCCTTTTTAAGTATCTCCTGTATCCATTAGCTCGCTTTGACCTCTGAATTCAAGCTCAAAATTTTCTGTCTCTGTTCTTCCTCAGTGCACATTCAGACTATTACTGCAAGATGAAGTAACTGTTTAATGCACTATTAATTGGGGCCAGAAGACTTAATTTCATCCATGTACATCAAATGTAAGAGGCAAACATGATATAATATGTAATCGAAGCATGTCAACAAGCATTTATTAAGCATCGACTATGTGCCAGTCACCAGTTTAAGGGCTAGATAGATCACTCAACCTAGAGGAAAGGAGGCATGAATTCAAATCCTGCTTCAGACATTTAGTAATTTCTGACTTTGGGTCTCAATTGCTTTATCTGTAAAATGAGAAATTTGGTGACGATTACCTTTAAGGTGGCTTTCAACTCTAAATATATGATTGTTGAAATTTAAATAACCGTTTTCCATGTGGGCATCAACTATTCTCTTGTTTTCACTATGCTTGGATCTATTTAAAATAGTTTCATTACATGACAAAGCCATGAGTGTATCTGAGTTAAAGGTGAATTGTACCAAAAAAAAAAGTGGTTCTTCCAAATAAATTAGTCTTCTACAGATAATCTCTTGCATGAGATTCTCAAACACAAGGCTAGTATTCTCTCTTCTCTCCTCTCTGTATGTGTGTGTGTGTGTGTGTGTGTGTGTGTGTGTGTGTGTGTGTGTGTTGGGGATGGTGTTTAAAGTAAATTTTGAAACCAAAGCTTAAAATAATACCAGTCAAATAATTACCACCTACACAATGGCAGATTGAAGGTATATGTTTGCCATTGCAGACTGGAAGACAATAGATCTGGCAGGTTTCCTCTGGACAAAAACCGCACAATATTAACAAACTACGAGATTTATCATCCCCAAGGCAGCAGCAGAGTGGGCAATGCTTCCTTGTCCATAAAAGCCCAGAAGACTGAGATATTCTCCCAGCGTGTAGTAAAAAGGCTAAAATTTCATTAAAATGCTCTTGGAAGGAACAGGTCTCACTCCCCCAACACTTAGAGCTGACACGAGGTTAGTCAAATGTAACGAAAGTGGTTTCTCTCAGTTTGGAGACCATAAAACAGAGAAGAACCTCAAGACCAGAAAGCTCTCTGTGGACCCCACCCAAGGGAATCCTCTAAGAGCATTAGCAACATCAACCATCACATATCTGTGGCTGAGTCACATAGATAGAAATTTGGGGGTGGGGCAGGCTTGGGGAACAGTTTGTATTTAGTCAGTACCCCTGGAAATTATTTTTAAAATTCTCTTTAAGAAACTTGAAATTTTTGATCAAGGTAGATTATATCAAGTGATAATGGGAGGTCTACAATAAACCAGATTTTACCATCTACTGAATACCTTGCAAGGTGTTATCTGACAGCCAGAATTATGGATCAGAAACTTATTATCTTTCATAAATACTAGACAGTAAGTCCCTATATTTTAAGTGTACATTCTAAATGTCCTTGAGAACTCAGACTGGGGCAGCTAGGTGGCGCAGTGGATAGAGCACCAGCCCTGAAGTCAGGAGGACCTGAGTTCAGATTTGATTTCAGACACTTAACACTTCCTGGCTGTGTGACCCTGGGCAAGTCACCTAACCCCAATTGCCTCAGCAAAAAAAAGAAGAAAGAAAGAAAGAAAGAAAGAAAGAAAGAAAGAAAGAAAGAAAGAAAGAAAGAAAGAAAGAAAGAAAGAAAGAAAGAAAGAAAGAAAGAAAGAAAGAAAGAAAGAAAGAAAGAAAGAAAGAAAGAAAGAAAGAAAGAAAGAAAGAAAGAAAGAAAGAAAGAAAGAAAGAAAGAAAGAAAGAAAGAAAGAAAGAAAGAAAGAAAGAAAGAAAGAAAGAAAGAAAGAAAGAAAGAAAGAACTCAATAAACAAATTCTGTAGGAACCAAAGCAGTGTCATAAGCAAAACTCTTGCCCACAATCACTAATCCTCATGGAATGAGAAGCTTGTAAAATAAAGAGAGCAAATAGACTCAAGCCCATGGGCAAAGGGGGAGGCTTTGAGACAAAGGCATCCCAAGGAGGCCTTTAGGGAGTCTACAGAGATCAAGGTCATGTCCCAATACTTTAAAAATATGTTTGATTTAATAAATACTTTTAACTATGAAAAATCAGCCATTTCATTCCACTCCATGAACACACACAACATTAAACATAAAATCAGAGTATTGACTTGCCCCAAGTCCCTTTCTAGCTGAATTTCAACAAATCCAGCTAGGGAGAATGAGAGAACAACACTGAGGTTTGTATTGTGCTTGAAGGTTTGTGAAGGTAAGTTCTTGGAGGACCTCAGTACCTAGGACAGTACCTTGCATGTAATAAGTATTTAAGAAGTGTTTGTTGAATTAGTTAATTAGAGAAATGCAAATTAAAACAACCTTGAGATATCATTTTCTAGCTATCAGATTGGCTAAGAAATGATTAAATTAATTAATGACAGTGCTTTACATATATTATCTTATTGGCTTTTCCCCCGACAACCCCTTCCTTCTCGTTCTTCACCACACAATTGAGGAGTTCGGTTTCCCTCCTGGAGATCCTTGCCCCTGCGTCTTCTACCCTGGATCACCATCCTCCCACCTTTCCCACAAGCAGTGGAATGCTTGGAAAGAAAGTGCCTCCGTTGTGACTCCAAGTTCATTCTCCATCTCCAGGTGTCTCTCACTGCTTCACTGCAGTCCTTTACTTCTTCCCTGGCTTGAGAACTAGAGACCATTATTGATCACAAAATAGAACATTTTGATTACACCAAATTAAAAAGTTTCTGCACAAACAAAACTAATGCAAACAAGATTAGAAGGGAAGTAACAAATTGGGAAAACATTTTTACAGTTAAAGGTTCTGATAAAGGCCTCATCTCCAAAATATACAGAGAATTGACTTTAATTTATAAGAAATCAAGCCATTCTCCAATTGATAAATGGTCAAAGGATATGAACAGACAATTTTCAGATGATGAAATTAAAACTATTTCCACTCATATGAAAGAGTGTTCCAAATCACTATTGATCAGAGAAATGCAAATTAAGACAACTCTGAGGTATCATTACACACCTGTCAGATTGGCTAAGATGACAGGAACAAATAACGATGAATGTTGGAGGGGCTGTGGGAAAACTGGGACACTGATGCATTGTTGGTGGAGTTGTGAAAGAATCCAACCATTCTGGAGAGCAATCTGGAATTATGCCCAAAAAGTTATCAAAATGTGCATACCCTTTGACCCAGCCATACTACTACTGGGCTTATACCCCAAGGAACTACTAGAGAAGGGAAAGGGTCCTGTATGTGCCAAAATGTTTGTGGCAGCCCTTTTCATAGTGGCTAGAAGCTGGAAGATGAATGGATATCCATCAATTGGAGAATGGTTGGGTAAACTATGGTATATGAATGTTATGGAATATTATTGTTCTATAAGAAATGACCAACAGGAGAAATACAGAGAGGCTTGGAGAGACTTACATCAACTGATGCTGAGTGAAACGAGCAGAACCAGAAGATCATTATACACTTCAACAATGATACTGTACGAGGATGTATGCTGATGGAAGTGGATTTCTTCAACATAGAGAAGAACTAATCCAATTCCAATTGATTAATGATGGACAGAACCAGCTACATCCAGAAAAGGAACACTGGGAAATGAATGTAAACTGTTATTTTTACCTTCTGAATCCAATTCTTCCTGTGCAACAAAAAATTCGGTTCTACACACATATATTGTATCTAAATTATACTGTAATATATTTAACATATATAAGACTGCTTGCCATCTGGGGGAGGGGGTTGGGAGAGGAAGGGAAAAAATCTGAATAGAAGTAAGTGCAAGGGATAATGTTGTAAAAAATTACCCATGCATATGTACTGTCAAAAAATGTTATAATTATAAAATAAAATTTAAAAAAAAAAAAAAAAAAAAAAAAAAAAAAAAAAAAAAAAAAAAAACTTCTTCCCTGGCTTGCCGTCTCCCATACCCCCCAAACAGTTGCTCCATCTTCTTTTGAGGTCTTTTAGGTAAAGCCTAATGGTCAAGAAAGAAAGGGGGATTTCTGGAGAACTGCAGCAAAGTGTATAAATTGAATTAGGCAACTGTGTTTCCTAGTTACGAAAATAATAGGAAAGAGCAGGAAAAAACCACAATAAATTGGGAACAGTGAGGTTGGGGCAGGGGGCAAGAGATCAGGGAAGGCTTTCCAGCTCCTGGAGGCCCCAGCGCTTAGCACAGTGCTTGAAACATATAGTAGAGCTTCAGTAATGCTCGTTAAATGAGGTGATGGCGAATTGAGTTCATCTGGTTTCAGTACAGTCAATAAACATTTATTAAGTGCCTACTGTGTGCTGGGCACTATGCTAAGCACTGGTGATGCAAAAGAGACAGCTTACAGCCTAATAGAGGAAGAATCACACAAAAGAAACTTGAAAAGGGAGAGGGGGGGATTGAATTGAATAATGGACTTTCAGGGGCAGTAACCTTTGGTAAATGATTCTGAATCCAAGGGTTTATCGTGCTCAAGTGCAATTAAATGCCCTTCTCCCGTTACTTCCAGATCTTTTGACTTGGAATCAGATTGTAGGCTCCCTGGCTTTTGTTTGTATGTGTTTTTCACTTCTAGGTACACACACACACACATACACACACATACACACACACACACACACACTCTCACTCCTCCCCTGCCCCCCACTTTTGGGGTTAATTGCTATTCAGTTTGTATTTCTGGGAGCTTTTTGTCTCTTCCTTAAGAAACCCAGCAAGAGTTGCCCACCCCCCACCCTGGGCGTCATTCTGCTCCTGAAAAGCTGGTGATTAGACTGGAGGGCACAGGCAGCCTCCCCCGGCTCTGTACCAGGTGACGTGCTGGAATCAATGGAGAGATGATGATTAATTCCAAGAAGTTGGCTTTTCTCCTGCCACAGCCGTGAAAAGGCAACAAAAACCCCACTGGATTGAGGGAGAGCGGAGGGGGAAGACTTGCCTTTGCCAGGTACAGCCAATTGTACTCCCAGGTAAATGGCGGGCTCTTTCTTCTGAAAAGCGGTCAGCGAGGAGCCGGGCAGGCAGCCTTTTCATTGGAACACTCCCATGACAACCTGGAAAACGCCTCCGTCCGTGGACATGAGTCTTGGGGCCACTGCCGAGGCTTGACCCCAGCCTGTCCTCCTCCTCCCCCTGCAGACTTCCCCTTGGGGTGGGCTCCGAAAGGGCAGAGTCCTCCTCCAGTGGGGGGGGGGACCACCACCTGCCATAAGCCGACTGTAAATGGTTTGGATTATTCAGTGTGGGGGCTTGTTTGAGGCCCCAAGGCAGAGGCCTGGATAATAATCCCACTTCAGGGAATGGGGATGGGAAATTTGGGGAAGGGGAGAAAGAGGGGGGCAGGAAAGGTCTGACCCTGTGTCTTAGGGGAGAGGGCTTAGCCAGCCGGCCTCCTCTATTTTTCTGCTCCCAGGATCAGCAGAGAGGGTGTCCCCCTTTTGACATGACTAGTGAAGAGGAAACAAGTACTGCTGGGAAAGAACTATTCTTTTGTGTCTGGCCCCCAAGCCTTTGGCCCACCAGCTCAGCAGTCACCTCCACTTTGAGTGGAATCTGTTTAGGGAAGACTCTTTAGCAAGCGTTGGAGTTCGCAGTCTCCCCTGTTCCCAGAAGGGCTCCTTGAACCCCAAGCCCCTGATTGTGGTAGAGATGATAATTATGACAGATCCCACTGTCCACCCCCAGTCTACTCTTCTCCAGGCTAAAAGGCTCTAGGTCCTCTCCCGGGTCCTTGCATGGAGGGGTCTCCATCCAACGCCTTGCTCCTTCTCCAGGACGTGTTTCAGCGGGCTCCCATCCTACCTGAAAATGTCATGCCGTGAATGCAGTCCCACCGTCCAGATGAGATTTGTCGGGTGATGGACAGGAGGATGGCCCTCATGCTAGATCTTAGGGCTCTCCACGAAGCTCAAGGGAACACTGGCTGTGCAGGTCATCCCATCCCACTGCCCACTCATTTTGACCCACCAGCTCACAAATAGCCGCAGATAGTGTCATGGTCCTCTGTGTGTGTGTGTGTGTGTGTGTGTGTGTGTGTGTGTGTGTGCACGCACGCATGTATGTGTGGGGGGGTGGCGGCTTTCATGATGGAGTTGGAAAAGGAAACAGTCGAGGTCTTTTAGGGAAAGCCTAGTGGTCAAGAAAGGAAGGAGGATTTCTGGAGAACTGCATCAAAGTGTGTAAATCGAATTAGGCGGCTGTGTTGTTATTTGTGAATTTGGTAAACCCTGTCCCCTGCTTGGCTCCCAACAAAGAGAAGCAGGTACCCCTCGGGGAGTAGCAGAAAGAGGAGAGAAGGCAAAGACTCAAACAAGATAATTTGGGGGGTGGGGGACTAGGTGCTGATGCTTTTGCTCCCTGGCATTTCCTGCAACCTGCAGCCCGTGGCAGAGATGTAACTGCTGCTCCCATGAAAGTGGGTCTCAGACTTCTGGAGGATGCAGCCCAGAAGAGGAAGGCTGGGCTCTCGCTCACCCTCCATCTTCTTTCTCTCCATGTTGAGCAGGGCTGAGAGTTTTCTCTGAATCTGGGGAGGGAATGGCCGTTTTACTTGGATTGCCGTGGCAGCCATAAGACATCCCTCCTTCTTCAGAAGGCTTAGAAGGAAATGGAAACTGAATGCCCGGCGGAGCCACACAGCAGCAGAGCCCTGGATCGCAGCCCCAAACCTGGGGAGCCTGGGAGCACTCTCTGCTCTCTTTGGCAAAACGAGAACACAAATCCCAGCATTCCCTGCCTCCCCACCCCAGGATCAAATAGATTCCCGATGCCCTTGGGAAAGTTGAAGGAGGTCGGGGTGGGGTTGTTTTGACTTTCAAGACCAATAAGAATTCTAATTAAAGTCAGATGCCAAGGCTAGGATCACTAGGTCAGCCGTTACGGCAGAAAAGGAACCAAAGGGAGAAAGCTCTCAGTGTTGTAGGGACACAGAAGAAAGGGAAGCCCTTGGGGCTTCCTCATGAACTTGAACCTCCCATCTGACTTTTCTAATAAGTCCCTTTTTTGACACTTTCTTTTAATGGGGAAAACAGCAAATTACTGGAGCTCTCAAGAGTAACTGGTTAGCAGAAGCAGGAGTGTGGAGGAGGGCTTTGCCTGGAGGCAAGGGTTCAGATCCAGCATCCCTTCAGACTGGCTGGTTGGTGATGGATGGATAAGTCATTTCATGCTTCTGATGTTTGAGTTCTTCTTCTGCGAAATAGAACTCTCTGCAGTCCTTAATTAAAGCTGTCCTGAAGACGAAATGCGATTATTGTTGCGCAAACTTGGAGACCCCACCTGTTATTCTTATGCCCTTCTTATGATATGACTGAGGATAAAGGGAGCCCATTTCTGGAACAGATTGATGGCGCGACCTTTGGCAGGTGCCCGCTTGGCCCTTCCTCAGAGGGCAGAGAAGGTTCCACTCCACTCCTCATCCATCATGTGCCTTTATCAATGAAACCTTAGGTCTGGTCCCCCCCCACACACACACATCCAAGAAATTTACAGCTCTAAGGGTAATTTATTCCATGTTCAAACACTTGAAATTTCTGCAGTGACTGCATTAAACAAGGCTGCTTGCTTGAAGGCATCGAACTTTGGTTAAGCAAGTTGTCGGCTTGCATCAAGTGAGTGCTTAATAAATACTGAGTGGACTGGACCGGGAGGGGAGAGCCTGAGCCCGGTTTAGAGAAATAACGGTGCCCTCTCTGGCTTTCCCCGGAAAGCCATCCTTCCAGTAGGATCTCCCCGGATCCCAAGTGTATTTGGGCTGCGCCGTTGCTGACTCGACAGAAGCTCTGGAGTAGCAAGCCCCTTTCCCTGAGCCCTGTTGACATCTGTGCCTCACACAGATGTTTTGCCATGACAAGAACACTCTCGACTCTAGTTTTTGTTCATTGTATTAAACAAAAGCAGCCCTGTTAATTTCCGTGCCATTCAGAACCGAGGGGGGGAACGATCAATATTTGCTAAGCGGAAAGGAACAAAATCAGTCGGGGGGGAAACAATGATTTTCCAGCTTTTCAGAGAATATTACAAATAATAACAGGGAAAAACCACGAAAATGGTTCCAAGAATGACTTGCCCTGCTCCTCTCTAGCTGAAAGGGGGCTCCAGAGGAATCTTCCAGTGAATGAGGATCTCCTTGGATTTTCTGTAGAAGTGAATGCTCGTTGCAGTGACCGCACTAGGTACAATGGGCACGATTGAGAAAATCCATCCTGACAGTCACTTAGCTCTGGAACTGAATCCAGCCCTTCAGGAGACCCACTTTGATGGGTGAAAAGCCCAGAGGATTTTGCTAGATTTCATTGTGAGGATGAAGGTGCCCCTGAGTCGGGGAGAAATAGGAGGTGTTCTAAGTGCAAGGAATAGGAATAGATGGGGCTCTATTTTGGGTATTCCACAAATAGATCAAGTCAAGTGTATACCTTCCAATCAGTCAAGGTGCACGTAGCTTTCTCCTTGAGATATTCCTATGGGATTAATTAGTAGAAGGGAACGTTAGATGAAATGGTTTAATAAATAGGTTCTCTCTCCAAAGAAACCCTTCAGTCATAGGCAGTGGTGTGCTGGTAACTGTTTAACGCCTGGCTCTAGGGGATAAAAGTATCCATGACACATGTACCCAAGTTTCATCCATGCTGTTAACATTCTCTCCATCACATTTTGATGTCTAGATAATTAACAAAATGGCAAATTAAGCCTTGGTTTGTAGCATTAGCTGATTCATAAGGTGTATTTATTGCTACTGAAAATTTAACAATCAGCTAGTGAAAGCCGATGGAGCTGGTTCCAGCACAACTGAACAAACGGGGAGTCAGGACTCAATATTGTTACCGGAGCAGTTTAGGGATCACGAATGTTCACAATCAGCAGAACCAAACATGGGACTTTATCTCCTCGAAGTTCTCAGAGACTGAGAACTTGTAATTGAAGGAAAGGAGTGGCCCCCAGGCAAAGACCATCCTCTGAAGCTGGATACCTGGGTTTGTCTCTTATGGGGAAGGGTCTCGAGTTTGTAATTGCTGTCAATTAAAATACCTCCTTTTCACATAACTTTTTCCAGTTCAAATATTTTGTGAACCATTTTGTTCCTTGAATTATGATGCATAATATCCTCAACTATTATATAAGAGACAATGTTATGCCCATAAACTGAGATGCAGAGGGGCAAATTCTAGTAAAATTAAGGAGCATTTATTAACCAACTTGTATGTGTCAGACACTATCCGAGGTGCTAGAGATTGGAAGTCTAAAACCAAACCCTGACTCCCTGCTCTCAAGGGAAATGAATGCTAGTGTCCTAACGGTTCAAGGTATGAAGCTCACCTTTGATATAGCTAGGAAAATATGATTTGCGATTCTCTTTGTGTTTCATTCATGAGAAGTGATACCCGACATAATAGCGCTATTATTATCATCCCATAATATCTCTAATTCTGTCAAGAACAATCATAAGTTTTCCAAATAAAATGGAATTAAATTTACTTTGATTTAAAATTGACAAGTCAAACTGCACCTGTGGGAAAGGGGGAAAAGGAAAAGTCTGGCTAATTGCGTTCAAAACCTCCATAAATGTTCAGAAAGCCCTTGCCTCCTGTGAACTTCCCGGAGAACCTGAGATTATGGCTGGGAAGCAGGACTTTTATGCAAAAGCTGTTCAGCCCCTATGTGACAATGTATGATCACAGGATCAATCTTATTCTAGGAACCTTATCCCATGAATCTCATTCATTAAACATGTAATCGGTGCCCTCAGTCTATCGGTCAAAAGCTTTATTTTCCACTTGCTATGAGTGACATAAAAATCACCGAATCATTCAACTCAGGATCTAGGTGGGATACTGGAGTTTATTGAGTGTGTGTCAGTGATAGAACATCAGGCAGGCTTACTGACACTCTTCCAAAATGAGTTACTCACAATTTTATAAGTCCCTGCAGTTCGTTCTCGTGGAAATTTGTCATCAGCTCTCCCTGATCTTGTGTCCAAAGCTGCCTCTCTATCATGTCATCATGGATCTGCCCTGTAGGACCAAGAAGAACAATTATAATCTTTTGTCCACCTGATGGCCCCTTCAGCTCCTTGAAGTCGGTTCACACGTCTTCATGGCCATCTTCAAACGGCAGATATATAAGATACAGTTCCAATTCTTAAGTTCTTAGGGTCTACAGATCCAGATTCTTCAATAGACACATGCATAACACAGTTAAATCATATTATAACATAGTAAGCAGTTTCAATCGGGCTGTGGAGTATAAGAGGGGTTCAGAGAAGAGAAAGAAGAAGACTGATGGATCTCTCATCTCTTATTCACTCCTTATTCAGAGGGAAAAGGGGCTCTTCTTACTAAAACCATCTCCTCTGTTTATGTCTTTAACCTGGTTCCTCCCACCTCCCCTGCAAACTGGGACCTTTAATCCCTCTGCTCTCTACAATCTTCCCAAACTCCCTTTTCCTCCCCAGGATAGCATCGTTCTTCCCGTACACTTGCTTCGCATCCCCAGCACTCTCTCACCATAACATATCCAATCAGTTGTCAAATCTCGTGAGTTGAGAGACAAGTTTCCTATACAGGAAATGGTGCAAAGTCAGAAATGGTTTAAAGAAGTATGGGGCAAGGGAGAGGGAGGAGGCAAGGATTGAGGTTACGAATCCAGAGGATGCGGTGTCTTTGGCAGAAACGGGAAAGTTCAGAAGAAGGATGGGGTTGGGGAAGACAGATGGGGCTCTATTTTGGGCATGTTGAATTTGAAATGTTTCCAGAACATCCGATTTGAAATGTCCAGTGGACGGTTGGGGATGCTGGACTGTATCTCTAGGGAGAGACTAGAGCGGGAGCCAAAGGCCTAAGCTTCCTCTGCATGAATGGAGGGTTAGTGGAATCACCGAGAGGACTAAAGGAGATAACGTAGAGATAGAAGAGAAGGGACCAGCCATGGGACCTTAGGGAGCACCTAGCCTGAGAAGGCAGGATGTGGGCAATGACCCAGGGAGGGGGTTCAGAAAGGAGGGAGGAGGAAACTTTAGGAGGAAACCCAGGAGACACTGGGGTCAGAGAGGAAGGGATAGCCAGGAAGGGAAGCCGGTGAGTGTGGAACCTATATGAGAAAGGCAGAGAGGACAGAGGACGGAGGACAGGCCATCTGACCCAGCAAAAAAGAGCCACCGGAAACTCTCTGGAGAGAGCAGCTTCAGTGAGCGATGGGTTCAGAAGACAGATTGTCAAGGGCTGAAGGGGAAGTGATAAGACAAAGTACAGGTAGTGAGGGGAGCTGGACTCTTCAGAACCTGGCAGAAAAAAGAAGGGAAATGCTGGTATGAGTAACCCAAGACTGAGACTGACCAGGCTAAGGAGGGATTGGATGGATGAGCCCCTTGGCTCCCTGATGCTTGGAAGGGTCCTCCTGCAACTTTACAAATGGAATTGTTTCTGAATGTGGATATAGTCTTAATATATACACATATGTGTTACATATTGAGCATATGCATGTTATGTAAGGACTCAGAGAAACACACATGTGGACTCATGTTGAAATGAATAATTCATACTCAGTGCCCAAATAATCCAAAAAAGAGGTACTCCAAAATCCTTGTTTTGGCTTCAGAAGATACTGCAGGTTGTATTTTTCCTCTGAGTGTGGAGCCAGGCACAGAGAATGTGTTTAACAAATATTCTGTCTCTCCTTCTCTCTCTCTGTCTCTCTCTCTCTCTCTGTGTCTCTCTCTGTCTCTCTCTGTCTCTCTGTCTCTCTCTCTCTGTCTCTGTCTCTGTCTCTCTCTCTCTCTGTCTCTCTCTCTGAGTCTCTCTCTCTGTCTCTCTTTCTTTCTCTCTCTCTCTTTCTCTCTCTCTCTCTCTCTCTGTCTCTCTCTCTGAGTCTCTCTCTCTGTCTCTCTCTGTTTCTCTCTCTCTCTGTCTCTCTGTCTGTCTGTCTGTCTATCTCATGTAGACCTCCATTCATCTCTCTCTACCTACACATACATTTATTTTCTAGCTACCAATTTGTTTCTGTGTCTGTTTCTTCCTTTCTGTATATTCCTCTCTCTCTCTCTCTCTCTCTCTCTCTCTCTCTCTCTCTCTCTCTCTATGGTTGTCCTCTCTCTTTATTATCTGGAATGACTATGAAGATTAGACTCTACTCTGAGCACA
This sequence comes from Sminthopsis crassicaudata, assembly GCF_048593235.1. Classification (NCBI taxonomy): domain Eukaryota; kingdom Metazoa; phylum Chordata; class Mammalia; order Dasyuromorphia; family Dasyuridae; genus Sminthopsis; species Sminthopsis crassicaudata. The sequence goes on along the minus strand of NC_133620.1, from coordinate 475,727,901 downwards.
GAGAACAGCAAGAGCTTATCAGCCAAGTGAATCATCCCCAGCTAGATATTCAGGAGTGCAGCACGTGTGATGTCCGCATGTGAAATTCAGAAGAAAGGTCATGGGAGGAGGAGAAGAAAACCATGTGCACGATTATGAGATTCAGAGTAAGGGGGGCGTTGGGGGGGCATTCCTTCCAACCCTGTCTTTCTACACATGAAGAAACTGAGGCTTAGGGAGGAGAATTTTCTTGCTCATGGGCACACAAGTAGCAAGGGGCAACTTGGGATTCAGACGCAGGCCCTTTTACTACAGAACCAATGCTCTCCCTGAGAAACTACAAAATCCTGTCTCTTTCCTGAGCTACAGCCTCATGTTCCCATAACCCTCAGAGTCTCTGGATGTCTCACCTATAGCTCCAGTTCAAAGGCCTCAAAATGGAACTCGGTATCCTGCCAACAGGCACACATTCGTATCTAATCCATCCTTTCCCCGATTCTGGGCTTCCAGTGTATTTGGTTCCCTTTCTCTTCAGGCCCCGGCGCCTGCATCTGCCTTGTGGGATCCCCCTCTGTACACAGCCCTCAGACCCACACCGGATTTCCACTCATCCTAATAGAGAATTCACACTTAGATCAAGAGGAGAGTCCGGCCTTTGGATTATTTTCACAGCTGCAGGAAGACTTTTCCACTTTTGCCTTTAAAGGTTTTCCTTCCCCCTGGGAGTAAACCAAATCAAATCGTACTTTCATGTGCACAGGAGAGAAGGTTTGAAAGGGATTTTTTTCTTTTGGGGAGTAGGTGCCTTGCTGACTACCCAGAATGCACTGAGATCAGGCCCCACCGTCCTGTCATTTGACGTGCACCCCATTGTGTTCTGCATTGCAGAAAATATCCCAGGGCCAAAATCTGGCCGACTTCCATGGGCTCGGGCCAGAAAAGGAGTAACAAGGCCTCGTTTCAAAGGAAGCATGGGACCACTCTGGCCTGAGAAATCTGCACATCCTAATTTTGTCAGCAGGAGGATCACATCTGCCAATGGGCTGCCTCCTAGCAAACACAACGAGGCGTGGCTGGGGGGAGAAATCTGGGAAAAGCTGGATTTGCTCCCTAGAACTCTAGCGTGCCCACACAGATCAAAACTGTCAGGCCCAACATGGCAGCCTGCGTGCAGATCCAACGCCATTGCTGCTGTCCAATATTTGTGTAGCTCTTCAGCCTCGAGGAAGGCTTGTGGAGCTTTGGAGATCCTTTGATCAACAGAAATATTTCCCTGCCCGTTTCAAAGGCAGGTGCAGAGAAGGGCTTTCACTGAATCCCAAAGCTTCAAAGCTGGCAGGGACCTTGGGGCCCCCACGGCCTGCCAGAGCATCCCCTCCAGGGAGCCACCCACCCTGTTCTTTGAGACCTCCAAGGACGGGGGACCCATCTCACCAAAGGAAGTCCAGAGACTGCTGGACAGCTCTCACGAATTCTAGCTCTCTACCCATCTAACCAAAGAATCCTAGTTCTGCCCTTGGAGGCTGAGTCCCACGGGCAGCACAGCAGGCTTTTGAAGGCAGTTCTGGGGGCTCCTCCAAGCCTCCCCATTCCGCCCCCACCTTCTGTGAGAACGAGTAGCAGCAGGGAGCACCAGGGACCCAAAGGAGAAGGACATCGAGAGGTGGCTGGGAAGGGTTCAATTGAGCCAAGCAAATCAGGGGCTGTTTTTGGAGAGGAGATATTTGGCAAAATTTGGGATAAATTGAGGAAAATATTGAGAACTATCTCCCCATCTGGAGAGTGCTACCAGCAAGGCTAAAAAAATGGTGCAGAAATCAGGACTAGGAAAGAAGTTATCAAAGGACTGAGGAGGGTCAGTGAGGATCAGGGCACCTCGGTGAAGGAATAATCAGAACCTGCAAGAAGGGAGAGGAGGAAAGGCTGGCGAGAAAAGGCGACCAGTGAGAAAAGTCACTAATGAAGCACCTACTGTGTGCCAGGCTTGGTGCTAAGCACCAGGGATACCAAAAAGGCAAGAATAGACCCAGCCCTCAAGGAGTCCACACCGCCGCGTCTTGAGAAATGTTCAACTATCTTTCCGATACTGCCATGGGCTGTCAGTACATTTCCTTTGGGTTTTTCAATTCTATCCTTTTATCTTTTCTGATTTTCCATTGTATTACAATATGCTCAAGCTTCCTTTTTTATTCTTTTTGAGGTTATTTTATGTTTCATTTCTCTGGGATATTTTCATTATAGTTTCAAAGGGAATGTTGAAGAGTGGAGCTTCCTTATACCCTCTCAGGATTCCATCTTCCTAGAAGTCCTTTGGAGTCTTTTATTGCAGGTTTTTTTTCAAGGTATAGAATTTAAAAATTTAGAAAAGAAGTCAGACTTAAATAATTGGAGTAATATTAATTTTTCATGGGTAAAGTCAATATAATAAAAATGACAATTTTACCTAATTTATTCAGTGTCATCCCAATTACATTACTAAAAATATTTTAGAAAAATAATAACAGTTCACTTGGAAGAACAAAAGGGCAGATTTTTTAAAGGGTAAAAAAATTTAAAAATGTTTAACTATATTATAAGATGAGGGTATTGTTGAAGTATAAAATGGAAAATTTTGATTATTTTAAATTATAAATTTCCTGTATAATAAATAAAATCAATGTAACCAGAAATAAAAGAAATGCAGAAAATTGGGAAGAAACTTTTAAAGACAATCTCTCAAATATGATGTGATTATGTTCAAATAATGCTGTAGTACAGGAAATGATGAACTGTTTTTTAGAAAAACACAGAAAGATTTGGATCTATAAAGAAAGATGCTATTCACCTCCAGAGAAAGAATTGATGGGTGTAAATATACATAATACAATCTTACACGTGTGAGTATATACACGATAAGTGCATGTCTATAGATATGTGTGCATATATATGTTTGTATCATATTTAAGTATAGCCTTCTTTATAGTGGGAAGGGGGAAGGGAAAAAATAAAAAGTGCCCAGCAGGGAACAAAAGAAAACTTATAAGGAGACAAAGCAAAGCTGGACAACTTTGCAAACAATGTGTAGTATTTCATATATAAGTTTCTTGAAATAGAAATTTATTGTTTTATATTGAATCTTCTCCTATGTTCTGCCACATGTGCACAGCAATGTTCTTTTGTTTCCCCCCTATTGTTTTATAGTTTAGTTTGAAATGAATAAAAAATTTACAAAAACAAAAAAAAGAAATTTTGAAAGGATAAAGCTTCTCTGCTTAATCCGTTTTAAAATCTTCTTTTTCATCTATTTCTCTTTCTCAAGGAGCTTTCTTCAAGCTCTTATTGGTACAGAGAATCACAACTCATTGACTTCTTTATAACCTTTCAAATGCTTCTGAGCATTCACTGAGTGACTATCTCTTTGTTCAGAACTCACTTCTTCAACCTTTCCTTTTATGAGCTGTTTTCCAGCCCTTTCATTATTTATTTGCCTTTTCCCTGTCCCCCTCCATCTTCTCCTATGTCTCTTCATCTTTCAAAAGAAGTTCTCAACATGGAACAGAAAGAGCACCCACACTAGATCTGATTTCAAATTCAGTTTTCTGTTATAATTATACCTGAGTGATTTGGGGGAGAAGAGTAATCATCCAATACTCTGAGCCTTATTCACTTCATCTATAAAATGACTGTTAGAATAGCTGGTATTGAAAGCTCCTACTAACTTCACATCTTATAGTCTTGTGTAGAAACCAAATCAGGAAGCAGGAATCATCAGGACCAGAATTCAAATTCAGTCTCAGGTATTTGACTCTTCCTGGCTGTGTGATCCTAATTGTGATTGTTTCACAAGAAAAAGAAAAAGAAGGAAGGGAAGAAGGGAGGGAGGGAAGGAAGGGGGAAGGAGGTGGGATGAATAGGGGAAAAGAGGGAAAAAGAGAGGGAGGAAAGGAGGAAGGAAGGGAGGGAGGGAGGGAGGAAGGAAGGAAGGGAGGGAGGGAGGGAGGGAGGAAGGAAGGAAGGAAGGAAGGAAGGAAGGAAGGAAGGAAGGAAGGAAGGAAGGAAGGAAGGAAGGAAGGAAGGAAGGAAGGAAGGAAGGAAGGAAGGAAGGAAGGAAGGAAGGAAGGAAGGAAGGAAGGAAGGAAAGAAGGGAGGGAGGGAGGGAGGGAGGGAGGGAGGGAGGGAGGGAAGGAGGGGGGAGGGAGAGAGGAAGATAGATCTTAATAAGAGGCTAACTGATCCCAAAGACAGGAAAAGCCATGATCTTATCACAGGGGGTTGCATATAGTAGGTGCTTGAAAATGTTTGTTGAATTTAACTGAATTAATGAAGAGGATAATCAGTCAAAAAATTTTATTAAGTGCCTACTATGTGCCAGGAGCTATTGTAGATAGCTGGTGATACAAAGATAATAGTAAAATAACCCCTGCCTTCATGAGGCTTAAATTCTAGAGGATAGTTTGGCATTTGTCCACTGCTGTGAACAAGAGGATTGCTAGAATTGGAGGGCAAACAGCAGGTCCGGTGGCAGGGCCAGTGACCCAGCAGCTAGCTCTGCTCCTTGATGCTGAAGGCAGTGTAGCCCCCACTTTTGTGTGATGCAGGCAATCTTTAGCTAAGAGCCAGGCCCATTAAGGCAAGGGGACCTAGGATGGTTCGCAATGTTGAAAAGATTCTGTTCTGACCCAGAGTTCTGGTTTCTGTATTGCCTAGCACACAGTAGGTGCTTAACGAATGCTGACTGATCGGTGGCTGTGAGGTTAAGACAAAGGGAAAGGAGGGATCACGCCGAGCTGCCGCCAGCCCGTTTATGGCTCACAGAACATCTCAAAATTAGCGATGCGTTTTTCTGAGTACCGGCACATATGCCACGTAGCTGTATGAGGAAAGCAGAAAGGAGTTTTATAAACAATCACAAGAGTACTGACTCAGCCAGAAAATGGGAGCAATGCTCTTGAAGAAGAACAGGTCTTCCACGCCAAGAGATTTGGCTCCAGAAGCCATTGAGGAAAGCTGCAGAATGGAAGGGCTCGAGGACCAGCCCCCTGCCACGGGCTCGGGAGCCCTCCTCCGTGCCCCACTCCTGCCATCTGGAATTAGACATTTTCCTTCTCTGAGTAAGAACTGAAGCAGGAAAAAAATGTTAATGGGTCCAAGTTAGCTTTTACCACCTACTAGCCAAGGGGAGCTTCAGGGGAGAAGTCTCACCCCCTCCCATCCAGGAAGGCAGCAGATCCTATTGAGATGTTCAAGCATAAACAGTCACGGCGTAAAGCCGCCGTTTCCGTGCCCAGTGTCTGCGCCTAGCCCTCTAAGTCCCAACTCCACGATCTGGCCAGCCCTCTCCTCCTCCGTGTTCTAAGAGCGTCTAAGAGCTGGGAGTGTCTAGAATGTCATCAGCTCCTGCCTCTCCCTAATATCAGCTGTTAGGATTACTAGGTGAGTTCTCACCTTGTCACTATCCAGACAACCTGAGTTCTCACCTAGTAATCCTAACCTAGTTCATTGATATTTCTCATTAATATCAGTGATTAGTATCCTAGCCCCATTTAACCACTTAACTTCTATTAGTCTTTACAAAAAGATAAGAGAAGAGAGAGCAATAAGAGAAGTGCTGGCCTGGGGGGGCGCTGGCTCCTGGACCACCTGGAGACAGCAGATTCATTCTCCAAGTGCGTGCCCAGAAGCACGACCCACAAAGTGCATCCCAAATTCTGCAGAGCGGACCGATGCAGCCGCTCTCGGGACTGGCGACTTGAATGTCCACTCCCTGGTCCCAAGTCACTTTTCAGAGCTGCACTGGTGGAAAACTGGGGGCTTCTGGGGGCTCACTCTGTCAACCTTTCAAAGCCCACAATGTCAAGGTCTAATCTCCATCTCCGCCGCTCCTTACCCCAAGGAAAAAGACCCGAGGAAGCAGGAGAACCCCGTGCTCAAGCTTCCCCTCTGCCTGCCAGGGGAGGGGAGACACTGGCACTGGCTGCTGCTCTCCTCCCAGGGGCTTGCATCCCCTCCTGCTTCCTCACTCCCGTTGTGTATATTTTATATTTTTCTATCCATGTACACATTGTTTCGGCCACAGGTAATGGGGGTCTGGTGCATGTACAAAGCCTGTTGCAGACCCCCAAAGCTTGCTTCTACACTACCATGATGAAGGAAGAAAATGCCTTTGAGCTACTGTGGAGCATGTGTGGACCTTCTCCACCCGGTTCAGGACAGCTCAGCATATGGGCAGGAGGCACATTTAACAGATGGCCGCGTAGTCACAACTGTTGACATCTTCAGAAAGGTCTGAGTCGGTTTTAGCCGCTCCTTTGCCTCTCTTCACTTCAGCGGTGTCTGGGGGTGCTTACGGCAGCAGATGGGAAGTCGTGGGGGGCAGCCTTAGGGCTTTCTCCCCCCTCTGAAGCCCTCTGAGAGCTTTGGTCTTCGTGTTCATTTTTCTTCACGTCAAGTGAAGGGCATGGAACCTCCGACCCCCAAATCTACAAATTCAAACCCAGGCTGGGTCTGATCCCTGGTCCCTGCCCCCAAAGCAAAGCATGAGGAACTCCAGTACCCCAGGAAGACTTGCCCAGTGGTCTTGCCATATTTGGACATGAACTCAGTGGGAGCGATGCTGCAGAAGAACTGAGCCAGAACCTCAAGGGAAGGGGTATCGGGTGTGACCCTGAGAGAATTGGGCCAGAATACCCTTATTCCACAAGCCCAGCTCTCCTTCCCCTATGCTACACTTGCCTCTGTGATCCTGAAATCTGTCTAGACAGGAAGAATTTGCAGTAAACTGAATAAATAAATAATACTCCTGCTAAATCATAGAGCAGCTCCCATGGCACACAGCCCCTCCTCCCCCAACATCCTTGAGCTCGAAGAGCCCATCGGAAAGCCACAGTAAGGAGGTATTAAGTTTAATCATCGTGTGGACATTTGCCAGTTTGCTCTGAAGATCAGATTGTGCTAATTACTTCCAAGGATATGTCATAAATGGGCCTTTAAAAGTTTGCTTTTCATTTCTTTTGTGAATCCTTGAAGGTCTGGCAAAGGCTACGGTGGAGAGAGATCATTAAGTGTCCCGGATGCTGGAGTGGAGAGCTGGCCAGGAACTACCAGGCTACAGGATCTTCCTGGAAGACTGGACGCTTGGGAATAGCCAAAGAGATGGTCAAGTGCCTTAGTCCTTTCCCTAAAAACCTTTGTTAATCACATCACTCTCAACCCCTCTGTGCCATCCTGATGCCGGTCCTCCTAGTTAAAGGTGGGACTCGCCATAAACAAAACGTCCACTGAGATACGGCCACGGTATTTTCCCCAACGAGTATAACCAGGTTTCTCTCATTTGTAATCTGGCCTGTTTGGAGCCAGAAATTGCTTTGTGACCATGGGGCTAAATACTGGTGGAGATTAAGTGGGGGTCCTTTCTATGATAAGCCAAGCAGCGCAGTAAGAGTCTTGATGTTGACCTCATTGGGTGATATTCTGCCCCAACAAACCAAGTTCTCAAGCATAATCCTGCACATAGTAGGTACATAATAAATGCTTATTGACTATTGACTGTTGACAAGCCCTTGCAATCCAATATGGCGCAACAGCGGGTGGGAGGCAGGAAACATGTGGGTGGCTTTGCTTCCCAAAGGAACTTCTCATGGCCAAACTGTTCGAGCCTCATAACAAGCATCACAGCACAACTGCAAATCCACTCTGTCTCTGGGGGATGAGTCAGCCCTGAATGAAATCACGATTCAGCTGTCGTGAAGGCGGCACATGCTTCTCTACTGCTACTATCAATAATCATCAGATTTGCAAAGTGTTTTACACATGCCGTTGATCTTCACCACAACCCTGGTGGGTAAATGCAATTTTTATTCCCATTTTACAGATGAGAAAATGGAGGATGAGGAAAATGAAGTGACACAGAAAGTAAATGCTTAAGGCAGGATTCAAACTCAGTCCCACTGACTTTGAATCCACTTAATTTCTCACTTTAATTTCTCTACTTTATCCATTAAAAACTACCTGGCTGCCTCCCTTGATACAGTCAAGGGATGCAGTATTTTTGAAATGCTGTCATGCTTCTTCCATGTAAGGGACCACCCAAGTCTAGGGGCTAAGCCCCCAGATATCAAGGCCACTCTGCTTCCAGACTTGAACCCCATGTATTTTGAGGAGCCTTTCAAACACCTTAACTTTCAGATGAGTGAGATAGAAAGCTGCTTCCATGACTCAGAGAGGTGAGAAGCTGGATATGTAACAAAGCTAGGGAAGTGATAAATGGGAGGAGGGGGACAGCTGAAGCAGCTCCATTTGAGGGGTCTAGCCTCTGCCTTTTCCCTCTTTATTCACCTGCATCAGAGACCTTAAAGATAATTAAACTGGAGGGCCTGAGATCCAGACAATTAGATCCAGCTGCCTTGGAAAATGAGGAGAAATGCACATTTAGCGATTAGATTTTAAGTGAGAATAATAAGGAAGTTTTAACCCCAAGTCAGAGGTTTTAGAGGGATTGTTTGGCCTTGGCGAGCAGGAAATAGAGCATTTGAAAAGAAAACACTTGTAGTCACTGCTGGGCTGCTTAACTGTCCTGTGTCCACAAGAGGTCAGTTCCTGAAGTGGAGAGCATCCTTCTATAGAAGTGTCTGTTCCAGCCAAAGCTCTGGGAACTGACAGGCTCACGGGTTGGGGGAGCAAAGCCACAAAGGGCTTTTTCCCAGTTCGGTCCTCGCGGGGATGCCGATGTGCCCAGCGGCGATCACACTTAGCAGAGATCGCATATGGTGGAAGACCGGTCGGGAGCATGTCTGGCTGGAACAATACAAGGACGTTACTAGGAAGCATCGATGGCCTTGCGGGTCTGACATCCCCTCCCTGACTATGCCCTGAAAACATGTGTTTCCTATGCGAGTGCCTCTCTACACATATTTCCTGAGCGTGTCTGCTCTTCCCCCAATGGTATATGTATCTGTGGGAGAATATATCCCAGATTTGCAGAGAAAATGTTTCATTTTTTACTACGCTGGTTCTTTCAATGCCTTTGTTTTGAAATAATTATATCATCTGGCTGACTAGTCAGAGTAAATACACCAGTGGGGGCTCAGGAGCTTACCCACCCACAGCATCCCTTAAATGTAGGAGAGCGGGACTCTGGAGACTCATGTATAAATCCTGAGATAGGCCCAATTGCTATAAGCTTATGAAGGTGGATCCAGGGAGTTTTAGGAAATGGTTTTGCCATCTCCGCACCTCCAAGCACGGCTTCATAGTCCCTGATTTTCCTCTGTCATGTTCCCCTTTGCAAATACATCCAGACCTCAACTCAGTTGGGGATGGTTTTGTAGCCCACCCCTTGGGTCCGTATTTTCTATATATTGACTTAAATGCCACCGGTTCCCCTACACTGGCTGCTGTTTACTGGATGATGCTCCAAATCCCGAAGAAGAGGAACTCTGCTTTCTATTCTTCAGTCAAGCCCTCCCTCAGCTCTTGGGTTGGAAAAATTCTGATTCAGAGAGAGCAAGAGGTGAAGCTTGCATAATGCAGTGAAGGAGAGGAAAAACCCTGGGGAAAGCCCAGCTCACCCGGGGCAAGTGTCTGGAGACTTCTCAAACCCGGAAGCCAGAGCCACAGTGCAGGCTGCCTCCCCAGGGCGCTTGGTGGCTGGAAGGAGGCTGCTGGACCACCTTGTTGGCTCAGCACCCCGACCAGGGGAAAGGGCGATAGAGGATTTGTTCATCCTGCCCTACTATGTGCCAGGCACCATGCCAAGAGCTTTACAAATCTGTCTCATTTTCTTTGGAGGCAAAGACTGGGTTATTAATAATTAACAACAATAATAATAGCTAGCATTTATACAGCACCTACTACGTGCCAGGCACCATACACATGAATTTTACAAATTTGTCTCCTTTTCTTTGGAAGAAAAGACTCTAGATTATTAATAATTACAACAATAATAGTAGCTAGCATTTATACAGCACCTACTATGTGCCAGACACCGTGTCCAGGACAAAACTCTTCACCTTCCTGGGCCTCCTTTATAAAGTGAAGCAGCTGAATATTTGGCCCTAAATCTGATGATTCTAAGTAATAATCATTGGTCATATTTCTGCCTCACTTTTCATCTATGATTGGAGTGTAATGACTCTGTCAGGTTGGTGCCATTCTTCCTCCCATTTTTAAGGTGAGAAAACTGAGTTTAAGACAAAGTGATTTTCCAGGGGTCCCAGAGCTGTAGAGTATCTTCCTTACCTTAAGTCCAGATTTCTATTCACTGCACATATTCATCCCGCCAAAAAGCATTTATAAAGAGCCTACTCTGTTTTCTTTCTTTTTTCTTTTTTTTTCTTTCTCTTTTTCTTTCTCTTTTTTTTCTTTTTCTCTTTCTTTTTTTTTTTTCTTTTTCTCTTTCTTTTTTTTTTTTTTTTTCCTGAGGCAATTGGCGTTAAGTGACTTGCCCCGGGTTACCTGTGTGCTTTCAAACAGACATAGTGGCAGCTAGAAGGATGTGTCTCTATGCTTCATGGAGTCACAAAGGACCGTCAGGACTGACCGACTGAACAACCACCGCTGTGTGCTCAGCCCCATGCTCAGTTTACTGAGGATGCAAATAAGAATAATAGTAACAGCCAGCGTGGATGTCCTGCTTTCAGTTTGGCCGGTCATTTTCCATGTGTTTTTTCATTTGATCCTCCCAATAGCCCAGAAAAAGTAGGTGCTGTTCCTATTCTTATTTGGCAGACGAGGAAAACTGGCTCTGTGAAGGGTGGAGTGACTGGGTCAGGACCACTCAGCTGGGGATTAGCATCTTGAACCCCATGGGCAGCCCCAGCGGGAGCCCTGTCCTGGGGAGCCAAGGTTCCAGCTTGCAGAGGTCAGGAACCATAGTTAAGCTTACAAGAACTCAATCCCAGGAAGAGAAATAAAGATGGAAAGTGAAATGGGGGTGAATGAGTGGGAGGAAGCTTTGCGCTGGAGGGGATGCTAGAGCTGAGAGCTCCTTGGAGAGAGATTCTCTATAGTAGCAGTGAGGGGGACTTGCGCTGAGCCACATTGCCCCCTTCCCCTCTGGCAGAGTCTGCCCGTTCCCATTTACTTCTCTCTCTACTTACCAGGGCTGCTATAAATAGACCTTACTCCTGGTTCCTTAGGTGCTGCAAAGTACCTTCTATCCTCTCCCAATCCTCACCCCAAGCCAGAGGGCCATTTTTCAGAGGGTAAGACTGAGGCTGGGAGAAGGACTTTGACAAGTCACATTGTATCGAGAGCACGATTTGCTTCCCAGTCTTCCTGGCTCCACATCCACCTGAGCGCATGGTGGTTCTGGGGGACGTTGGTCTTGCTCCCACCGAACAAGGTGAGTGACTCACCCAGTGTTCTTACAGTGCCCGGAATTTCAGAACCAACTCCTGACAGCCTCTCTGTGCTGAGCTTTGAGAAGTTCCTCCCAGCCTGTCCTGGGTGAGCAACGTGCTCTTGGCTAATTCGTTTCCGGTGATTCATAAGTTGCCAGGAAAATTTCCCACCAGACTCCGTTGGACGAGCCCTGTCTCATTCACTGTGCCCAAGCCTGGGAAGCTCGGCTACAGATCTCTACCCACCTGTGGGAGGGCCCCTCCCTCCTTCCTGGGACCCACTGTTGGCTCCTGATCCTGTGGATGGGTTTGGAGAACAGGGGGTTAAGTATCTCCGGGGAGCTCACCACCCTCCTTAGCTTTATTTATAAGCAGTCTGGGAAGAAAAACCAGTTTGGAATCCCAAGGTTCTCCTCCTTTCCCAAACGTGGTCTGGGCAGCAGTGCGGATCCCCGAGGAGCCGCCCTTGGTCTGTAGGCAGGGCTGCTGGGGCACTCCTGTTGACAGGGTTCTAATCCTTTGTATTTTTCCTGAATCGACAATTAGGATATTTGATTGAAAAGGTGATAATGGATCTCCTGCAAGAGGCTAGGCTGAGTTCCCAGGCTTGAGACTGTCAGAACCAAGTAAGAGCAGTCTGGGCAATGGCAGCATCTCAAGGGAATCTTTCCTTCATTTTGGACTGGGAGTGGGCATCCTCTGGACAATGGCAAACCCTGCGGGCAGCGGCCAGCTCCCTCCTTGTTCCATATTTATGATCAGAGACCCGTCCTGCAAAGTTATCTCTGCTATTGCCTCTTCCACTGGAGCTTCTAGGATCTGGACACATATGAGAGCTGCCTTCTTAGAGAAAGGGCTTCGGGGGAATCCCGCTTTAGAGTCAAAACCAGGAAAGTGCCAGGAAAATGTCATTTTGGTGCCATTCCACCTTGTCAAGATCCAGGCCGTTATATTGGTCTTAAAAGTTTGTCCTGGTCTTTTTTCTTGTCTTCATCAAGGATGCCCTCCAGGCCTGAAGGTGACCCTTTTAAATGTCTTGCAGATGTGGAAAAGTAGCCATATCAGTCATTAATTCTTATTTTTGAGTCACTTTTTAAAAATGCTCAAAACTACAAAGAGCGCAGCCGAACTATCCACACAGGAAAAACTAAATGGATGAAGAATGGCCATAGTCCACTGTCTGGCACACTGTAGGGACTAAATACATGTTTTCGATTGATTTCCAATCTGTTTAACTGACAATATCTTGCTAAGAAAATCCCAAATGGGCTCAGAGTCAGACTCACCTGAACCCCAAAAGCAGGAGTTGGGATAGCTCTTGCTAAACAGGAGCGGGAGGCCGAGGCCATTATCATTCTACTTCTTCCCATCTGTAAACAGTGGCCCTACTTCCCTCCCAGAATGAGGAAGAAGGAAGTGTTTTGCAAGCCTAAGAGTACTATGGACCAAGGAGCTGGGGGATGGGTAACTGGCGTATTATTTATCCCCTGTGCAAGCCGGGCAGGACAGTGGCTGGAGTCAGGAAGGCTGGAGTTCAAAGCCCACCTCAGATACTTGTCAGCAAGGTGATCCTGGGTAAGTCACTTCCTCCTCTGTAAAACAGAGATTTTTATATATAAATATTTTATATTTAATTATATATTTCCTGTAACATTATATAACTTGAGGCATTGTTATTATGTACTTCATGCATTATTACATTGTTGTGGGGGTGGTCTGGGCAGACTAGCACTCCTGGGAGGGCGGCTACTCAGCTGCTGCTGATGTCCACCTTCAGCTCCAAGAAGCTGGAGCCCCTGCACGGGCTGGCACGTGGGCTACACCAGTTGGGGCGTGTTGGTGAGTTTGAGGGGTGCCCACCGCAAATATCTGAAGACTTTTCCTGGGGCAATGGGCTGGGTGAAAATAATTTGTTCCAGAGGACTTCGTGTAGCTCCAGTTCTAATCAGGATCATCTTTGTAAACGAAGGGCAAATAATTGCTATTTTGAAATCACTGTTTTAAACTGCAAATGGAGATGGTTCCAGTTCTGTAAGACAGAGCTAAGTCGGCAGAGCCTGGCCAGCTTGAGATCGGCCTCCAGCGGGATTGGTTACAGAAATGTCCCAGCTATCCCCCGGCCGTCCTTGCTGCTCGTGCCCCGCCACCCGTCCGGTTCTGGGACTAGCGGCTGCCCTCAGAGGTGCCCTTCTGGGGCATCTTTCCTGCTAGTAACTTGTCCTAAAGGACTTTTGTTTCAAAGAAGGGGGAGCAGGAGTTACCGAAGCAAGTTTTGCTCCCACGTGGCAGAGTTCTGAAAGGCTTTGGATCCCCCGGCCTCAGCAATGGGCCTCGTGCAGCTGCTAATTAAAAGCCTCAGAAACCCGGCTTGACCGAAATGTCTCAAGGAGACCATGTGATTTCAGGGATGGAATTTCCCCTTTTGCTTCTAATTTTCAATTTTTTTGGTTTCTCCCTTTTAGAGGGAGCCCTGTGACCACCAATCTTGTGACCAAGGATGGTCTCCAGGGAAGGGAAGCGTGGAACTCGGGGCTAAGATAACCTGGAAGTTCTGACTCCCCAGAAATTGTTTAATTAATTAATTAATTTTTAAATTAAGCACTCAGGTCCTCGTTTGCATTGGAAATTTTTGAAGGAGATTACTGAGAATGAATCAGAGGGTTTTTTGTGCCTTTCTTCCTTTCTCATCACTTCTGGATGAAGGACTCTCACGCCCCATCCCTTGAATGAACACCCTCCCAGAGGAAGCTGTATTCTGCAAGTTTGGGGGTGGCTAGCACCCCCTCCGCTCTCCCCTTCCCACATTGGCGTTCCCCGTCCCGTTCCATCAACATACCCCTCTGTCTCCCACCTCATCTCTGCCTCTCATCCTTCCCTTTTTCCTTCCAGACTTTGCGCTAGGATGCTCCCCGCTCAGTCCTCAGTGGTCCCCCGACTCTTCAGCCCATTCTAGTTCCAGCCTCCTTCCCGGGGCTCAGCCTTCCTCTCCGTACAATCAAACTAGCCTGTGAGTCTCCTCCCACCTCAGGACAGCATCTCCCACCTCCACACGTTTGTACAAGCGGTGCTGAATGCACTCCTGGCTCACTTCTCCTTCAAGGCTCAGCTCAGAGGCACATTCTATAGAAAGCTTTTCAGGGTCACCCTCATGGTTAGCGCCCTCACCTTCCTCAAGCTACCTGGCATCTGCTTCTCTGTGTGTATGTGAAACGCTCCAGGGGGATGGGAACTGCTGGAGGTCGGAGATCAGTGCGTTTCCATTCTGCTTACTCGGCTCCTGACACATAGTAGGGGCTTAATTTATGTGCGAAACACTGAATTGAGGCCCATAAAAGGTAGAGGCTCCCTGAAGAAATTCCCCCACTTCTAAAATCACAATCTATTGTCACGTAATTGGATCAAAACAGCTCCTATTGTTATTGCAGCTTTGATAGAAAATATACTTGGTAATTACATAAGAAGAGAACATTTCAACAGTGTGGACACATTGGAGCTTAGCAGCAATTTGCAATGTTTTCAATTCTATTGAATTTTAATGGTCGGGCTTTCCAACATCTTTTTTTTATACTAAAGATAATTCTTTTTTGTATTAGTGCCGTAATCGCCTCAGTAACTCTTCTCTTGCCCAACTTCCTCAGGCAAGGAGGGACCATTTATTAATAACAGGAGCCGTTGGGGAGGGAGGGGGACGCTGGACCCTGATGTCCTCGGTGGCGGGCGCCAAGCTCAAACTCACCTCGCAGCAGGACGTGAGGATCCCCAGGATCATGTGTTGGCTTAGTTTTAGGGGATGATCTCCTTATTTTATTGTATTTGTATTTATTTAGATAGATATTTCCTGTTATGTTTTAATCTGGTCAGACTCCGAGGCTGTGGGCAGCACTCCAGCCTCTGGGGCCGTGTTTGGCCCTTCGGGGACGGGGTCACCCCGTGGTGGAGAAATGGCTGCACCCAGGCAGGTTGGCTCCTGCTCCAGATCGTGACCTCTGTCATCTCGGAGAGCTGGAGCCGGCCCTTCTCGGTGAATGAGGGAGACCCCGAGAGCCTCAGAGATGGGGCCGGAGAGAGACACAGCAAGGACGGGTCCGAGCTCTGTCTGGCTCTAGCTGTCTCTTCCAATAGGACTCCACTCCCTTTCGTGTCTAGACAGTGCTTTAGGGTTTGCCATCTCCTTCTCCGACAGGACCCTGCTCCTTTTATTTTCATATAATACTTTAAGCTTTGCCATTTCCTTTTCCAATGGGACCCCCTCCTTTCATATCTATACAGCGCTTTAGGGTTTGCTCTCTCCTTCTCTGATAGGACCCACTCCCTTTCATGTCTACGCAGGGCTTGTATAGACTTGGATAAAGTTACTTTAAGAAGAAAAGTAGCCTCTCAGCCACAATGTTAAGGAGAGAGGCAGGGACAGAGAACTGCTCGTCAAACGGGTGCCCTGAGAAGAGCTCGCTGGAGGCGACGGAGGCCATGCTATCTGCAGGCTAAAGCGCAGGTCCATCGGCTCCATTCCACGGCCTGTGTTCAGAGCTGTGAAGGATGGAGAAGTTAGAAGTCACGAGCGCTTGGGGACTGTGGGAGGTGATTCGGGGCTGGTCAGGTCACACCTGACAGACAAGTGGCATTTTTGAGTTTCACATCAGCTTAGAGATGGCCCCGCGCTGAGGCGGTAGCCGCCAGAAATGGAGGAGGAAGCGCAGGAGGGAAGCAGAGGAATCTAGGACAAGAGGAGAAGCTGAGTGCACAAAGAGGGGTCGGGGCGGAAAGGTGACCAGGGATGCTGCTGATAGCACGCAGAGGCCAGCAGCTACGGAGCACGGCTTACTCATTGGATCTGCTGCCGGGAGCTGTGCTGATTGGAACAGAGACACTGCTCTGCTGTGAGCTGATTGGCAGGGAAAGGGAACCTTCCTGAAGCGTGCCAGTGTGTTTTCATCAATCTCTGCAGTTGGGGAGAAATAGAGGGACAAGGAAGGGTAAGCTTGGAATCTGTTTTGTTATGAGAAGAGAGATGGCTTTCCTGAAAGGTAATTGGATGAAAAAGACTCTCCTGCTTTTTAAAGAGCTGATAAGGAAAAGATATGAGAGAGAGACAGAGACAGAGAATCAGAGACAGATAGAGACAGAGACAGACACAGAGAGGGGGCTTAGAAAGAGTAGGGGGCTGCAAAAAGTTATCAAACTGTGCGTACCCTTTGACCCAGCATTGCTGCTATTGGGCTTATATCCCAAAGAAATACTGAGGAGGGGAAAGGGACCTGTATGTGCCAAAATGTTTGTGGCAGCTCTTTTTGTTGTAGCTAGAAACTGGAAGATGAATGGATGTCCATCAATTGGAGAATGGTTGGGTAAATTGTGGTATATGAAGATTATGGAATATTATTGCTCTGTAAGAAATGACCAGCAGGAGGAATACAGAGAGGCCTGGAGAGACTGACATCAACTGATGCTGAGTGAAATGAGCAGAACCAGAAGATCGCCGTACACTTCAATGCTGTATGAAGATATTTTCTGATGGAAGTGGAAATCTTCAACATAAAGAAGATCCAACTCACTTCCAGCTGATCAATGACGGACAGAAACAGCTACACCCAGAGAAGGAACACTGGGAAGTGAATGTAAACTGTTAGCACTACTGTCTATGTACCCAGGTTACTTATACCTTCGGAAGCTAATAATTAACGTGCAACAAGAAAATGGGATTTACACACATATATTGTATCTAGATTTTACTGTAACACATGTAAAATGTATGGGATTACCTGCCATCGGGGGGAGGGAGTGGAGGGAGGGGGGGATAATTTGGAAAAATGAATACAAGGGATAATATTATAAAAAAAAAATTACTCATGCACATATACTGTGAAAAAAAATTCTAAATAAATAAATAAATAAAATCTATCCCAAAAAAAAAAAAAAAAAAAAAAAAAAGAGTAGGGGGCTGGCTTTCCAGTCATTCAGACTGGACTAAAGGTCCCTTTTATGTTTCCCATCAGGTGATTCTCAGGTCCAGCTGGGCAAACCCTGAGGGCAGGTCCAATGATCTCAAAGTACTTCACGGCATTTTATACTTTTCATAAATAATTATATACGTGTGCATGATATATATGTCCCGAGACATCTGTAGATATAGATATGCTCATTTTGGGGGTGAGAGGGAGGAGCAGAGATTGGGAAATCAGAGCAAGCCTCCTGTGTCACCGTCCCAGCCCGTCGGGGCCTCTCTGGGGTGCGGGGGCACAGGGCAGTCTCTGGCTCTGCTTGGCCCCATCTCAGCCAACGGACAATGCTTCCCTCAGCTTCTTTTAATTTTTTTAAGAGAAGGGGATTAGGATTTAACGGAGGGATGAGTCAAAGAGAGGGAGGGACCATCGAGCAAGAGCCTGAATCTTTTCATCCCGAAGCTTTCCCAGAAATCTAGACTCACAGAGACAGAGGACGATGCAGCCCAGAAATCCGGGTTGAAGCTGACCCAGAGCTCTCTGTTTGCGTAGAAATGGAAGCAGAAAGCTGTTCAAGGAGCGGAGAGACCCCGGAGCCCAGCGTCCATAGAGCAGTCGAGTCAACAAGCATGATCAGCATTTACTCAGGGAGGGGCAGAGCAGAACAGGGAAAGGTTTCTTCCCAGTAGTTACAAACACTCAGAGAAGAGCCCAAGAGCAAAGGCATCGGTCTGTCCCGAAAGGTTCAGACACGCACTGGCCCAGGTCCTGAGGATCCGGATGCCTCCTTTGGAACCACCTTGTTCATGGTGCTAGCCAGGGATTCTGAGGCCCACGGGCAGCCGTGGAACCAGCAGCCCCGGTGAAGTGACCAGGGCTCCCTCAAGCCCCAGTTCCAGTTTAGGGAAAGGCTTGGCTGGCCTTTGGCCGCCTCCAGCATCCCCAGTCCTCCACCAGCCCTTGGTCTCCCTCCCAGAGGCCCCGTACCAGGTGCTCATCCCATTGGTTTTCAGCGTGTTCCTTCCAGAGTTCTTAGAGCTGGGAGGAGCGAGAGCCCTGGAGTGGGCTGGTCGGCTTCGTCCACTCCTTTCTCCAGCTAGTGGATTCCTCGTGTCCGGCACTCCTGCTGGAGCCATTTTAAATGGCCAGCCACGTTCTTTAGGCTTAGCCTCCTGGCTCCAGACATAGGGGCATCATCCCCTGCCCTGACTTCCTTAGATCTGGGATCTCCCTGTGACGGCCCCAGCACGAGGGCTCAGGGGACTCCCGGGTTAGTGCAGTGGCTTCGGAGTCCCGGAGCCCCGAGTTCTAGCCCTGCCTCAGCCACTTCTTATCTGTGCAACTCTGGGACCTCCACCAGCCTCTGTTTCCTCATCTGTAAAATGTCAACAAGAATAGCCGTGGAGCCTCCCAGGCCAATGGCGGGACTCCAGCCAACCTCAGCCTGCTTACAAATGGCTGCTACCAGGAGGGACAGACCCATTCCCTCTCTCCCCTTCTGGACTTTTTGTCCCCCAGGGGCTACAGTGGCTAAAGAGCCAGGCCTAGAGTCAGGAAGACCTGAGTCAATCCGGCCTGAGATTCTCCCAGCTGGGTGATTTTGGGAAAGTCATTTACGCTCTGTTTGCCTCAGTTTCCTTCCACGGTTGTTGGATCAAACAGGATGATGTTTGCAAAGTGCTCTGCAAACACTAAAGGCAATGCAAACAGCAGCAGCAGCAGCATTACTAATTGCAGAAAGGCACAAACAGCAAGGCAGCACTATTGTCCTGCTCAAACAGAAATGACTTGACTCCTGGTATCAGGAACAATCCGAATAGAAATTCTATTTAATTTGCTATTCCAAGAGCTAGAAGGGAAACAAAGGTCTGCTCTGTCCACTTTAGGTTAGTTCTTAGAGGAGGCGATGGGACTGGATTGGAAACTGGCTCTGTCCCTTCCTACCTGTGGGACCTCAAGCCTGTATGTCCATGTGCCTCAGTTTCTTCATCTGTAAAGGGAAGAGACAGGACTAGAAGTGATCTGAGCTCCCTTCTGTCTCTGCAGCTACAATCCTGTGGCTCACTAAAGGGAACAACGCCTGGGGCCTGGATGTTTGCTGAACACTTTCTATTCTTTATGCATACCCATTGAAAGAAGTGCTATTATTATCCTTATTTAAAAGAAAAAAATAGGGGCAGTTGGCTGGTGCAGGAGATGGAGCACTGGAAGGCTTATTCCCTGAGTTAAAATCCAGGCTCAGACACTTTGGGCAAGTCACTTCACATTGCCTGCCTCAGTTTCCCCATTTGTAAAAATGAGCTGGAGAAGGAAATGACAAACTAGTCCAGTATCTTTGCCAATAAAACTCTAAATGGCATCATGGGAAGGGAGGGCGTGATTAAACAACAGAACTTTTAAATGAGGAACCTGAGTTAGAAGAAATTCATTGACTTTCCCAGGGTCTCCCAGTGTCCAAGGAAGGATTCAAACTCGGCTCTTCCTGACATCAGCAAGGCTTTACAAAGTGTTCCCTATGTGCCAGGAGATAGAAAACAAAGAATGAAATAATCCCTGTTCTCAGGAAGTTTACATTCTGGCCACTGGGGCTCTCCCATTAGAGCTGCACTTTCCTTTTTTCCCCCAGCTGAAAGGATGATCTTGAGACTCTTAAGGAAGATGAAGCTGGCAGGTTTATGAAGGACGGATTGGAGGGAAGAGAGGAGACGTGGGAGAACAGTTCCCAAGGTTGTCCTTTTGTGACTTTGCTTTTCTAGGTCCTTCGTGTACCCAGTGACGCTATGGAGGCCGCAGCAAGGCCGCTAGATCGGGAGAGGGCACGGAGGACCCGGCCCACGGCCACGCCAACCTCCCAGTCAGCAGCTTGCCGGTGTCCCCTTTATCTTAATGGGATGACCAGGGGCCAGCTGGAATCTCTGCTTATTCTCAGCTCTTCACGAGTCCTTAGAACCAAATCTAGAACCTTTCTCAGAGAATCTGTCAGTCTGGGGTTCTCAGGGGAGTCTATAGATCCAAGGGTAGTTCTACTGAGAAGAGAAAGGCCATGGTCTGGAGCCGTGGCTGGGGCGGACATGGCAGGAGGTCAACAAGAGCCAAGCATCCCAGAAGCTACCTGAGAACACAAGCGTAGCCAGACTGGGATGTATTTTCTTCTGCCCTTGGAGGCCGTTTTGTGCTGATTTTCGTGGGAATCTATGGCTCTGGGGAAGCTCCGGGGAAGCGCCGGCAGGGTGATTCTGCAGGTGCTTGGACTGGGCTGGCCCAGCCATGTGAATAATAAGGAGGCTCCCAGCCCTGGTGTCTTCCCGACTCAGGGCCGGCTCCAGAGCAGATTGTGAACTTCGGACAATCGGCTCCAACCAGCACACCAAACTGTGGATCGTTCCCAGACCTCTGGGCTCCGACATCTGCTCCCCTGCTTTGTTACCTCATGGGTTATATAGGAACGCGGCGAGGAGATCTGGCAGGTACCTTCACCTCTCAGACCGATGTCATCAGAAATCATCTCGGAGGCGCGGGGCTGGGTTGGGTGTTTTTCTCGTTCCTGTTCAGAAAACTTTGAGCTTTATAAATGTGTCACGGTTGACAACGGGGAAATGCCCACGGGCCACAGATTATAGATGCCTGGCAGAAATTAAGTGGATCCATGTGCTGTCTGAGAAGGTCTTTGTCATGTCCCGTGCAGGGGGGAGACGGGGCACATGTGCTGGCAATTAGGACAGGCACCAGGGCTGGGGGGAAAGGGAGCAGAACCCAAGGAAGGGATTGCAAGCCAGGAGGCCGGCTTGGGACCCACAGCTGTTCCAGGAGAGGCGGGATCCGAGGGCACCATGGAGCCTTAGCTTGGATCACCTCTGATACCCCCAGTGGCGTTGGACAAGTTGTCTAGAATGCTTGGGCCTCAGTTTGCTCATCTGTAAGTTGGACTGCATGATCCCTAAGGTCTCTGACACCCTGTGAGCATCCAGAAGAATGAGCAGAGATTCCAGCTGGAGACTCCGCAGCCCACTGAGCTATGGAGAGTACGGGCAAGTTGGCGTGGCCCGGGGCTGGATGCTCGGGGCCCTCTCCTGCTGTGGCCTGGGCCTCCTCCATCACCATCACCCCTGACCCTTAGGATGCGGAGGCCGTCTCTTGCTTCTCCTCAGGCCCCTGCCCTTGTTAGCCTCCTTGCCTCTAAGAGCGAAGGATGCCATAATGTTGCCTCGGACCCATGATCTCAGCAATCCAAAAGGCCACTGCCATCCAAATCTGGGTCGTTCTGGAGCAAACACTACAGTGTCTTCCTGAGGGAGGACGTCGCTACCTCACTGAATGTCTGCATGGGAGTCACAGGATGGAAGACCGTCCCCCCAAGGAGCTCACAGCTTAGTGGTCACATCCTCCCCAAATGCCAGAGCTGAAGTGGCTGAAGCAGGATGCAAATGCAGATCTTCCCGCCCCGAGACCAACCCTCTACCCATGCTGACCCCTAGTTATGAAGTCCAGGGGGGTGAGCAAAGCACAGACTCAGCCTCTGTGAGTGAAGCTGACCCACAAACTGGAACTCATTTGGAAGACTCTTCTCTCCCTCCCTCCCTCCTTTCCTCCCTTCCTCCCTTCCTTCCTTCCTTCCCTCCCTCCCTCCCTCCCTCCCTCCCTCCCTTCCTTCCTTCCTCCCTCCCTCCCTCCCTTCCTTCCTCCCTCCCTCCCTCCCTCCCTCCCTCCCTCCCTCCCTCCCTTCCTCCCTCCCTTCTTTCCTTCCTTCCTTCCTTCCTTCCTTCCTTCCTTCCTTCCTTCCTTCCTTCCTTCCTTCCTTCCTTCCTTCCTTCCTTCCTTCCTTCCTCCCTCCCTCCCTTCCTTCCTTCCTTCCTCCCTTCCTTCCCTCCCTCCCTTCCTTCCTTCCTTCCTCCCTCCCTTCCTCCCTCCCTTCCTTCCTCCCTCCCTCCCTTCCCTTCCTTCCTCCCTTCCTTCCTTCCTTCTTCCCTCCCTCTCTTCCCTTCCTCCCTCCCTCCCTTCCTCCCTTCCTCCCTCCCTCCCTTCCTCCCTCCCTCCCTCTCCCCTTCCCTCTCTCTCTTCCCTTTCTCCCTTCCTTCCCTTCCTTCCTTCCCTCCTTTCCTTCCTTCTTCTCTCCCTCCCTCTCTTCTTTATTTTCCTCCCTCTCTCCTTCCCTTCATCCCTTCTCTCCATCCTTCTCTCCCTTCTCTCCATCCTTCCTTCTGTCCTTCTTTCCTTCCTCTTTCCTTTCCTCCTTTCCTCTCTCCCTTTTCCCCTCCCTCTTTTTTCCCCCTTTCCTTCCCTCCTTCCTTCCTTTCCTTTCTCTATGTCTAGGGTACCATACCTTTGCCTCCAGATGCTCTTAAAAGCATTTTTCCCTTTTGCACCTCTGAACCCTTCCAAGATTTCTTTCTTAAGGACCAGGCCTTAAATCAACCAAAGCCAATTTGAATGTCATTGGTTATCCACCAATAGGTCCCAGGCCAAGCCCCATTTGGTCATTGTTTGGGTCCTGATTGACTCAGGTTGAATGTAAATGGCGTTCATTTCTGCTTTGGCCAGAATCCCTGAGGGTCTTCCCCTACCAGGTTCAGTCATTCATTTATTTAGGTGAAAGGAGACTCTGCCTCCATTGCTATCTAGCCTTCATCGCTAAATGGGTGCGGCCTCAGTCAAACTAGGACCAGTTGAAGACCTTAGCTTGAAAAGGCCGAGGTCTCCCATTACCATCTCCAGTCATGTCCAC
Organism: Sminthopsis crassicaudata; assembly: GCF_048593235.1. Taxonomy (NCBI): domain Eukaryota; kingdom Metazoa; phylum Chordata; class Mammalia; order Dasyuromorphia; family Dasyuridae; genus Sminthopsis; species Sminthopsis crassicaudata. The sequence goes on along the minus strand of NC_133620.1, from coordinate 475,704,943 downwards.
CTCTGTCTTTCCACTGGACCCACATGACTCTGGGGGAGAGTGAGGCAGGGGACCTTGCCCAACCTCCCTCACTTAAATCCAATTCACTTTCATGCTGTGGTGTCACCCCCTGAGGCCCTGTTCCTCCTCAAGAACAAAGGACAACCCACAGGCTTCCCATACTACAAGGCTAGCCCAAGGACCCTTGGGAAACAGAGGGAGGAGGGAGAATGAGCACTGATATAATGCCTCCCATGGGCCAGGTACTGTGCTAAGAACTTTCAATAAATCATATCTTCCTGGCTCATAGATCATTGATCCTCAACTGGGTGTCAACTGGGGTGTGAGGAAGTGAATAAGCCATGTGCTCACCGGCCACTTGCCAGGCACACCTGAGCTCCATAACAGCCCTGCTAAGTGTCTCCCCACTCTGCTACCCAGCTGCCCTTGCTCTCCATATGCACATAGATTATTCTTTAAAGAATCTGTTGGGCAGCTAGGTGATACAGTGGATAGAGCACCAGCCATGAAGCCAGGAGGACCTGAGTTCAAATTTGATCACGTAACACTTCCTAGCTGTGTGAGCCTGGGCAAGTCACTTAAAATGCCTCAGAAAAAGAAATGTATGGAAATGGGAACACAGACATGGCTCTTGGGATTTTCTTGTGTCATCTCTTTTGGGGAAGAATAAGATCAGTGCTATTTTCTCCAGTGATTTGATATGCCTTTTTTTAAAATCTTTTCTCTTAAGAATTGATCCCTCAAAAGCCAGGGGACTTTGTCATGGACTTCTTTTTGATCTGCTTCTTCTTCCCATTTTTGTTATCTTTAGAAGTCGCTTTTTCATGCAGCACATTAGAGACTGTGATGTTAGTTTAAATTTGTTAAATCTATTTTCATCAATAGAAAAAATAGTTTGCCATGGAAATTTTCTGAGATCTTTTCCCTTTTTGTTTGTTGATCTTCTAGTTTTATCTGTAAATGCCTTTTGGATGAGTTAGTTTGCTTTGATTTTTTTTTTTTGCTAAACTTTATATAGATTTATTTTCTCCTCCATGCTTCTTATTATTTTATGATATAATACTGGTTATCTCTTCCACCTGCTTCCAGTCTAAATGTTTACATTTAAATTTATGTTGTAAAACATTGTGGAAGTTGACTATCCTAGTTCCTAGTCTGATGAAAAAAAGAAACAATTACAGAATAGGGGTATTTTCTAGGTTTCTTTATTTCCTCAATGTGGCCATTGATTTCTATAGGTTAATAATGACCACATGTGTGATAATTCATTCTTCCACCCATTTCCATTTTGGGGGTGTCAGCTGCTTGGTGAGATTTCAGACTGGGGTTCATTCATTTGCATGCCCTGTCTTCTCAGATTTATTTTTTCCTCTCGTTTGGTAACGATTCTGATACTTGCTTTAGCAAACTGGCGATCTGTTTGTGCTCAAAAAATTGATTCTGAAATGACTCCCCCCTCAGTTGCTAGTCATTCTCCCTAAGTTTAAATTTTTTAATATCATTAGATGATTGGGTCTCTTTTCAGAGAAGCCAGGGATGATCTATAGAGCTGAGAATTCTATACCTCCCACAAGCCATTGGCTCTCTTATTACTTCATCTTGAACTGTGTTTTCTTGAATATTTTTCCCATCCTCCCTCACAGCATGTAGTAAAGGATGTGTTCGCTTAATTTGGAGGGTCTTAGCCAGTTCCTCGTGGAATCGGAGGCCGGTACCGAAACTACAATTGCTTTCCTTATTCCAGGAACCCCTCCATTATTCTGCTCATTTTAAACCCAATACTTTTATTAGTTTATGAATAATTTCTGATCAGCAATCTCACAAATATTCTCATCTGTTGGAAAAACCCAAGTCCAAATGAAGTGATTAAGAGAGGAGAAATTCACCAAAAGGGTTTCCAGGCAGGATTCCAGGACTGCACTTAGGAAGAAGGGTTGAAAATCACAACTGTTACCACAGAGGGTCTTTAAGGGGAGGTGGAGGCTTCTTTGTTCTTTATGCCGACAGCGCCCAGGACACAATAGATGCTTCCTACTTACTTTTTGATTGACTGAATATCATAGAGAAGATTATTTTGGAGTAAAGTTTTAGGCTGATGATCCACAAGGTCCCTTCCAGCTCTGGAATTCTCTGTGACTAAGATGGGGCAGAGAAGGGGCACTTTTGCCTTTGAGGGCACCCCTTGAGGCTGTTTAGTCGGTATCAGAGCAAAGTGGAGAGCCCGGGTGGCTGGCTGCTGGGTCACTGTGGACTGTTGGGAAGTCAGAGCTGTGGTTTGGAGCCCTAGGACTAGCCCCAGAACAGGCCAGAACCACAGCAGTGACCTCCTGGGCATAGTCCGGATACTGGTAAATGTTCATCTCCCATCCCACTTCCCCCAAACCCAGCCCTGCATTAAGCTAGAAATGAAGTTCTCTTGTTCAGAGGAACTGAGAAGCCCTCGCCTGCTTCCACTGATGAGGAATGATTGAAAGCGAATTTGAAGGCATGGGCAAAAATATTTGCATGCCTTGGTTTTGTCTAGAGAATTTTCTTTCTCCGGAGACTCGAGTCTCCGCTCTTAGACAAGTAAAGCGACCTGCCTTCATTATCCTTTCTCATCTGGGCCTATCACACTGAAGAAAGCAATTCTGCATTCATCTCCCATTTAACCGATTGTACCAATTGTGAATCAAGAGTTTATTTTAAAGGAAAATTCAAAATTAAATCTGCAACAACATGATATCTACAAGAGGGTGGTGATTATGCCCCCGAGATTTTACCAGTCACAGCTGTTCCATTATGTTTGTTTACTTTAGGGTAGAAATGGTCCTTTGAAATGTATGACCAAAATAAACACACAAGCAGCTGGAGATAGTATGGGTAAATGAACACGTGAGTGGCCCGGGATGGGGGAGGCCTTGCCTTCAGATTCACCCAAGGCGCTGCCATGCTCACACAAATCATGGGGAGCGTTAGTATTCTGTTACCCAAGGGCAGCGATATTTGGCAGGAAATCCACGTAGAATCATCCGATTGTAACAGTTTTTCCCCTTTGCAAAATGATAACGTTTTCACATGTTAAAAGCTCTTCCCCGTGGCGAAAGACTTACTCTGATAATCACAAAGATGGCTTTTTATTTAGGGATGAAGTTTTTGCTTTGTTTTTTGCTGGAAAGGAAATCCACTTAGGATATAATGTTTGAATGACAGTGGATTTAGTTTAGCCCAAATGATACACCAAGAAACTGCTGTTCCGCCACGTCCTTATGAATTAGATCCCATCTTATGTGAGTTATGAGAGTTACACTTTGTATTTTTGTGCTCAGCAGGCCCTGATTAGAAATTAATCATTGAAGGAAAAAATCCAAGTCAGACCCAGGAGACTGAATTATACCCATGCACATGTGAAAACTCAATAGTGTCATTTCCCAGAACTTTGAGAAAGACTGCGGATCAGAAACTTATCAATATTTGAAAGAAGAAATAGAAAATCTAATTACACCTCAGAGGTAAACATTGGCATTTGTGTTTTGGACAAATAACCCTAAGTAACAAGAAAACCTGGAGGTTCCCCTTTGCTTCCTTCCTTTGTTAGGAACCAGAGCCACCATCTGAACAAGCAGCTCCTAGGAACAATCTACTGCCTGCCTCTGGGATGCTCCACGTGCTCAGTGGTATGATAATTCTGGGAAGTAATGGCCCAGAATAAAACATGATCTGTGTTTGCTTGCCAACTACTGAAACAACAAGTCCACCAAGAGAGAAAATTAGAAATGGATTGTAGTTCATGATCTTCCATGGACTCCACACGAGAGGCAGGGGAGACGTCCCTGAGTGGATTCTGCTAACAGATGGAAGGATGAAGGCAAGAGGAAACTGGATAGTTTGAGCAAGAGAGGAAAAAAGGGCACTAATCAGAGGCTCTGAAAGAGGCAAATTCAGAACTAGGGACAGCTCCTCAACCCACCGAGACCCTCCCTCCTATCCCAAGTAGAAGCAGACTTTGTCTCTCAATGGGAAGATGCTCATTTGTTATGGAAAATCTCACACACACACACACACACACACACACACACACATTTTGATGGGACTGAGATACCAAGGACAGGTGCAGCTAAAAAGAAAGCTTAGACTGCAAGAGTAAGGGACAGCAGATGGGGAGCTGATGGGTTCCACCAGTTTTCATGAATTCATGAAAGAAATAGAAAAAATGGCTTCCTATTGGGGGTGGGTAGGTAAGGTATCCCTGTGAAAATATATGGAACACTAGCTGTGGGACAAGTCACTTAACCCCTATTGCCTTGCCCCCAATGAGGAAAAACCATATGAGATGACGTAGAGTAGAGTCCCAGAGAAGGAGAGGTCAGGGCAGGGCTGTGTGAGCTCTCTATGGTAAGGGGTAACCCACATGGAGGAGGCCATGAACTCACCCAATCATGTGGAAAAGGAGAACCTGGGATCTCACTCTCAGCAATTGGATTGCGTTGGCTGAATACTGAATCCTTTATTTTTATTTTTTTTTGAGGGGGATATGTCATATGTATTTCCTTTTTTAAAGTTCCAAATGTCATTTAATAGTACCTTAATTTATATTTAAACCAGGTACAAATAACACTGGGTAAATTATGGTATATGAATGTTATGGAATATTATTGTTCTGTAAGAAATGACCAGCAGGAGGAATACAGAGAGGCTTGGAACAATATTCCAGGGGATTCAGTAGATCTTTGTCTGCATGAAGGACTCCTGAATAAAGTCCCTCATGGTTCCATTTCCTCTGTGAACATCAGAAAGGAGGAGCATTGGCCAGTCTTTCAACTCAGTGGCAATTACAGAGTTTTGTCACGCTGTCCCCCACACCGTTTTTATTGTTTAAGTTGGACCAAGAGGAAGGAATCAGGCATGAAACTCATGAATCCAATGCCAAATTTGCTAATTGAGGAAGGGGAGTACTTTATTAAGCAGTATTAAATGGTGTCTTGGGCTGGGGGGATAATAAAAAAAAAAGCCATGTCTCAAGGTTCAGGAATATCTGAGAGTAGTCTTAGGTACCTAAACTGATAGCTGAAAAGAATCTTAGAAGTCATATGGTAAAACCTTTATATTTTATAGCTGGGGAAACTGAGGTTGAGGAAATTTAAGTAAAATGCCCCAGGTCACCTCATTATTAACTGTCACAGGTAGAATCTGAACCCAGAACCTCTGACTTCAGAGTCGGTGCCCTTTCTGGTGAATTCTGTAGTCTCTCTCAGTTCACTGGGAATCCATGCAGTGAAAAGACAATGACTGTCCCAAGAAGTAACCCTTGACAAATCAAGCATTTCTTTTATTGTTCTAGAATTCAGTTTCTAGAACAAGTTGCTGGAAAACTCTCAACTTGTTGGTCCCCAGGCCCCCAGTGTTATGATTGCCACAGCATTTCCAAACTTTCTAGCTTCTGTCTGACTTAGAAAAGTAATAGGTTCGGAGACCACCTGTCTGCTGACCTACAAATATAGGCTTAAGATGCCATTTCATCCTCCCAGAACTGGCAAAAAGTTATCTATAGAATGAGGATTGGACCTGAAATTTTACTGATATAGAGAACACAAAAGGGAGGAAACTCTTCCTCCTAATTAGGCTTAGAAAGAAGGGGAGTGGGCACCTTCCCTGAAGCTCAGAGAGCTGTGATGAGCACTGAGAAATGGAGGGCCTCTCCCAGGGTCACCCAGATAGTGTGTCAAAAGCAGAGTCTCACATCAGGGCTTCCTGGGTCTGAGGACAATTCTCTAGCCATTCTCTGCCCCTCTCTAATAATACACACTGAGAGAGAGAAAGAGACAGACAGACACAGAGAGATAGACAGACAGAAAGAGAGGCAGAGAGACAGAGACAGAGAGAAAGAGACAGAAACAGAGGCAGAGAGAGAGTGAGACAGGGAGAGACAGAGAGACAGAGACAGAGACACAGAGAGAAAGAGATTATAGACATTCTAGGTGGAGTGTTGACCTTGGAGTCAAAAAGTTGGCTCAAGTTTTGCCCTATAACATAGTGATTGTATAACACCTGCGGGTCTCTTCATCTCTCTTCCTTTGAGCAACTTTCTGAGCCTGTACATAGTAGAAGAGTCTCTGGTCTGCTTTGGAAGAGGGAATGTCCTCACTAGAAACTGGTTCCAAGGGGAAAAGTCCTGGACAAAACATGAATACACACACACACACACACACACACACACACACACACTACACATATATGTGTGTGCGTATGTATATATATATATATGTGTGTGTGTGTGTGTGTGTGTGTGTGTGTGTGTGTGTGTATGAATATATATACATATATACTAAGTTGGTTGTTAAGTGTATAAATCATTGTTGGTGGGGCAACGTGAATACTAAACTAGAATAAAGAATAAACGTAATGACAAAGCTATGGTGTGGAATTGAAACAACCCAGTCCTGCCCTATTCAAACAAGTGATTACGAAACACGTGTAATGGATGGAAGAAAGGACATTGATACAGACATGAGTAATTTCAACCAACGCCAATCAATTTCCATGGTCAAGAGGCCGGAAAGCTCCTCCGTGAGCGCACACTTGGCGTTCTTGACAAGCGGATGAGGATGGTAACCAAAGCCAGGCTAGTTTAGGATAGAAATCCATTTTACCATATTATGGGAAATGGTGATGAATGTGTCTAATAAAGTCGAGAGAGGCTTTTGAAAATGAAACCAGTTTCTAAAAGCTTGGCAAGAGATCTAAGCAAAGTTACATAGAGGGCATTTGAGGATAAAATGGAGGGACAACAAATAGAAGAAAAAATGAAAAGATGCACAAATATCTTTATCACAAAATGTTTTTTCCCATAAAAACCAAGATTCAAGAGAATCATGACACTTAAACTCCCATGCCACAGTTCTGAATGTGCTTATGAAAGGATGGCAATAAAGACCCAAAATGAGAGAAACATCTGGTTTAGATTGAATGGACATAGAGGTCTCTCCTGGAGTCCACACATTTGTGAGGATATAGCGGTTAGGGTTCACAAAGGAGAAGATAACAGGAATATTGGAGGGGAAATCTAAGAATTTGTTAAACTTATGAATACCTCCAAAAAGGAGCTGAGAGAATTTCAATTACTGACCCAAGGCCTACTTTCCCAGCTCTTTGCACTGCTAAGGAGAAGCGGTTTTTCAGACATGAAAGAGCAGAAAATGGACTGGCTTCCGTAGTCAGTATCCCACCTTAGACCACCTCGTTAACGACCCATATTGACTGAAAGGTGCTGAGAGTGCAAGATTCCACCTTCCTTTTTAAAATGATCAAACCCAAACCCAAAGCAAACATTTCCTTCAGCAGAGCAAAAGCGCATCTTGAAGGATTCCATCTAACAAGTTGTCTCCCAGACATACATCCAAGTCACTCAGGATCCGTAAGTAATAAAAGGCAACTTTTTGCATTGTCTCTGAGGGTAATTATCAAACAAGTTGGACAAGAAGCGAATGCCTTCATTTGCCAGAATGAGGGGAGAGATGCATGCAGGGTTAAAGTTGGTGAAAGATTCTTTGTGGACACAGATGTTCTCCAGGCTCTCCTTTGTCATGATTGGTTCCAACTCTGGAACGTTATAAAGCCTCCTAGAAGCGACATGAGACTGCTCGAAAGAATGGAACCTGAGCATCCACAGGAGAATAACTAAAGTGAATGACAAGTTGTGACGTGCATTTAGACAAAAAGTAGGTAGACCTTCAATAATATATACATATACTATATATATAATAGAATTTTAAATCTATATTTGGGAAAGACAATAAGTTGCACCCAAAATTAAACAGAAGAGGGAGAGGGTGCTAAATTTCCCCCTAAAATTATGAAGTTCCTTTAGTGTCCCAGACTTCTCACAGAAACAAATGCCCATCTCTTTAACGTCAGTACTCAGTAGAATAGCTCCATTCCTTAGTGTTGGCGTATGACTGAGAGCAATAAATTAAACATATGGGTCAAGAACAAGCGTCATCCAAGTAGTAACAAGCATCTCACCCCTTCCCTTTCGGGAGTAGAAGTGGCAACAAGGAGAACAAAAAGTGGGCACAGCAGTTGAATTTGACCAACAGCATATGGGGAAATGACTAATAACAAGGGGGAGTGGGCTTCCAAGCACAATTAATGAAGAAGATCTAGAATGGAGGGAATTGGGTGGGGGAGGAAGATTGGACTTGACAATCAGTTGATGACAGCAGGATAAATAGGAAGCTCCTTGTGAAGGCAGGGGCAAGGAAGGAAGGCTATCAGCACTCCAGGAGGACCTCCCCAGCACCATGCCTATGGGAGGGCAGGAACTATCAGGGGGAAGATCGGATTGCTGAAGATTCAGACCCAGGAGAGGTGCCAGAGTAGCAGAGAAACTTTGTTTTCTGAGGATAAGCTTTGGTGCATTCATCTTAGAGAACAATACCTCGGTCTAGCCAAAAAGAGCCACGAGGCCGCCGTCCCCTTTGGGCCTGAGTCTGTTCTACGGTCCCACTGCCGACTGTTCCCGGAGATATTATTAAGTGGGATGAAGACCGTGTCTGTGCAAAACAAAATGTGTGAGGCTTGTCTGTTTGTAGCAGGGAAACGTGGGCCATAACTGATACATCTAATAATGGGGACTAGCTGAATAAACATTGCTCTATTAGGATAATGGAGGGGGAAGGCGCTGAGAGAGCCTGACAAACAGGAAGCGTCCGAGGATATATGGGATGGTTTATATGAAGCGGCACAAAGAGAGCTCCGGAGCATACAGGAAGCACACGTGGCGGCAGCCAGAGATAATGCGAGACACAAACAGATCCTTGAGAGCAGATTTGAAAAAAGACCCGGAGGGAGGCGGGTTCACTGGTTCTGCTGGATTTGACAGTTGAGCCAAAACTGTGAGCGCTTTACCCGAGATGTCGGGTTTGGTGCATCCCGTGCACCTTGAGCGCCGATGGTTTACAATTCTAATAAGGAACTTCCCCAATTTAAAAATCTCTGAGTAGACAAAAGCAAACGCTGGGATGCTCGGCGACTGATGAGAAAGTTGGCCCAGCATCTGCTCGGCCGGCACGACCCTGGTGAGCCAGCTGTTGTTTCAACATCCTGGGCTTATGATAAATGGCGCCTCGGTGAGCAGCCTCCGATTCTCGCGTCTCAGCAACTCATCCTCCGGCTGGAACTCGCTAGAATTTTTCTAGCCTTGACAAAATGTCCATGATGTTTAAACAAAATTTCCGGTTCCACACGGTAGCTTTCAAGCCCAGTTAGCAGTCAGGAAATCAGGAAGCAAATGTCCGAGAACGGCATTTCTTCCGCGGCTCCGTTCCTGTGGGTTTGGTGGTGGGCTCTGACGAGAAAGTGGGAGAAGGCAGAGGAAGCAGTGTGTTTCTCCACTTTCCAGCTGCCATTCTGAAATAGGGCCCCGCTTGCCTTCTGGGGGACGCTGTGGAGACACAAGTTCGCTTGGTTTGTTTGGTCCTCCTTTTCTCCCTTCCCCCCTTTAAAAAAAGCCACCACAAACAGCAATATTAGATCTGCTCCTGAAAAGCTCTTTCTATCAGCGCCCCCATTCTCCACGCCCAGCCCACCCCATTTTCCCTTGTGCTTCCTCAGATAATTTCTGATCAAATATCCTTTCATCAACAAGATGAACCACCCAATTCTTCCCACAGCTGAATGCTGAATTTTTCCTTCCTCATGCTAATTAACAAGCAATTCTTCCTTTCCTAGGAATGTTCCGTCACTAGCAAATTGTGTGGCCCTCCGCAGGTCACAAGCCCTTGCACGACTCAGTTTCCTTCTCTGTGAAACAGGGAGTGAGGTGAATTCAAAGTCCTTTGCAGCTGAAAAGCTCGAATCCTTTGAGCTTTCCAAACTGCAACCTTTTTCTTCTGCCTGACTTTACAGAATCACAATATGTCAGAGTTGCAAGGGTCCACAGTGACCATCTGGTCCAATCTGTCCATTAAAAGTAGTCCCCTCTACAAGTCATCTGACAAGTGATTGTCTAAGCTTTGCATTACAGATCTCCCATGAGAGGAAACCTATTTTATCAGGAGATACCTGATTCTTGTAAGTTTTGCTTGCCGCTCTCTGCAAATCCCAATTCTGCCCCCTTGCCCTCTAAGGAGCGAGGCTACATTCCTCCTTTGAATGTTGGGTGGCCTGGATCTTGTTTTCTCTGGGGCAAACATTCCCATAATACTTGGAGACCAGAAGCTTCCCGGTCCTGATCACTATCCCCTAGACAGTCCCCGGCTTATCGGTGTCCTTCCTAAACCGTGGGGCCTCAAACTGAACTCGCCCTGCAGAGCTGGACGGGCTCGGGCAAGGGCAGCCAGACCGGCATTTCCTTGTTCCTGGAAGCCCCACCTCTCTGAGTGCAGCTCATCTGGGGGTGACTTTAACCCTCCCCCAATCTGTCCACCAGGGAGCCTTTAGGAAGAGACTGCTCTGTTCTACCAGCCCAGTCCAGCTAGAAGCTTATCGCCTGAACAGATTGCAAGCATCTCCAGGACAGGAATTGTTTGTGATTTTGTCTGATTGTTCTGAGTGATTGCTCAGCTCTGGTAATACCCCTCCTTGGATTTTACCTCTCTTCCAAGTCTATGCTCTTGGGTGACCCCTCCTTCATTAGGTGCTTTTGGGGAAGGAACTGTATTTTTTCCTGTCTTTGCACCCCAACTCTTAGCATGAAGGAAAGCACATAGAAGACACTGAAAAATGCTTGTTGACTGGCTAAGTAAATTCAACATGGCTGCCTTCCCCTCTCTGAATAAACTGGCCGTTTAACTGAATCGATCGGAGTGATTACATTTTAATTAGCCTTTGTACTCACAGACATTGGGAGAAATCCCATTTTGCCTCTGCCATATCCCCTAACCCCCCCTCGGACCTCCATGTGCAAAAATGGTGACCCCCACATTCATCACTTTTCTCCCCTAGTTCCTTCGGGTCCCTTCTCCCGATGACACGTGACGCGGTAGAACGGAGCCTTGTGTTTGGGAGCTGTAATCGGCTATCAGGCCTCTCGTGAATCTGAGAGAATAAGGTAATACAAAAATAAATGGTGCATTCGGAGAGTGGGGAGCCTTTGTTCCCCCTCCTGCTCCCATTTCTGGAGAGCTCTCCAACTCTTGATAGGAATGAATTATTATCAAGGGGGCACGGAGGAGCGTGTCCTGGATGCTAACTCTAAGGGCAGCAGACAAAAAACCGGGCTGTCTTTCATGTTAAGAACAAGAATTTATAGGCAAAAAACAGCTATTCTGAGACTCTTGAATGAAGATATACAAGCCGAACAAAAGGTAAGTATTTCACTCCGTCTATGAAAGCCTGGGAAATTTATTTTTTTTTGCAAGCTTTTACAGTCCACGGCCTTCCCATTCAATCTTGAATAATAGCTCTGAATTGAGCTGTAAAAGCTTCCGAAGTTTGAAGCCTTTTGACAAGTTAATTTAGCCGTATGGTAAAAAGTTTTTCCCCCAGATAGAAGAAAGCCATCAGATCATGAATGCGGCAGTCATCCCAAGGAAGGAAAATACCATTAGGATTGGAAATGGTGGGCTTTCTGGAGGGAGCTTTTGCTGGAGCGTAATCTGCTATCAATATTTCAACAGAAAGATGTTTTCCTCATCATTCAGCTGGAAGTCAATATCTTCACTTAAAACCAACACCCAGGGGCCAGATCACATCTATGTTTTATTGAAAAAATAACGTGTTCCCTTCTGCAGCTTCCTTTCCTATGGTTCTATCCATTCTAATTTTTTTCCTGCATTACAAAGGGGTTTTATTATTGTTTTACAAGCAAAAGTAAAACAACGACAACGGCAATATTTTCTTTCTCTCCTCCTACACACATGAAACCACACATGTATACTACACATTCATACTACACGCACACACACACACACACACACACACACACACACACACTTACACCCCGATTTCTGGGGTGTTTTTTCTATTGATTTGAAGTGAGATTGAATGAGCTTCAGGGACTTGGTCTCTTAGCTTCCAGAAAAAAATAAATGAGTTGGGGGAGGGGGTAAGGGCATCTTTTAAGCTTAGTGAGCACAAATAAATGGCCACCGTGATCTTTTAGCTGTGGTAATGGTGAAAGTGGATGAAAAAAAAAAGATGCTACAGCATGTAGTTTTGATAGAGAAAGTGGGAGGGCTTCCAAGAAGCAGGGATTCATCTTGATCTTTTGTTACTTCCTCAGGACTTGTTCAAAGTCCAGCTCTCTCCCATCTCCCCAAACTTTCCCCTCTCCTGAGCATCCTGCCTTCTGGGAAAGATTAGCCTCCCCACTCACTCCCCACCTGCAAGTCCTCCTCATCTCTTGCCCCATGTCGAGTCCCTTGCCAGGTCTTATCGATTCTACTTTCGGCACCTCTCTAGTCACCCAGTCGTGACAAGCACTGTTCTAGGTGCTGGAGATACAAAAGAGGCAAAAAGAAAACATTCCTGCTCTCAAGGAGCTTACAGTCTGATGGGGGAGACAACAAGCAAGCCAACCGATAACAGACAAGCTAGGAGCAGATAAATTGGAGCTGAACCCCAAAGGGAGACGTTAGCAGAGGGAACGAGGGTCAGGAAAGCCTTCCTATTTAGCTATGATTTGAAGAAGCCAGGAAGTCCAGAGATGGACATGAGGAGAGAGAGCCTCCCAAGCATAGGAGACAGCTAGAGAAAATGCTCAGAGTCTGGCGATGGAGAATCTTGTGCAAGAAACAGCAAGATGTTCACCCCCTCCCTCCATGCACAGAGTTACCATTTTACTTTAGCCTTTCATCTCCTCTCATCTGGACTCTTGGAAGATCCTTCCCTTCAGAGTCTTGAACTCAAGTCCCTCCCCGCTCTAATCCATCCACCTTTCAGCTGCCAAATTAATGCTCCTACAACTCAGGACTGGCCAGATAATTCCTCTGCTCAGATAGCCCCCTCTCGCCCTTTGAATAAAGTAGTAACGGCTAATGTGCGAGAAGGATTCCATAACCCTACCTCAAACCATTTCAGAGGACCCAGATTTCTCCATTAAAGCAAACAAACTTTAAACATCCCTAATGGATCACTCAGTCAAAGGCACTGAACTACGTGGCTTTGTGAGTTTTGAAAGGGCACAAGATTTGAGCTTCTCATCAGCATCTGAGCATTGGACCTGGAGTCAGAGAGCTCTGAATTCAAATCCGGCCTTAGATCCTTGCTAGCTGTGTGAGCCTGGGCAGGTTGCTGAATCTTTATTTGCCTCAGTTTTCTTATCTGTAAAATGGGGATGATGATAACACCTACTTCTTAAGTTTCCCATAAGAACCAAGTGAGATAATCATTATAAAATACTTAGTACAATGCCTGGAACATAGTAAGCACCATATATGGAGAGGGTGATGGTAGTGGTGGTGGTGGAGGGAGTAGGAGTAGAAGTAGGATTAGTAGGAGTAGGAATATTAGGAAGAGGAGGAGAAAGAGGGGTAGTAGGAGGAGGAGGAATAGGAGAAGGAGGAGGGGGAAGAGGAGGAGGAGTAAGAGAGGTAGTAGGAGGAGTAGAAGGAGGAGGAATAAGAGTAGGAGGAGTAGAAGTAGAAGGAGTAGGAGAAGGAGGAAGAGGAGGAGGAGGAGTAGAAGGAGAAAGAGGAGGGGGAAGAGGAGGAGGAGTGAGAGAGGTAGTAGTAGGAGTAGAAGGAGGAGGAATAAGAGTAGGAGGAGTAGAAGTAGAAGGAGTAGGAGAAGGAGGAAGAGGAGGAGGAGGAGTAGAAGGAGGAGAAGAAGGAATAAGAGAGATAGTAGTAGGATTAGAAGGAAGAGGAGAAGGAGGAGGAGAAGGAGGAATAGGAGGAGGAGGAAGAGACTTATCTCCAAGACAACAGTGACAATGTCTGTACTAGGACTGAAGACAAACTAGGCCTACTGAGGAAAGGCATCCTGAGACTCTACAAAGAATTCAGCAAAAAGACACCTGGTACTTAAGGCATCTTTGAGGATTCCACAAAGGGGAGAGAAAGATTTCCCAGAAAACAACTTCCAAATTTGGAGACTTTGCTATACATGCCTGAAGTTTGAGCCCGTTTCCCCCGGGGCCCTTTATGTCCTTGGCAGAGGACATTCCCCTGTTTTAAGAGGATATTTGAGAATGGATCTTGTTGTAGCACCCATTTCGAAAAGCTAATTTCTACAGTTTGGCTGATTGATATTGACCGGTGACCAACTGGGAGACCACGCCTGTGGGGGCTCGGGAACCATGTAGCACCAGGAAAACATCCAGTTCCTTGGAGGTTGCCCATATATTCCTGAGGGGACTCGGTCTGCTAGGAAGAGCAGGGAACTGAGCGAGTGAGCACTGGACTATTTATATAATGCTTTAGAAGGGCTTGCACAACACTTTATCCTAATGACCCAGCATAGTGCCTGGCACCTGATAATTGCTTAATAAATACTTGTTGAATGGAGGGAGGGAGGGAGGGATGAATCTTAAGCTGGAAAGACTTTGCATACCAGCTATCAGTGAAATGCATGTCTGGTATGAAAGGACTGGCTAAATTTGGAAAGGGTCATCACCAAAATAAAATGGCCAGAGCTGGCGGCAACGTGTCTGCAGTCCCTGGTCCCCGACTTGACTTTCAGGCCCTCTGTTACTTAACCTTCTGGGCCTTCGTTTTCCTCATCTGCAAGAGGAGGACTTTGGACACGGTGAGATTTTCGCTTTTTCCACCTCTAAATTCTATGTCCCCTTAGTGACTCTGAGAATCAGCCCTCGGGTTACCAGAAAGGGCTGATTTTTCTTTCACCATGAGAATTTGGGAAGCTATCTACTTAAGAATGGAGGGCTTGAGACAGGCATCAGTACTGAATTTGAGCATTCTTGGAATACCCAGAATTGAGCAAAATGCCTGATATGTAGTGAGACCTTAATAAAAACTTACGGATTCATTTAATATAACAGCTAGCATATTGTAACTTAAGGTTTGCAAAGCACTTTATAGTAGCATTTGATCCTCAAACTACCTGGGAGGTGGATGCTTTTATTATTCCCATTTTACAGATGAGGAAACTGAGGCAGACAGAGGTGACTTGTCCAGGGTCACACACAAAATGTCTGAGGTGGGATTTGAACTCAGGTCTTTTTGATTTTGAATCCAATTGCCTTGTCTAGGCGGCAACTACACAGATGAGATCAGATTGGTCCTTGCAATATTGACTTTAGTATTTTGACTAAATCAGTAGCTGATTTTATGCCCTCAATATCAGTCTACAAATCTTCTCACTTCAGTGTTTGTGTTGGGAACTAGAGAGTCAGGGGGCAGGAAAGGGAAGAAGCAGAAAATATAATTGAGAAACAGATATTAAATTATTTTGTCCACACAGTAATTATTTGGGTTAATATGAAGTCAATTGGCATTATCAGCCAAGCCCTAGAATGGTTTTAATGACCTAACCCTTTTAGTTTTCTTAATGGAGGAAGTCTCCTGCTCTGAAAAAAAAAATCCATCCTCCTTAAAGGAGCTTTTAAAGTTTTATTTTTATTTTTTTTATTATATGTATAAATTCCCCAAACTGCTCTGTCTGGATGTGGGAGGGGAGGGGGGGGTATCCAGCTTTGAAGGATTCTAATTGATGGTCAAACAGGAAAGCAAAAAGCATTTTCCCTTGTGTTAGAAGAAAGCTCCTTCATTATTTCTGTTACTTGAGAAGAAGATACTCATAGCCACTTACTTTCCAGGTGGCTCGCAGAAAGGGAAGTCTTTTGACACGTTGGCGTGAGGAGAACGGCAACAGTCTTGGGGGGGCGGGAGTGGAACACAAAACCCCACAAAAACAAAGGCAGAAGATTTCCACCGAAGGCGAGATCAAGGGCGGTTCTACCTGTACGGTCTTTTCCCCTTCATCTTAATGAGTAGCTCAAATTATTTCCTCCCCTATTGGTAAATTACTTACTTGTTATTTAGCATTTTAGAATTTTAGAGCCTTTCTTGTCAAGTCTCGGTTGGAAGGCTCGGCTCCTCGAAGGCAGAAATCCCTCTGGTTTGTCTCTCCAGCATCTACCATTGAGCCCATGCTCAATAAGGCTGGATGAGTTGAGCCAACTGTATACGGGTTGTCTCCACTGTGTCATTATAACCTCCCCGAGGGCAGAGCTTTCTGATTTTGTCTTTGGGGGCTCAGCGCTTAGCATGGTCCGAAGCGGAGCTCATAAATGCTTTGAGATTTATTAGGAATCAAAGATGGAGAGATACTTGAGTTCCCCGGAGGGATTCACTTAAGATAAGGTAGCCGGATGAAAAATAACTCTTGAACGTATGCTTCCTTCTATATTTATGAGACAAATTATTAATACAAGTGTAATTAGATGTTTATGGAAATAATTAGATAGTGTGGTAGCTGCGTGGTTTCACTCTTAAGAGCAAACACCAATTAGATTTCAAATGACACAATGGTGAGAAGGGGTTAGTGCTTCAAAACATGATGGAAAACCACACCCGGTTCTCATCTCTCTTGGACACCCAGGATTAATTTTGTTTCTTCCATTATTACTACATATGGCTTTTTTTTTTTTAATTTAAAAGAGTGATTATTCACCCATTATTTAGCCAAAAACACTTCCAAGAAAAGCTCTGGAGGCCTCATGCATTCTATGAGATAACGCTAATCCTGCACAAAGAAAGTTCAGCTCTTTTCAGGGCCCAGCCCCTCTCTGCTGCAGGCGTCCATTAAAAACAACAATATTGAGCGTCCTCTGCCAACACTGGCCACTGAAAAGAGCTGCATAAAGTTTTCAGAGAGTTCGTTTTCCTTTCCTCCTTAAGAAGAATTCTGGCAATCAGGAGAAACGAATTTCCAATGGTCCAGGCCTCTCCAGCCTGCCACTAATAGCCCCTGCCAGAGAATAAACAATAATTAATAACCTGACTCATAAATCAGCACCGTGGACAAAATGAAAATGAGTTTTTTTATCCTTGTCGGATTTGTCTTTATTAAAGAACCAAGCCAAGTACTTAGCATCAAGGCCAGAGCTTGTAATTACTGCTAAATGGGTCCAGTTTCCTAAATCAAGCATAGGAAAGAGAAATTGGTTTCCTTCTCGGCTGGTGTCTGCACAATAGAAAGGTGTAACGACATTAGAATCTGTTTTTAACCTTTCCTTCAAAGAAGAAGGCAAGTTGGGTGGCACACTCCTGCACTCAGTCATGCTTGTTTATTATTTGCTTATTTATTGATTATATGCTTGTTTAGCTTAGGATTCCTAAACTATGGGAAGCTGAGAGGCTCCGACTAAAGAGATTTGGAGAAATCCTTCCCCACACTTGGGATTTCTGGCCCAACCGAAGGCCAGAGGAGAGGTGAGAATCCTGGGCTAGCATTTCTCCTGCCCCAGGTGAGATGAACACCAAGGGTGCCCTAAGTATAAAGATTTTTTTTTCTTTTCTGGAGAGTTTCTTCTGAGCCAGGACAAAGAATAGAAACTGGGCTTCTGAGCTCTGTCTGAAATCTGTACTTCTATTTTCTTGAAAAATTGGGTCCATTATTTGGAGCAGACATAGAAGAAATTGCTAGGTTCCGACAGAGAATGCCCACAGGATCATGGGCATCTGACATGCTGGCCCATCTCCTTCGTTAATTGCTATTACTGATAAACCTGGTGTTCAGGAGTTCAGTCATGTCCAACCCCACAGGACCCCATGGACTTTGTCCATGGGGTGGAAATGTGTTTCCATGATTCTACATGTATAACCTTTATCAGATTGCCTATAATCCAGGGGGAGGGGGAGAGGGGGAGAAGAATTTGGAACACAAAATCTTATAAAAGTAAATGTTGAAAACTATCTTTAGATATAATTGGAAAAAATAAAATACTACTAGGTGCAGATTAAAAAAAAAGATATTAGAGTGATTTGTCATTTCTTTCTCCAATAAGTCCCATTTTACAGATGAGAAACTGAGTCAAATTGGGGTTAAGTGACTTGCTCAGGGTCACACAGCCAAAATCCCCATGAACAGGATTTTAGAATGTACTCCATAAGGAGTTTTAGCCAGCACCTTATCTTCCTTCCTCCATCCCCCCTAAGTTAAGTGAACACCTAGCAGAACCTGAGCTTATAAGGACGCTCTTCGTTTTCACTGGTGGTTTTGATTTGATTCTCTGCTCTCTAGGATTTGGTCTTCATGAATAAAGTAAAATTTGTTCAGATTGTAGAATTGAATCTAGTTTTGTGTGACTTATGTCTGCTGACCTGCCTTTTGAACACCAGCCTCCGAGTCTTGGGGAGGCGCCTAGGGTTTGCTATGAGTTTGGAGCTTTTTGGTCTCATGTTTTTCTAGGTGACTTGGCCCAAAGTCAAGGTTTGCTCATCAAATTTACAGATGGCATGCAAGAAACTGGAGGGCTAGCTTACCCAGGGAAGGCTGGAGATCCTGTCATCAAGGCCTGGACAAAATAAAGCCCTGAGTCCTCTGCCTGACTCAGACAATAACTAGACTTTGGGGTCTGATACTTGGCAACACCACTTAGGAAGGACATTGATAATGGGACTAGTCCAGAGAAGAGAACCAAGATGGGAAAGGAGAAGCAGCTAAGAGATTTCTGGATACTTCATCGAGAGAACTGACTAAGAGATCTGAGAGCTGTTTCAAGTGTCTGAAGAGTTGTCCTGGATAGGAGGGACTAGAGGCACTGTGAGTGGGCCAGAAGTGAGAATCAGATGCAATGTGGGAGGAACAGAAGACAAGGTAAGGCTCAAAGTCAGGAGAAACTCATCCCCACATAAAAAGGCCTGTTTCCTGTCTGTCCTCAAATAAAGCCGGATGCCCATTTGTTGGATATATTATAGAGGGTTTGAGGTATGAATCAGACAACAGAGGCACCTCCTAAAGCCTCAAAATTCTGTGACCTGGAAATTCTGACTCCGTTGTGAACACAAGTGGGATGATACTTTGAAAGACTGAACTAAGTAAATGCTATATTATGAACCTCAATCTAATTCCATCCATCTATCCATCCTCCCATCATCCATTTCCTTCCATCCATCTATCCATTTATCCATCCATCCATCCACCTCTCCATCCACCCATCCATCCATCCATCCATCCATCCACCTCTCCATCTATCCATCCATCCATCTATCCATCCATCCATCTATTCATCCACCCATCCATCCATCTATCCATCCATCCATCCATCCATCCATCCATACATACATACATCTATCCATCCATCCATCCATCCATCCATCCATCCATCCATCCATCTATCCATCCATCCATCCATCCATCCATACATACATCCATCCATCCATCCATCCATCCATCCATCCATCCATCCATCCATCTATCCATCCATCCACCTCTCCATCTATCCATCCATCCATCTATCCATCCATCCATCCATTCATCCATCCATCCATCCATCTATCCATCCATACATCCATCCATCCATCCATACATACATACATCTACCCATCCATCCATCCATCCAGCCATCCATCCATCCATCCATCCATCTATCCATCCATCCATCCATCCATCCATCTATCCATCCATCCATCCATCCATCCACCCATCTATCCATCCATCCATCCATCCATCCATCCATCCATCTAGTGTTTCCTAAGAGGGTTTCAATATATGGATGACCGGTGTAAATCACTTCAGCCAGCTGCCATTTTTCTGCTCATGACCTGTCTCTCACCAGTAAGATAAGAATGAGAATGCAGTGCAAGAGGCTTGGCCAATCCTTGCCTTAGAAGCACTCAGTAGGTGAGCATTTGCTCTTCTCCAGCCCGCCATCCCAGTCATCATTGGACTGTGGCCATGGAATGGAGGCTTTCAATAAGATCAAAGGAAATGCTTCCTTACTATGGGCCACATTCTAAATGAAGATGTTTTTAGAAAAAACAAATTACAAATATCAAAATGCATGACATGCAAGTTAGTGTTATTCCATTTCTTTTTCTTTCTTTTTGCGAGGATCACACAATTAGTGAGTGTTAAGTATCTGAGGCTGATTTTCCATTGCTCAATTTGGCACCCGAGGATCAGGACCCAAATCCTGATTGGACAGGCATGACTGTGGACGAACCTCTTATCATCTCTGAGCCTTCCTCAGTTTCCCCATTTGTAAAAGATGGACTAGATAGCCTTCAAGGTCCTTTTCAGCTCTACATCTGTAGGATGTGTTACAATGGCACTCCCCCTGAAGTCATGGAATGTTGAAATGGGTCTTCAATCATTCCCAACTGTCATTTACACCTGACAAGGAGTCATCCAACTTGCTTGAGGACATCTGGTGAGGGGGACACTCAGCACCCCCTTCCCCTTCCTCTTTGGGACAGCTCTTGATACACCGCTTCAGCTTCCACCCCCTGCACACAGTGTGCCCTTCCCTCAGCACTGCTCTTTCTCCTGTTATGGGAAGCCCTCTGAGAACATGCTTTCTAGCCTAGGCTTCCTGATAATGATGGGTGGAGAGCTCACTATCTTCTCGTGTATATTCTATCATAGCTTCTCTTTCTCTTGGCCCCAGTCTTCCTCACCCACCAAGGTCCTCCTGATTGCCCATCTGCACATCCCAGACTCAGTCAGGCTTTCAGACTTCTCTCGGCCTACCCAGTCATCTAGCTATCAAGGTTATCGCTCTGCTCAACTCCCCAAACAGACTCATCTCCATTTTTTCCATTTCCATTTTCTCTTCTCAATCCTTTGCAACAACTGCCCCTCCCCTGCCTCCAACTGTCTCCAACGCCCCGAACCATGGCGATTCCTAGTCCCTGGGCCCCGTCTCCATCTGACCCTCCTTGAACTCTCTGCATCTCTGGACACCCCTGAGTAGCCCTGCCCCAAGACTCTCTCCTTCAGCTTTCTCTGGCTTGTCCTCTGGTCATTCTCCCCTGCTAAGTCATTAGCTATATTTCACCCCTGAGGCTTTCTTCTGAACCATCTTTGGTTCTTAATTCAGCCTCTGCCTTAATTGCGGACGACCTCCCTCTCTGATTGCCTTGGATTAAACAAAATGCAGTGATTTGCACCGGTTTCTCTTCTAATTTCTTCTGTATAGACACAGCTTTCCTCTCCACCAGACCGGAGAATTCTGGGGAGGACAAGGGAACAAGGTTAGCTTCTCATTTTCTTCCTGGAAGTTCTGAGAATGAACTAAACACAATTTACAACCTAGAACAGACTCTCAGGGCAGTGTGAGTAAACACACTAATTGCCTGTTTTCAGAGGCTGTCTTCTTCATGTGAAAATGGATTTGCAGAATGTGAAGTGTTAGAGCCGGAGGTCAGCAACCAGCCACGGGCTTCTTCTTTCCCCCCCAAAGAAAACAGCTGAGACTGGGGGGATCACTGAGCTTCAGATTCCTCATGACAACCATCTGTGGACAGGTGGAGGAGAAGGGTGTGGCTGTCAGAGTGACCGCCTGCTGGCGACTCGCCATATCTGGCTTTACCTCAGGGAGTCAGCTTCAGAAGCGGAGTCACCTTATAAACTCTCAGTTGGTCACTAAACAGCAATTGCTTGGCCACCTACTATGTGCTAGGCACTAGGGATAGAAAGGAAAAATTGAAAAGAGAAGGATTATTGCTACTTTGTTGCCAAAGCTATCACTTCCCCTGCCCCAGTTACTTTTATATATTTATTTTTCTATGTTTTGTCTCTATTGTTATGTGTAGATATTAATTATATATATATATATATATATATATATGTATACACACACACAGTGTATAATGTGTATGTGTGTATAATATTTATGTAGCACTTATTATGTGCCAGGCACTTTACAATTTTTATCTCACTTAATCCTACAACAATTCTAAGAGGGAGATGTTGATCATTCCCATTTTATAGATGAGGAAACTGAGACAAAAACAAGTTAAGTGACTTACCTGGTGTCACACAGTTAGGAAGTGTCAGAGGCCAGATTTGAACTCAAGTTTCTGACTCCAGGTCAGAAAAGGTAGGGGTGTGTGTGTGTGTGTGTGTGTGTGTGTGTGTGTGTGTGTGTGTGTATAAACACATACACACATATGAACAGGGAGGATATCTTGAAAGAGGGAGATCATTTTTTTTTTGTCTTTGTACTTTCAATGCTCACCCTGATACCTGGCACATAGTAGGTGTTTAATGCTGATTGACTGACTTGTCAGTATCTTTGGATGCAATCCAAAAAAGGGTTTACTTTAAGTCTTATGTATTTCTTAGTGAAACTTCATGTTCCTCTTTACAAAGTAAGCTTTTAGAGAATTAATGTCACATTGGACATTAGATTGTAAAAATCACAAAATCAAAATGGAGCAATTAATTTCGGTAAAAAAAATTAAAATGTGCCCTACAGTACTCCTGACAATGACCCAACTCCTAAATCACTGGGTATTCCAAATTATACATTATAAGGGTCATATATACTTTGCATAAATCCTACACTAGCACTGCCTACTAATAAGGCTTGACAAATGTAATAAGGATGATTCACTCATCTGTTTCCCCCCATCCTCATGTCTACAGCTTTTAGGGATGAAGTTTATCCAAAGTCTTCTGTGACTTGTTAGATGGTCTTTGAGAATTCCTGTGGCCTCAAAGGCTTAATACGCTATGGGCTACTGAGTGCTGACCCCCTTGAATCTTCTACATGGTCCCTCACCAAGTCTGTCCTCAAAGTTCATCCAGCTTGGCTCCAATGGCAAAGCCCACAGGAGCTCCTGATCCTTTCCCCATCTCTACTCTTGCTTTGCTCAGTGCCATGATGAGGGACCATCCCACTATACCGTAATTGTAGTGAAGAGATGAAAGGGCCTGGTTCCCGAAGTCTGAGTTACTAAGCATTGGGGCTGCTCTTTAAGATCCCTCTCTAGCACTGCGCTGGAAGGGGCACAGGAGTTCTCTGTTTGGTTAACAAATAAACAAAAAAAGCAATCACTATCTTTATCAGGTTTCCATAAGAAGAGGGCGGGAGACTGATGATATTTATTGGTTTCCACAAAGCTCTAGATCAGGGGAGGGTCAAATTTCACCAGAAATTAGAGAAATTATCAAATAAAGTTAGCTATTCAAGCAAACTTTAATATGAATCTATTGTGTCCTGGGCTGGAGCTACGAAGACAGAGCCAAAACAATTCCTGCCCACAACGAGCTTCCAGTGGCCAGGATGCACTTGTGAGTTAAGATCAGAAACTAAGCCATAAACTCCTGTCCAGTCACTGGGGGTGCTCTCCAAAGGCCTTCTCCCAATTAGCCCATCATCATCATCATGTGGTTTTCTAACCATGGGTCTGGCTTCCTTCCATCCCTCTAATAACCAGGTTCCTTCCTCAATTTTCCTTTTCTCTCCAGTGAAGGACCTGTGGATTTCACTGATTCATCACTATAGGAAGTGTCCTTGAGAACGAATGGGATGGGAAGTCTATGTAGAAAGAGCCAACGTAGCCTGCGGCGTCCCACGGGTAAGAGCTTCCAACAGATCCATTGATTGTCAATCTAAACCCAAACTATTGTGGTGTTAACGAATTGATAATGAAATGTTATAGCCTCCTGAAATCATTGGAGTAGCATATTAGTGGGCTAAAATTAGCCCATAGATATAAAGTCTTGCGGTCTATATGAAGTTTTCCACCAATAGCCTCAGGAAGCAGCTTGTGTGCGCATCATGGTCCCAGTTTTTTCAGTAAGCAGCTAAATAGGTGACCCGATGTGCCTAGAGTGAGAGCTGGGTAGACAAGTACTTTAATCAAGCAACTGATCAAAAAGCATGTATTTTTTATTTTAGTAGTATTTTATTTTTTCCAAATAGATGTAAAGATAGTTTTCAATATCCACTTTTGCAAAACCTTGTGTTCCAATTTTTTCTTCCTCTCCTTCCCATTCCTCAAGACAACGAGCAATCAAATATAAGTTAAACACGTGTATTTCTTCTAAACATACTTCCATATTCATCATGCTGAGCAAAAGAAAATCAGATCAAAAGGGGATTCTTTCAAAAGAAAGAAAAAAACAAACAACAATAAAAAGGGTGAAAATACTCCAATCCACATTCAATCTCATAGTTCTCTCTCTGGATGTGCATGGCACTTTCCATCACAAGTAGACTGGAATTGCCTTGAGTCACCTCATTGTTGAAAAGAGAGCCAAGTCCATCAGAATTGACAACAGATAGTTTTCTTGTTACTTGGCTCTACTCACTTCGCTCAGCATCAGTTCATGTGGATCTTTCCAGACTTTTCTGAAATCATCTTGCTGACCATTTCTTTTTTATATATATATATATTTTATAACATTATCCCTTGTATTCATTTTTCCAAATTATCCCCCCCTCCCTCCACTCCCTTCCCCCCAATGACAGGAAATCCCATACATTTTACATGTGTTACAATATAACCTAGATACAATATATGTGTGTAAATCCCATTTTCTTGTTGCACAATAAGCATTAGATTCTGAAGGTACATGTAATCTGGCCAGACAGACAGTAGTGCTAACAATTTACATTCACTTCCCAGTGTTCCTTCTCTGGGTGTAGCTACCTCTGTCCATCATTGATCAACTGGAAGTGAGTTGGATCTTCTTTATGTTGAAGATTTCCACTTCCATCAGAATCCATCCTCATACAGCATTGTTGTTGAAGTGTACAGTGATCTCCTAGTCCTGCTCGTTTCACTCAGCATCAGTTGATGTAAGTCTCTCCAGGCCTCTCTGTATTCCTCCTGCTGGTCATTTCTTACAGAGCAATAATATTCCACAGCCTTCATATACCATAATTTACCCAACCATTCTCCAACTGATGGGCATCCATTCATCTTCCAGTTTCTAGCTATAACAAATAGAGCTGCCACAAACATTTTGGCACATACAGGTCCCTTTCCCCTCCTCAGTATTTCTTTGGGGTATAAGCCCAGTAGTAGCAATGCTGATCAAAGGGTATGCACAGTTTGATAACTTTTTGGGCATAGTTCCAGATTGCTCTCCAGAATGGTTGGATTCTTTCACAACTCCACCAACAATGCATCAGTGTCCCAGTTTTCCCACAGCCCCTCCAACATTCATCATTATTTGTTCCTGTGTGTGTAATGATATCTCAGAGTTGTCTTAATTTGCATTTCTCTGATCAGTAGTGATTTGGAACACTCTTTCCTATGAGTGGAAATAGTTTCAATTTCATCATCTGAGAATTGTCTGTTCATATCCTTTGACCATTTATCAATTGGAGAATGGTTCGGTTTCTTATAAATTAGGGTCAGTTCTCTATATATTTTGGAAATGAGACCTTTGTTGCTGACCATTTCTTACAGAACAATAATATTCCATAACGCTCTTACACCATAACTTATTCAGCCATTCTGCAATGGATGGGCATCCACTCAGTTTCTGGTTCCTTGCCACCACAAAATGGGCCACCACCAACACTTTTGCACATGTGAGTTCCTTTCCCTCCTTTAAGATTTCTTTGGGATATAAGCCCAGTAGGTTTCTACAGTGTGGGGGCCATTGGGGCAGCTGTTGGAAAGAGAGGACAATGGAGTTCTATGATTATGGGAAGACCAGTTGGACTGGATCATAGCATAAGAATAAGAATAATTAGCATTTATATATCTCTTTAAGGATTGTTTTTACAATTATTATCCCATTTGGGGAGATGGATACTATTATTATCACCATTTTACACATGAATAAACCGAGGCAAAAAGAAGTGACTTGCCACAGGTCACAAAGCTGGTAAATATCGGAAACTGGATTTGAACTCAGATCTTCTGCCTCCAGCTCATACACTCTAAATACTGGTGCTGCCTTCTAGTAGCCTCTATATTCATTAAGGGAGTTTTTGAGTTGTAACAAAACTAGAAAGATTGTTTGGGGCCAAGTGGTGAAAGGCTATAACAACTCAACAGAAGTGATAGGGAGCCAGGTAAGCTTCTTTTTTTATTATATTTAAAATTTTAATTAAAGCTTTTTATTTTTAAAATATAAACATGGATAATTTTCAACATTTACCCTTATAAAATCTTGTGTTCTAATTTTTTTCCTTCCTTCTCTCCACTCCCTCCCCTAGACAAGCAAGTTAAACATATGCAATTCTTCTATACATATTTTCACAAATATGCTGCTCAAGAAAAATCAGATCAAAAAAGAAACAAATGAGAAAGAAAATAAAATGCAAGCAAATAACAAAAAAAGTGAAAATACTCTGTTGTGAACCACCCTCAGTTCCCATAGTCCTCTCTGGGTACAGATGGCTCTCTTCATCACAAGACTATTGGAACTGGCCTGAATCATCTTAATGTTGAAGAGGGCCATGTCCATCAGAATTGATCATCATATAATCTTCTTGTTGCCGTGTATAATGATCTCCTGGTTCTGCTCACTTCACTTAGCATCAGTTCATGTGAGTCTCTCCAGGCCTCTCTGAAATCAGGCTGCCACAGACATTTTTGCACATGTGGGTCCCTTTCCCTTCTTTAGTATCTCTTTGTGATACAGGCCCAGTAGAGGCACTGTTGGGTCAAAGGGGGTACACAGTTTGATGGCCCTTTGAGCATAGTTCCAAATTGCTCTCTAGAATGGTTGGATCAGTTCACCACTCCACCGACAATGTATCAGTGTCCCAGTTTTCCCACATCCCCTTTAACATTTGTCATTATCTTTTCTTGTCATGTTTGCCAATTTGAGATGTGGTACCTTGGAGCTGTCTTCATTTGCATTTCTCCAAATAATAGTGACTTAGAGCACCTTTCCCTAGGTCTAGAAATGGTTTTAGTTTCTTAATCTGAAAATTGTCTGTTCATGTCCTTTGACCATTTCCGATAAGCTTCTTGTGGGTGAAAGCAACCTGATCAGACTTGTGTTTTAAGAAAATCACAATGGCGGCCACATGGAATCTACCCATCAGTCCAGTGGAATATTTTGCCATTTCTTCAGCAACGGATTGGATCTGGTATAGCTTTCTGGAATCCAGGAGATCTGGAGGTTTATTGCTCACGTTTAGTGTGTGAGATCACCTGTGAAAGTCTCGAGAGCGCATCCAGAGGGATGAGGGATGCTGGTGATAATCATCTAGTTTCAGACAACCTGGAAAACGAATGACCCCCCCCCCCCAGCCGCCATGAGGAGACCGAAAGCTTGGGACCAGCTAGCTAAGTCCTCACAATTAAGGGAAGCACGATCTGGGGAACCTTTGAGTCTCGTGGGTGGAGACTTTTGTGGAAATGGTTCCAGGGAAGTGGGATTCTCTAAGGGGACGCCACCTTCGTCACACCCAGGAAAGGTGCTGAGCTTTCTGAAAGATCTCAGCTTCTCTGACACCCTTGGGTTTGCCTCCCCTGTGTGAGCTCACCATCTGGGGACGATGAGCTGTGTGCAAATGTATGCATGTGATGAGCGTGTGTGAGCACGCCTGGCTGAGGCTGGCATTTATCTCAGGCCAGCCAAAGCATCTTTGAAATCCCTCTGGCTCTCTGCCTCTCGAACACTGGAACTGAATGTCCACTGGAGATCTGTCCTGAGCGAGCTTGCAGCCCGCATTCCCTGAGCTTTCTTGTGGTTGCAAAGGGCACGGAAGGCATTCTCTCATCTGAGACGCCCAACGGCTTCCAGAGGCAGCTGGTTTGAAAGTCACTTTATCAGATCAGTCAATCAACCAGAAAGAACTGATTAAGTTCCTAAGTTCAAGGCGCTGTGCTCTGTGCTGGGGATACAAACGTGGATGAGGAACCTGAGGCTTCCCAGCTGGACCCAGCACTTCCCGAGTCCATAATCTCTCCCTGCTCTTGATATTTGTGAGACAATCTAAGCTGAGGGACTGCTGACTCGCTGCTAAAACCCCCTGCTCCTCGCTTGATCTCTAATCCATGGCCTGGAATCTTGACGTTTTCCTGGCCCGCTCCCAAGTCTCGCAGAGGTGTGCTGCCCTCTCCCCAGCCGCACCCCCCCCTCCCCCCCCTCAAGCTCTGCCTCCTGGTTCTTTGGGGATCCTGAGGATGCTGCATTTCGCCAAAGTCTAGTCTCCGGGGGAGGTCTGTGGCTTCCAGCAGGCTCAACAAGAAGCCTTTAACAATCAAATTCAATTTGTCAGATAGAGTCGGGTGAGCAAATGGAGAGAAGAAATGGCACCCAAGACAATCAGATCTCTCCCTTGTCTGAGACAATAGGAGGTGACGTGTCTCGAGCCCTGTTTGTCAGGTGCCTTTGGATTCTAGTCATCTGGCCCCAGCGCAGCCAACGGCAAAGGAGCCGGCCCCGGAGGAAGGGCAGCTGGGAAAGATCTCGGTCAGGAGAGAGGCGTTGCCCGCAGGATGGGAGAAGGCCCCCCACAGAGTGCAGGCTGGGCAGCCTGACTTTAATTTCTCAGCAAAATACTAAAGCAGCCGGTGGGAAGGCCGGTGAGGGCCCCGCCCAGCAGAAAAGGGGCACCGAGACGAGCGAAGGCCGGCGAGGGCGTCATGGGGCCCAGTTCATACCAGCCTGACCTCGGGCCCTCCTTGGATGGGGTCACCAAACTGGTCAGTCAGGAGAATGCTGCTAGTATAGTGGGTCTAGCCCTGAGCAGAGCCTCTGACGATCGCCCAGATGAGCAGGCGAGATGGCTGAAGAGCTAAGCTCTAAGAACAATCCCTCGGGTGCCATGGCACCTCGGCAGCAGGTCTCCAGGGCAGTACCACAGGGGTCTGGGCTCGGCATTGCACGCCGCCGGGGCTGACGGACACCTCTGCCTGTGGCCTGGATAAAGCCGAGCACAGAAGCCTCCTGAATTGTTCCTGGGCTCAGAGGCCTGGAGCTAGAGGAGACCTGGGGGGGGGGGCATCTTCTAACACCCTCATTTTATAAATCAGGAACCTCTAGACCAGGCAGCTCAGAGGAGTAACTGGGGGGGGGGGCGTCCAGCCTCCGCAGTGGGAGGTTGCGCTGACACGCTGGATGACAGAGGGAAGATCCAGAGACTTTGCCGCCCTGAATTGAATCAGACGGCCTTTCAAAGGGACAAAAGCAAAGTCTTAGTGGAGCGCATTCTCCCTAAAAATAGGGAATGTGATATGGCAGCTAGAGAAACTAATGAGATCTGGGGCTGCCTGCAGAGGCTGAGCTTCCAGGAAGCAAGAGGCGGCAGTCCCGGAATCATCGGCCCAGGGCAGCCCACATCTGGACGGCATCCAGATGATGGAGGATGCAGAGCCCTGGCTCCGGGCCCCCGGGGTGGCTAGCAAAGGAACTGAAGAGGGTCAGCCCAGGGACTCGGGGCTTAGGACGGCTCCAGAGCAACCTTCAGAGGGGCCGGTGAGGGGAGTCAGGGAGGGGCCCAAAGTAGCCATGGCAGGAGAAGCTGCCAAAGGTCCCCCAGGCCGGCTCCTCCTTGCTCATTGGAGAGCTTCCCCTAAGGCTGGAGGTGGCATTTGGGGGAACCCACGGAACCTTTGCCGTCATTCTTCCCGCTCAACCCCACAAATCCCAGGTTCGCTGGAGAGAGTCTAGCCCCCGGGGATGCCCGGTCCAGAGAGCTCCCCACCCCAGCCCCCCACCGGGTGACACAGTGTCTGCTGCCACCTCCTCCTCTCTAGAGGAAAGTGCTGGTGGGTGGGAAAGCTCCCTTACAAAAAATGGGGATCAGTCAATAAACGTTTATTAAGGCCAGTGATGGGCCAGGCACTACGCTAAGTGCTAGGAACACAAAGAGATGCGAACGACATTCCTTGGTCTCGTGGGACTCACTGCAGACCATGCACAAAAGGAGGCTGAGAAGGGGGGCAGGGAAGAGAGGGAAGGTCCCTACATGGAGGCCGATGTGTGGGGGTGGGGAGGTGAAAGTCCAGGGCCTCTCCCCCACCGGGCACAGGCAGGGGACCCCAGAGGGACCTTTCAAGGGCTGAACTCTCTTCCAGGATGAAGATGGGCCCGGCACCCCGAGGAAGGGAACGCCACTTCCAAACTGAAGGTCCTGGCCCGGGCCCTTCGTGAGGGAGGGGCCCTTTCTTTTTTGTCTGTTTGACGGGGCCTGTGAGCCTCCGTGGAGATAATGGGTGAGGAAGTGTCTCAGCTGTAAGATGATACACCTGTGGGAAAGGTATTATTATCAAAGCGCAGACGGTGGCAACTGTTTCAGGAGAATAAGCCCCGGAATGACAAGTGTCAGTAAAGCACTGATAACATGACATGGAAGAGAAAAGGAAAGCTTCCCCAACACCGTTCTGTTTTCCTCCTCTGTTCCGTGCTGGGCTCAATCACTGCCAACAGCTTCCTTTTTAACCACCGAGGTCTCGCCAGCCCCAGTCTCTGCTCCAGACCCAAGATGAGCTTTGCACGAACCAGACCTGGGGATTTCAGGCAGCCGTCACAAAGGGACTGAACCGAGGCAGCCAAAAGGGCCTGGGGTCTGCAGGAGGGGCCGTTCTCTGCCTGATCACCGGGCCGGAGCCTCGGCCGCCTTTTGGGGAAAGGGCCTTGCAGCTGTGGCAAGACTTTGGACTTGTCCTCCGCAGAGCCGCAGCACTGGGTCAGGGTCCCGGGGCCCCTGGGGGCAGCGGGCCCTTAAGGCCCTTGTGTTAGCCTCCACACAATTCTCTAGTCATTAGCCCTTTCATATCACTTAACCATTGCTATCTCCCTGAGATCTCTGATAAACACTTAAAGCCATTAGCCTTTTCCAAGGGATATTTACTGAAACGGCAGCGAGAAAGGCTGGGCCCGGGAAGCCCACATGCCGGGCAGGGGTGGGAAGAGGTGCCCCTCCGAAGGCCCTTCATTGCTGGGCCACCGGGTCTTTCCTCGGCTCCTTCCTGGACTCGGCCACACCTTCCGCTTCCCCCTCCTCGTTCTCCCTCCATTTAAAACTGGAAATGAGCGGGCGTCCATGGCCACGTGGCAGCCCACTTGGGAAGGGAATGGGCTCTCTCCCCCCCCCCAGTCTGAAGCCCGGATTCCCCCGTTGTCACAAGATCCAGTTTCCCCGTGACCAAAAGGTCAGTCCCTGAGCTCAGGCAGCTTCCGATGGACCAGGGGGGACCACAGGGGACAAACATCCTGAGCCAGCCCTGGAGTCCAGGGCAAGGTGCTGGAATTGGGGGCAGGGGGTGGAACTAGCCTTTGTGAAGGGCTCGGAAAGCTGAGTCCTAATTACTTAGCCTGGATTCCGAAAAAACTGAGGAGGGAAGATGCCCCGGGGCTTCCACGGGGCCATTGCACAGATGAGCAAGCAGAGGCCGCAGAACTGAATGGCGGGCCAGCCCCCGGACTGGAGCCGGAGTGTGGGATCCGAGGCTCCCGCTGGCCGCAGCTGCCCCTGCTTTAGGCTTCCTGGCTTTCACGCTGGAGCCGCAGGGAGGGGGGGCTCTGGTGTGAGAGATGTTCGGGGGGGGGGCTCCCCGCTAATCCCCCATCCCGGAGGCGGCCAGGGCTCCTCCCGGACTAGACTGGAAGCTCCTAGAAGGCAGGGCTGCCTTTCACCTGGGCACCCACGGGCTGGCCCGAGCCTGGCACACAGGCCGGGGTCAGGGCTTCTCCGCTCCTCGGTGTCTGGTGGGGAAGAACCTCGGCCGCTCAGAACTGGGGGGCTTTGGGAGAGGCCGGGAGCCCCCCTGCTCCCGCTGGGCGGGGTTCAGGCCCTCCTCCGGGGGCGCCCCAGAAGGCAGCGCGGCCCCTGGGGGAGAGCAGTTCCCGGGTCCCCACTCCCCCAGGTAGTGCTTGGTGGGCCAGGCCGGAGCAGGCCTCCTGGGCCGGGGGATGGGAGGGGCAGCCCGAGTTCTGGTGCTTGTGCCTGGATTCCCCGGATGTGGAGGCAGAGGCCCGGCTTCCTCTCCTTCCCGCCCTGGGTTTCTCTGGGATGCTGCCCCTCACCCCCGCGGACCCCTGCCCTGGAGCCCTCCCACTTCTCCCCCAGTCCCAGCACCCCTTCCGCGGCTCTAGCCTTGCCTCTCCCCTCCCGCACAAGGGGGCTGGGCCTCCTGGGGGCTCCTGCCTCCGAGCAGAAGGGGGCTTCCAAGGGCTCGCTGCCTCCTCCTGGAGCCCAGTCAGCGCTTTCCGTGAGTGGGCGCCAGGCCTGGCCGAGCCGGCGTGGGGTGGTCTGGGGCAAGCCCCTCCCCTCCCCCACCCGACGTTCGAAGCCTCCACACCTGCCTAGTCCCTCTCCCACTCACTGCCTCAGTTTCCCAGACCTCGGGGGTCTGGACCAATTGGGGGTCTGGACTAATCGGGGGTCTGGTCTAATCGAGGGTCTGAACCAATCGGGGGTCTGGACTAATCGAGCGTCTAGACTAATCGGGGGTCTGGACTAATCGAGCGTCTAGACTAATCAGGGGTCTGGACTAATCGGGGGTCTGGTCTAATCGAGGGTCTGAACCAATCGAGGGTCTGGACTAATCGAGGGTCTAGACTAATCGGAGATCTGGACTAATAGGGGTCTGGACTAATCGGGGTCTGGACTAATCGGGGCCTGGACTAATAGAGCGTCTAGACTAATCGGGGTCTGGACTAATTGGGGTCTGGACTAATCAGGGTCTGGACTAATCGGAGATCTGGACTAATCGGGGTCTGGACTAATCGGGGTCTGGACTAATCGGGGTCTGGACTAATCAGGGTCTGGACTAATCGGGGGTCTGGACTAACCGAGGGTCTGGACTAATGGAGGGTCTGGACTAATCAGGGGTGTGGACCAATCAGGGGTCTGGGCTAGACGGGTTGGGAGGGAGGGCGGACAGAGACCAGGGTGCTGGGACTCTCGAACCCCCGGGGCTGTGACCTCGGGACCAAGTCCTGCCCCCTGGGCTCCGGCGGGTGAGAAGGCGGGACTGGGGGGGGAAGGGCCGACCCAGGAGGGGGCGCTCCTGCGTTCCAAGGCCGGGACGCGTTTGCGCACTGAGCGGCGACTACCCACTCGCCTGCCCGACTTCCTTACGCCGCGCCCCCCCCCGCAAACGCACGAGAGGGGGGCGCGCGCATGGCCGAGCCACGTGACCCTCAGGCCCTGCCCCAAGATGGCGGCCGCGGCCGGTTTAACGGTTCTTCAGAGTTGGAGTTCCCGGCCGTCGGGCCCCTTCACCCCGCCCCCTGGCCCCGCGCTTGATGTGGGTTTAGTCTCCCGGCCTGGCCCGACGTGCCCTCTGCCGCTTTTCTCCTTCATCCTGCGCGCGCGCGCCCCCCTACCCGGGCTCCGCGGGTCGGCGCTAAGAGGCGGGGCCAGAGCTTCGCGCTCCCGACGGGCAGCCGCTCTAGCCAATAAACTCCCGGACGTGCCTCTAAGGGGAGGGGTTAGTCGGCGCTCCGTCTTCGCGTCGGGTCCTTTGGCTTTCGGGAGAGGGGCGGGAGCGACCTGGGTGGTGCCCCGCTTCCCTGAGCTGTCCAATGGGAGAGCGTAAAGGTGCCCTTGGAGGGGCGGGGCCGAACCGTAATTGACGAGCGCTTCCTTAGGAGTCCGGGCGGAGGGAGGGGCGGCGAGGGGGAGGTGACGCAAGCCCATGGGGGCCAATAGACGGCGGGCTGCGGGCGGCGGGGGCGGGGCTGCGGCTGCTGATGGACGGCGCAGGCGGCCTATGGGCGCGCGGCGTGGTGGGGGGGGCCCGAGCCTCCTGGTTCAACGTGGGTCAATTTTTTGTGAATGAGGAGGGAGGTTGTGGGGCCGCCGTCGCCGCCGAGGTGGGGAGCGAGCCAGTGCCCGAGCGCCCCAGCCCCGCCACCGCCGCCGCCTCCGCAGCCCGGCCCGGCCCGCTCCGAGCCCCGATCCCGGAGCCCGGAGCCGCCGCCGCCGCTCCGAGCGCCGCCCCGGGCCCGGCCCGCCCGGGGAGATGCGGCCCCAGAGGGAGGCGATGCCCGAGCCACGGCCGCCGCCCCGGAGCCCGCCCCGGTAAGTGCAGGGCAGCCGCCCGGGCCATTGTCCGCCTCCGCCTCCGCCCGTGCCCACGCCGGGCCGGGCCCCGCGCTGCCGTCCCTCCCCCGAGACAGACAAACGGTCAGACGGACGGGCAGAGAGACAGACGGAGAGACGGAGACAGACAGAGCCTGGCTCGGGACAGACACCCTCCCCCCCTCCCCGCCCGAGGCCCCTCCCCAGTCCCCGCGTCCCCCCCCCCACCAACGGAGATTCCATCAACCCCCTCCCCCCAGCCGCGGGTCCTTCTGTTGATCTCCCCCCACTTGTCATCCCCCTGCCCCCTCCCGCAGCCCCAGGTCCCTTCCCCTG
This sequence comes from Sminthopsis crassicaudata, assembly GCF_048593235.1. Classification (NCBI taxonomy): domain Eukaryota; kingdom Metazoa; phylum Chordata; class Mammalia; order Dasyuromorphia; family Dasyuridae; genus Sminthopsis; species Sminthopsis crassicaudata. Next base: position 475,670,823 of record NC_133620.1, on the reverse strand, counting down.
AGCTTGTCATCGTCGCCACCTCCCGGCTCTCCCCCGGCTCCTCGTCTTTCGGGGGTTCCTGCGATGACTCGGGCGGCTCCGTCCCAGCCCTGCAGTGGGGCCCCCAGCCCCCCACGGTCCCTGCCCGGGCCGGCCCTCTCCCGGCGGCAGCGGCGGCTGCTGCGCCAGCAGGTTGGAGAGCATCCTGCTCGGAGAAGGGGCTCCCCAGCCCCTCCTGCGCCCCCTCCCCGCCGTGCTGAGAATGGGGGGATTTTACAATTCCGCGAGCCCCCACCCCGGATCGCTGCCCCCCCCCCGCCCCCGTCGGTGCCCGCGCTGGTGGTTTGGGGGGCCCTGCCCCCGGCCTGTCCCTGTCAGAGCGCCTGGGAGTGGAGGGTCCGTGGGACTGCCGAGCCCCAAGCTCGGGGCAGATTGAGGACGGAGATAGGTAACTGGCTGCCTGGCGTGGGCTCCCCAAACCGGTTTGGTTTGGCGTGTGTGTATGTGTGTGTGTTGGGGGGGGCGCTGAGGAAGGAGGTTGCAAATGGGGAGGCCTTGCCGCTCGCTCTCTCGCCCTGCCCCACTGCAGAGCGCGAGCGGCTGGCCGCCCCATCCTCCGGGACCCCGGCTGCCTCCTGGGGATCCCCCTCCCCGCAGAGTGAAGAGCTTTGATGCGGCTGGGGGGGGCGGCGGAGGGAGGGGAGCAAACCCACAATAAGAAACTGCAGTTTGGAGGCTTAATTTTGTCGGAATGGAAAAAAGGAGGGACGGCTGGCTGGAGGCTCTGCAGCGGAATCCATCCCCGTGCCAGGGCCCAGAATCCAGGGGAGGCTCCTCGCGGGGGACCTGGAGATCGCCGCCGCGCTCTGCCCCCCACCCCGGGAAAGCGGGTTCCTCAGAGGGGCCGCGGCCGGCCGGGAGGCCCGGTGCAGGGCCGGACTCGGGCCGGCTCCGGGCGGCTCGGCTGCTGGCAGGCCCGCTGCCGCCGGCTCCCTGCGCGGCTCTCAGGCCGGGGCATAGTATCTGAGCCCGGGGCACTGCCCAGACCCGACGCCCCGTGAGAGGGGCTCGGCCCCAGCGGCCGGCGGAGCCCGGAGGGCCTGCCTCGGCGGCCAGGCCCAGCCACCATCCCTCACAAGTCCGCTCGCCGCCGAGGGGGAGTCCGCCTTTATTGGCGGCTGGAAATTGACCTGCTGTGACACAATTTTCAAATAAAGCTTTGGCGAAATGAAACTTAAGTTATTTTCAACTAATGACTTTCTTAACTAAATCTTAATTGCACGGCTACGAGACCAGGCTAATTGCCTGGCGAAAAAAACGCCTGCTGCTTCTAGGGAGGGAGTGTGTCCTCGGCAGCAGCATCCCCACGGCGGGGACTGCCGGCTCCTCGCCTGCCCCCTCCCCCCAGGGCGGCTCTGGCCACACCGCAAGCCCCCCAGATGCAGCGGAGAGCCCGGTGTCTTTAAAGAAAACAGGCTTTGGCCGAAGTAAACAAACCCGGGCCTCCCCCCCCCCCCCAGCCCTGCCTGTCAGCCGGTGCTGGAGTGGCTGCGGCCGGCCTCCCCCACCCCCTTTTGTAATAGGATCGCCAGGCGCTTCCTGGACTTTTAATTGTTCCTGATAATTCGGGGCCTTATTGGAGGGGCTTTGCTGTTGTGCTTTCTGAGCCCCAAACTCCATGGGGGGAGGGTGTGTGTGTGTGTGTGTGTGTGTGTGTGTGTGTGTTGGGGGGTGGGAGGGCTAAGAAAACTCAGCTGCATGTGTGCAAATAGTCACGGCCGCAATTACGAGGCAACAAAAGTTATGGCAGCATTTTGCCGTCGCTATGGTAACACGTTTACTCGATTATAATTGGAAATGCAAAATGCCACCCAGTCAGAACTTTTGGCAGTTGGAGATTGGGGGGTGGGCTGAAGATGGGAGCGGGCCCCTGGCCCCCCTCCCCCGGCGCCGAGGGGCCCCTCCATGGTTCCTCGGGATTATACTTTGGGAAAGTTCTCTGATCCCTCACATGCTTCAGATCCTGCCTTGAATCCGTGACACCCGAGAGCTCAAATATGTGTGGGAGGAAAGGAAGTATTTTCATGCCTTCGATTTTTGTTCAAGACTTGGATCTGGCTTGTAGGCTTTTGTTTTGGAGAGCGGATCCCTGCCACGGAGCGGCCCTCCCCTCCCCGGGCAGGGAAAGGGCCTCCGGGCCGGCCTAGCAGGCCACCCTGCCGCCGCCTCATCCAGCCCAGGCGGGCGAGGCTGCGTTCTGGCGGAGGGAGGGTCTGGGGAGGCTGGGATGGCGGAGCAGCTGCAGCCCGACATGCCTGAGCAGGAGATCATTTTGTATGGTCAGCAGGAGGACGGCTCTGCCGATCCAGGCTAAAAATGTCCTGCTCCTCCGAGGCCAGAAACTCCAGCGAACGCTGAGAAGCAGCAGGGAATTCTGGGTCTGTGATGGGGAACACATGGCCTGCCCCCCCTCGGGAGCGCGGCTGGCCGGAGGGGAAGGAAGAGCCTGCTGCCGGACCCTGCCGCCCGCCGCTAAAGGGAGGGCGCTGACCCGGCGGCGGCCCCTGGGCCACGGGCGATGCCGTTGCCGTCTGCCACGGCCCGCTCCCGCCGGGGCCTCCTCAGCCGTTGGGAGGTTTGGGCTTTGAAGGCGAAGCCTTTGATGCGGGGGGTGGGTGCACAAGGAAATGAGACTCGGTGCCGGCTTCATTTCCACAACACAAGCAACATGTTCTCGCCATGGCGAAGCCATCCATGCTGTTTTCTATTGAAAACGGCTGCACCCTCTGCCCCCACAGCTGCCCCGGGAGCCAGCGGTCGGTGCCTGGCGCCGAGGGCCAACGCCGCCATCTTGGAGCCTCGGTTTCTCTCCTTGTAAAATGAGGAGATTGGAGCAGCTGAAGAGAGCAGTGTAGCTGGAGTGAGGAAGACGTGGATTCAGACCTTGCTGTAGGAGCCATGCTGGGCCGGTGACGCCGAGCACCCGCTGCCTCCTCTCTCAGCAGAGAGCTCAGAAGTGCCCCACAGACCCCCTAGCTCCCGGCCTGTCCTCTCGGGGATCCAGCCCCTTCGGCCCACTTCGGAGCTGTCCAGTTGCAGAGAGATGGGAGCCCTTGGAGGAGCAGGGGTCTTTAGACATTTATTGAGCACTTACTGTGTACCCAGCCTCCTCTGATCATAAAAGAATTATCAGTTGAGGAAGGTGCTGTGCATGAAGCCACTCGTGTACAAGGGGGTCACGATCCGCGCTCCCCATCATACAGAGGGGAAAGGGAGGCCCGGAGAAGGACAGGGACTTAGCCAGTGCCCAGCACAGAGCCAGGATTTAGGCCCCCCCAGCTCCATATTCACGCTCCTAAGATGGCAGGGTTTTAATTTGCAACATCCACTGGGAGCACCCAGGTCTGCCGGCCTGCACAGCAGGCTCTTGGGGCTGGAAGGGGCCTCTGGGCCACCTCGTCCAACCTCATCTTTTGGCAGAGGAGAAAACTGAGCTACACGGAAGGTGCAGAGGCTCTAACCTGGCCTGCAGGTTTCTTCATTGTGGGGTGCATTCCCCATTCTGAAAAGGCTCTGGATGGGGATGCCGAGGGCGTGGCGGGGATGCTGGGAGTGTGGCGCTTCTGTCTGAAGAACCAGGGCGAGCTATTGGTTTCCAGGAGTGTTTCATTTTTATATTTATGCCTTAAGTCAGTCAGTGAGCCCTTATTATGTGCCTACTGTATACATGTGTTGTGCTAGGTGCTAGGGATCCAGGGAAAAGCAAAAACAGAGACTGCTTTCAAGGGTGCAGCTTAATGGAAGCATTATGCAGGCTGTAGAACCAAGGATATACCAACTTCTTAGGAGATGAGAAACTGAGGGGGACTCTATTGAGATTCTGGGTCTGCATTCAATCCCCAGTCTGCTCCTTGTGGGCCTCTTCACAGCGTCCTTACGTGTAAAGGAAGGGATTTGGTTCCATGGCCTTTAAAGTCCTGTCTTTGGAAGTGAAGCCTCTGGGGTTCTGTTCTCCCAGGACTGATTGTCTGGTCCCCATAGCCACTGCCTTCGAGGACTCCTCCTACAGCCTCCCCAAGGCCACACCATCCACTCCCTGCTTGAATATTTCTAGCAGTGGTGAGCTCACTACCTTCATGTGGCACGGCAGAGGTCACCACCTTTCATTCAGTCTCCCCCAAGACCCCACAGCATGCCCCCCCATCCTGGTCTCCTTTCCAGCTATGAAGCAATAGAATCTTTGAGGTCTCTTTCCCTCCTTTGGTCGTCCGTGGCCATCAGAGGGGCGGCGGCTTGTTTTGGGAATAGGCTCCTGTCTGAGGAGCCCCGGGGCATGCCGGGAGGACCCCCTCCTTTCTCTGCATTGTGGTCTCTGGTCTGTGCTGGAGCCTGCTGCTTGTTCAGGCGTTAGACTTCCTGGGCTCTTCTCCTTGGCCCCGGAGCTTTCATCTCCAGGAAGGCACCTGCAGGCTTAGACTCGGGTGGTTCTGTGGGGGGATGCTCTGCATTTGGGGGGGGCATGTCGAGACTTTTTCTTTCTGCCCCGCTGAAGCCAAAATACCCAGCAGCAGAACTGGGCTTGAGAGCTGCTTCTGAGGCTTTGCTCTCATTGGTTGAGCGGGGCTAGTGAGCCCACCTCCCGGGGGAGGGGGAGGAGAGGCCCCCAGGGCTGTGAACCTGCCCTGAGGCTGGGATGGAGCTGCCACAAAGAAACAAAGTATCAGGTGGGAGACAGTTAATGTTACTGTTTCCCGCTGGAGTAAGTGTTACTGTTTCCCCGCTCTAGTCCATGTTACTGTTTCCCCGCTGTCTGTGGCTGGAGAGGGCGGCTGAAAGCCACGGAATCGCGGCTGCCATTCTCCCAGAAGCGGAGGCAGCCCCAGATCCTGCTCTGCCTCCGTCCGGCCCTTGCTGGCCCAGGATTCCCTGTGAAGGAAAGGCCGCACCAGAGGTATTGATGAACCGTTTCCTGCGGGCCAAGCTGGGGGCAAAAGTCCAGGGGCGGAGACCTCTGCCTTCAAGGGGCTTCCTGACGGAGGGGAGGAGGGATGGTCTGGGAGAGCCCAGGCTTCCTGGAAAGGGACTGTGCTCTCCATCCTTTGAGGAGGGCTGGCTGCAGAGCTGCAGTGGTGGGAGTGGGGCCGAGGACTGGGCTCGGGGCCAAGCGATACCAGATGGGGAGAATGCTCGCCCCACCCAGATTATTAAGCCGCGGACTGTGTCCACGGGTTTGGGAGGAAGGGGCTCTCTGGGGTCTGTGTTATGGTTGTTGTTCAGTGGTTTTGATCTTGTCTGGCTCTTTGTGATCCGATTTGGGGTTTTCTTGGCAGAAATACTAGAGTGGTTTGCATTTTACAGATAAGGAAACTGAGGCACATGGGGTGAAGTGACTTGCCCAGGGTCACACAAGTAGGAGGTTAGCTGAGACTGGATTTGAGCTCATGGAGATGAGTCTTCCTGACTCTGGCCTGCTGCTGGATCCCAGGCATCTTTGATAGGAGCCATTAGGCAGTCGTTGATTAGAAGGGCAGAGGACACACATTTCATCTGCACCAGATAGAAGGGCACTGGACTTCAGAGTTGAGAAGGTGGCCACCCACCAGGGCCATTAGGGAAGTTTCTTGGGGAATGAATCATTCCCACTGGCTTTGGAAGTGGGCAGGAATCTGAGGATGAGCAGAGGGAGAGGCTCAAGATCCAGAGGAGGAAACAGAGTCAGCCTGTTTGTGTGAAAGGCACTTCTCTGAGTTAGGGTCCTATGAAGAGCAGGAAGGAAGTCTTTCCAGAGCACCTACTGTGTGCCAGGTGCTGTGCTCCAGAAGTGAAGCCTTTTCAGAGCACCTACTGTGTGCCAGGTGCTGTGTTCCAGGAATGAAGCCTTTCCAGAGCACCTACTGTGTGCCAGGTGCTGTGTTCCAGGAATGAAGCCTTTCCAGATCACCTACTGGGTGCCAGTTGCTGTGCTCCAGGAATGAAGCCTTTCCAGATCACCTACTGGGTGGCACATGCTGTGCTCCAGAAGTGAAGCCTTTCCAGAGCACCTACTGGGTGGCAGATGCTGTGCTCCAGAAGTGAAGCCTTTCCAGAGCACCTACTGGGTGGCAGATGCTGTGCTCCAGAAGTGAAGCCTTTCCAGAGCACCTACTGGGTGGCAGATGCTGTGCTCCAGAAGTGAAGCCTTTCCAGAGCACCTACTGGATGGCAGATGCTGTGCTCCAGAAGTGAAGCCTTTCCAGAGCACCTACTGTGTGGAAGATGCTGTGCTCCAGAAGTGAAGCCTTTCTAGAGCACCTACTGGGTGGCAGGTGCTGTGTTCCAGGAATAAAGCCTTTCCAGATCACCTACTGGGTGGCAGATGCTGTGCTCCAGGAATGAAGCCTTTCCAGATCACCTACTGGGTGGCAGATGCTGTGCTCCAGAAGTGAAGCCTTTCCAGAGCACCTACTGTGTGGAAGATGCTGTGCTCCAGAAGTGAAGCCTTTCCAGAGCACCTACTGGGTGGCAGGTGCTGGGAATACATATACAAAGGAGGAAGTGAGCCTTTTCTGCTTGGAGGAGTTTGTAGTCTAGTTACTATGTGCCAAGCACTGGGATAACAGCTATGAGCAAGGAAGTGAGCCCTCCCTGCTTGGGGGGAGCTCCTAACCTATTGGGTGGGCGGGGGACAGACAGGGAAGTACATGTGGCATCGGTTCTGAAGTTCATGAAGGAAACGGGATCCGGAGCAGTGAAGTGGGAGGGAGTTTGGGGGGAAGGGCGCCCCAGCTGGGGTTCTGCAGTATGGGCTTCTTGTCTGGGCCTGGGAAGACAGACAGGAGCCAATGGGTCCTGGCCCCCTGGGCCCTTAGTTATTTCTTTCAGGGGGATGTACATGTGTGTCTACAGGAGCATGTACAGGTGTCGGCCATCTTGGCGTGGCCATGTGCAGGAGCACTGACTGACTGCGTGTAAAGCGTGTCCATGTGCAGCCATGCAATGGAAAAGTAAAAATGCAGAGATTTGGGGAGCAAGACGGGTGCGGCTGCTGAGGGGCCAGGAAAGGCTGCAGGAGAGAAAGGGAAATGGTGGAGTTGGCTTCCTTGTGAACGGTGAAGAGGGCCCATTTGTGGAGCTCTGAAGAGCCTGTTGGTGTAGAGAAATGGGGGTGTGTGGGGAGACTAGCCAGAGGAGAAAAGGCATCAGGCAGAGAACGGCAGGGGCCTGAGACCAGCTCCCACTTATGGGCCGGGCCACTGGGCCGGACAAGGACTTGGGTTTGGAGGCTCTGCTTATGCTGAGAGACCCTGTGGGAGCCCATTGGTCAGAGGAAGCCTCATCTGGGGTGCGAGCAGAGGGAGAGCATGAGGGCATGGGAGGGAGAATGAGGAAGGGAGGAAGGTCAGTGTGCTCCTTGGAGGTGGGGGCCAGGCCACGGCGAGCCGCCTCCAAGACCAGTGTGAGACTCTGCACGATCCCAGCCATGTGGAGGCAGCTGCACCTGTTGGAATTGTCAGGGAAGACTCCAGCTTTTCCTCCTCAACTTTGCTTCTTCCAGGGCTGCTTTGGGGGCTGGGGCCGGGCTTCTTTCCCCCTCCCTGTAGAGTCTTCTCTCATTGAAGGGATGTTGGCGCACTAAGGTCACCTGAGCAGCCTCTGGGAGAGGGGAGGTTCCTGGGGCCTTACTTGGGATGCGGTCTCCTGGAGGCTGGCCTCCTCTTCTTGAGGAGGGGTCTGGATGCAATCACAGAAAGAACCTGGTGAGTTGCTGAGGGGCAAGCAACGAGAGGAGGCCCCTGAGCCTTTGGGCCAATTCTGGGCCTTTCAGCCCAAAAGAGGTTCTTTCTGAGAACTGAGAAAGACCCTTGAGGTGGACTCATAGGGGACAGCTGCACACCCACTTTGCAGAGAGGAAACGGAGGCCCAGGGAGAGGCTCACCTGGGTCACACAACTAGGAAGAGTCAGGTAGATTCGGAAGCCAGGCCTTCCTGACTCCAGCTTCATCATTTTGCCCATTCTGGTCCTCAGCAGACGGTGGGACTGGGCCCGGGGCATGGTCCAGGAAGGACTCTGTGGTTTGCATTCCCTGGCAGGAGGCAGGCTGTGGGTGTGTGCCCATGCGTGTGAGCCGTCGCTGCAGAAATGATCCTTTGTGTGTCACCTGTGGTATAAATGATACATGAATGTATATCAGCAGCCTGTGTGCGTGTGATCCATGTATGATCTGTGTATGTGGCATATGAGTGTGGAAGGTGGGATGTATGGTCCCACCATGTGATCCATGCATTGAGTGATCCCTGCAGAAATGATCCTGGTATGTATGTGATCTGTTGTGTAAATGATACATGAATGTATATCAGCAGCCTGTGTGCATGTGATCTATGTATGATCTGTATATGTGGCCTGTGAATGTAGAAGGTGGGATCTATGATCCCACCATGTGATCCATGCATGTGAGTGATCCCTGCAGAAGTGATCCTTTGTATGTGATTTGTGGTATAAATGATACATGAATGTATATCAGCAGCCTGTGTGCGTGTGATCCATGTATGATCTGTATATGTGGCCTGTGAGTGTAGAAGGTGGGATGCATGATCCCACCATGTGATCCATGCATGTGAGTGATCCCTGCAAAAGTGATCCTTTGTGTGTGATCCATTGTGTAGATGACACATGTATCAGCAGCCTGTGTGCATGTGATCCATGTATGATCTGTGTGTGATGCATTTGTGATTCCCGTATGATCTGCACGCTCCTCGTGCGACTGATCTTCGTGTGTCATTCATTGTATGATCTGAATGATCTGTATTTGTGGGTGCTCTGTGTGTGATGTGCTTTGAATGATGCATTCAGTCGGTGCACTTTTACACGCTGCACGTGTAAAATCTCTGTGATCTATATGTGTAATGCACATGCCATGTGATGTTTGCATGACTTATCTGTGTGAGTACATTGCCTGTGACCCTTGTATTTGTGAGTGACCCGTGTGCGCTCTGCATGCCATCCCTGCATCTAACTGCTGCGAATGATCTCTGTGCATCTATGCATGTAACTAGAAGTGAGTGGTCCATGTGCCATCCACGCATGTGGAATGGGGATCCCATATGTGTATATCTCTGATCCGTGATCTCTTAGCTCCCAGTTTGGGGAATAGCAAATTTTTTGATGCTTTGGAAGAGCATCCTTCCAAACTGCTCAGGAGGCAAGGCAGGGACTGATTAGCCCTCTGTGGTCTCTTTGTATCCCAGTTCAGGCAGCTTCTTTTTATCCGTTGGGTTTTTTCTTTTCTTTCTTCTCCATTTTTTTTTTTTTTTTTTTGATTTGTGGTTTATCTGTGTTCATAACATTTTTATACAGTTTGATTTCCCCCTGAGCCTTGTAACTTCCCGTGATGCGCTAATATGGTTTCTTGTATAAATATTTTAAAACTCGGCCCTGTTGCTCAACGTTCGGTGGGCCTTCTTTGCTTTTCGGGTTGTTTAGAGAGTGGCCTGCTTTTATGCAATTCGGATGCCGCTGCCCATCGCTGGCTAGGCCTCTGACCAGGAAGGAGTCCCCGGGATGAATTAGAATTCTGTTTTTTTCTTGTGAATGCCTTGGGCGGAAGGGGAACCCCCTTCTCTCAGGCCCATGGGAAGGCAAGCTCCCAAGGTGTCCCCCCCCCCCCACCATCCCAGCCCCTCCCATTTTGTCCCAGCTCTGCCTTCTCTAGAACTCGGGCCACATACAGAGCTGCTACCCACCGGGGCTGGGGATCTTCCCAGCATCCCGAGGCCCTGCCAGGGAAGCAGTGAAGGAAATGTGAGTTTGGCGGCCCAAGAACAGGGGAAGGTTTATGTTGGGTGAGGGTCTCCTCCCTATTTGGAGGAGGTGAGCATTTCTGGAGCCAGCCTAACAAAGTGAAACACCAAGAGAAATGTGAGGAGATTCTGGAAGAACTGGGCAGCTGGGAGAGTGGTGTGGGAGGTCAGGGTGTGCACTCCCCATCCTGCTCCCCCCGCCTAATTGAGGGTATCCCGTGGGGCCTCTAAAGCAGCCCTGGCATCAGGAACACAAACGCCTGTGTGCCCTTTGTGGCTGGCGATCCTAGCATCAGTGAAGGCCCATGCTGGAGGCCATCCTGGCTTCTGGCCTCCCTGGTGCTTTCTGGGAGAAGGGAGTGGGAGGCTGCCTGCTGCAAGTCGGGCCTTCACCCCAGCTCCCTGACATCCCATGTGCGGTGTGCGCACAGGGCTTTCCCAAAGGGAGCCGCTCACCTCCCTATTCAGTGACTGTCGCTCATTTCCAGAATCAGCCCCAAAAGCCTCTGCCTTGCCCTCCCCCTTCCCTACTGTCAGCCCTTCATGTTCTGGGGGCCAACAACTCTGGCCCCCCGGCATCATTATCTGCTCTCCCTCCTCTCTGCCTCCAGCCTCACCCCAGCTATCCCCTCCCCCCACTACTTGGGAAGCCTTTCCCACCTTTAATTCAGAGGGCTTTGTTGGAATGAGGATTTCCTCTTTTTCTGGACGACAGCTTGTTTCTACCCATTTGTTTATTGTCTCCCTCATCATCGGACGGGGAGCTCCTTGGGGGAGCATCTTTCCTTTGCATCTCCAGCACTTGGCGCTATGCCTGGGACTTAGTAGGTGTTTAATAAATGTTCATTGATCGACTGATCACTGAGTCCTGGGAGTGCTTTTCTCTCCGGGCATCAGTTGTGCCCCCTCTTTCCCCCTCTCCCCCCACGCCGCCCCTGCCCCAGAAGTAAGGATTAAGTTTGATGTGTTTTAAATTCAGATAAAAACAGGTCCGTGGACTGCCATGTTGATTTAGAAAAGCACAGCGTAATGGAGTTGGGGTTGTTGGATCTTTATGGCTTCATTGCACATTTTGCCACTTGGGTCCTGTGGATCTCGAGGCCGCTCCCATTGGGTCAGGCAGCCCGGCAGGCAGCTCTTGGCCGGGAGAGTTTGCTAGACCCTTTGGGGTTGGAACCCCATGTGTCATTGGCTGGGGTGAAGGCCCTTCTTAAGCTCATCAGTCCTAGAACTGAGCCAGCAGTAGGATCAGAGGCCCTCTAGTCTTGTTCTCCTTGTTTTACAGAATGGGAAACTGAGGTCTCGGAAGGGTACCCTGCCCTCACTATCCGAGGTAGAATTTGAATCTGGAACCTCTAACTCTGGCCAGTTCTCTGGGGATTCTCGGTGCAGGGATGGGTGATCCCAGGGGAGCACTTCAGGGGGATCTGGGTGAGAGGAGAAATTGCACATCCGGGGAGTTGATGGAGGCACAAATGGGAAGCAAGTTACCACGTGTTGAGCCCCCAAAGAAAAGAACCAGGAGAGGGAGGGTGGGGCCCCCAGCTCTGCCAATGGAGGCACAAAGGAGGGGCAGGCAAGCCAGCCTTGCGGGGGTTCTTAGATGCTAGCTGGCCTCTCCCCCAAGATGTCTTGGGAATTTCCTTGGTTTCCTTGGCTCCCATGGCCAGACTCCTTCCTGCCAGGCAGGTGAAGCTCCAGGAGGGGAGTGACAGCTGGGAAGATCCTCTCTGGGAAAGAGGCCCCCGTCCAATGGGCACGTGCTGCAAAGGATGGTTTCTGGGGCTGCAGGGTGGGGCCGTATGCGCGAGGTGGGGCTCGGTACTGTTCTTTCTGGATGGGGGAAGGAAGCATGAGCTTTGACCGGCCCCTTTGACCAAGAGGAGGCTTGGAGCATGAACACTGGTGCTGGTGGCCCGGCCCCCCCATCCAAGCCTGTAGCGTGCAGGGGGCCCAGCGGGCAGCCTCATGGCGGGGACCTTGGCTGGAGAAGTTTCCTGAGAGAGAATTCCTAGAATATGGCTTCTTCCTCATCGTTTTACAAGTGAGCCGCCTTCCTGCATGGAGGGAGGTTCTCGGCTCCTTCTGGGCACGGGTTTTTGCTCCTGCTGGGTGGGAGGCAAGAAAGGGAGAAAGAACTTTGTTAATTTGTTGTCTCCGAGGGGAGGAGGCCGTGTTTGGACATCTGATCCTTGTGGCTGAGCCGAAGGCCTGCTGGGCAGATCTCGGCTGCCTCTGGCGCTTAGGAATGGGGTGGTCAGTGAAGGCCCAGGGCCAGCTGAGCTCTGGCTGGGAGCGGAAGGGGGGCAGCTGGCTGCCCGAGGTCTTGGGGAGTCGGCTTGTTTATTTATTCCCTGATAAGCAGGTGCCCCCAGTCGGACAGAGCCAGGGAAAGTGGCCCCCGGCCTCTCCTCCTTGGGAGAGTGCAGGCCAGGGAGCCGCGTGCCTCTCCCACCTTTGCCCCTGAAGTCTCGGGTGACTTGGGGGCGGCTCCTCCTCCCATCATCTCAGGGCTGATGAATCGGACCATGAGAGATCAGTTGTCAGAAGCAATGGCCCTGTTGCTTTAACTGCCACTACGAGGTGGAAAGGGGATAGGGAGCATGGGGTCAGAGGACTTGGATTTTCTCCAGGCTTTGGTAGTTGTATGACCCTGGAAAGGTCACTTCTGTTCTCTGGGCCTCAGCTTCTTTTATCTGTAAAATGGGACCACCCAATCTCTGAGGTCCCTTCTGGCCTCCCTGTCATTGCCTGTCATTCAGCAGCCACTTGTTTACCATCTCCTGGTTCACTGCACTTTGCCAGGCTGGGGGTGGGAGGGCTCGCTTTCCTGAGCTCACACTCTGATGCTTGAGCCACACACACGTTAAGTCACTGAAGAGTAGTGAGAATGTGGCTAGAATGGGAGAGTGGGCCCCAGCAGGAAGGGAGAATGTTTCTGACTGTGAGCCTGGGGAGGCTTCCTGGAGGAGGGGACTTTGCTGATGGGTGTGGCGGTGGGAAGGCCCAGCCTCCCACTGGCAGCTCTCTGGTGCTTGCCGAGGAAAGAAGGGCTGTCCCCTCCCACCCTGGCCGGCCTTTGGCATGACGGCAGCAGTGATGATGAAATCCCTCATCCTCCCTGTGTAATCCTAGCCAGGTCCCACCTCTCAGCTAGCTCGGCCCTTGCACAAGCGGGTCTGGTGCCTTCCAGATGGGAAAGCCTTGAATATGGACTCTTCCACGGGGACTGGTGGGTGGGGGTCACCAGGACCCCCGGCCTGTTGCCATGAAGCCTTCCTCCTGTCTCTTAGAAGGGAAAAGCTGGCTATTATGGCCGGGAAGCTCACCCGACAAGTGCCAGGGCTTCCCTTAAGGAATGTTTCCTTACATTTATGCTGTTACCCTATGTTTCAATTGCTGGGACTTGGTGAGGGTTTGGAGGCCTTCTGGGAGGCCCAGAGAGAAGATAGATGCTCAGACGGACTCACACTGAAGTAGATGCTCACAGTGAAGACCTAGTCAGCTCCTCCAGGTTCTAGGTGGCTGCTGTGGGGAGGGGGGGAAATCTCAGGGTGGGGAGGGATTTCAGGGATTTTACTCTGACTTGTATCTGAGCGAGAATTCCTGCACCCTTTGCTGAAAGGCCTGGGGGGCAGGGGAGCCCATTCCACTTGGGGATAGCCTCAAGGAGTTGGGACTTAGTGCCCCATGGCTCTCTCTCTTTAGTGCAAAGAGCTTTGTGATAGAGGAGTTAGTCAATCTACTTAGTTCTTGAATGGGTGCTATGTGTCAGGCTCTGGGCTACAAGCATGGGAGAGCCAGCCCCATGTGCACGCAGCTTCCATCTTGGGGCCCCTGCTGTTCGGGGTGAAGCTGAACATGGGGTAGAGGCCTGTGGCTTCTATCCAATGATGGTACCTTGAAATAATAGTGCTCGCTTGAGGACATAACTAAAGCTGGGGGGGGGGGGTCCTGCCTTGTGGCTTCCTGTAAGAGCAATCCCTGAGACAAGATTGGAAAGACGCTGGGTCATCAGGAAGCGTTTACAGAAGTTTTCTCTGCCAGGTACTATGTCCCAGCTTTCCTGGCCTTCACTGTGGGCCTTATCAGTCCAGGTCTGGAAAAGGATGGCGGCATGTGAGGAGAGAGCTGGGACTAGCCCAGGGAGAGGGTCAAGCCTGGGGAAGAGTTGGGTGAGGGAAGATTGGAAGCATGAGGTGCGCACCTTGTCTCTTCTGAAGATCCTTGCATCCATTTATTCAGCCCCAACCCCTCTCCTCCCATTCACCCCTATAGTAGTCCTGACTGCTCTTGGTCCCTTCCACATCCAGACTGTCACCAAGGCCTGTCAATTTCACCTTAGCACCATCTCTCATCAGTTTCACCTCTATATCATCTTATCAATTTCACCTCTTCACCATCTCTCATCAGTTTCACCTCTATATCATCTTATCAATTTCACCTCAGCACCAACTCTTATCAATTTCACCTCTGAACTATCTCTCATCAGTTTCACCTCTGCAACTTCTGAATCCAATCTCCATCACCTCCCTCCACTTCTGAATCTAGCCTCCATCACCTCCCTCCTGGACTATTACCGCAGCTTCTGGGAGGGAGTCTTTCTGCTCCAGTGTTTTCCCCACTCCAGTCCCTTTTTTTTAATTGACCACCAAAGTGATCCTAACACCCTCTTGCTGGATAAACTCCGGTGGCTCCTATTGACCCCAGGTCACATATAGCCTTTCTCAGCCTGCCTCCCCCCTTGCACCCCGCAGCTTCTTACACCTCACATCTTGTTGTGTTCTTTTCATTGGGGTGATGCTGGTCTCCTGGATGTTGCTTGCACGAGATACTCTTGTCTCTTGACATCAGGCATTTTCTCTGGCTGCCCCCTGTGCCTGGGACACTTTGCTTTTATGTCCATCTCAGGTTTTGGCCCCAAAGCCACTTTGAATGAGAAGCCTTTCCAGAGTTTCGGTAATCCTCGTTCCTTCCCTGTGAGAGAGCCTGTCTGTATTTTGTTTGCATGGAATTGTGACCTGGCTCTCAGGCAGGGCTTTGAATGTCAGGCTCAAACTTCTGAACCCCAGAAGGGGGAAAGAGCCAAACTGCTGAACAGCAGGGAGGGCCCAGCTGAAAGTGATGAACTCGAATTCCTTGCCTGGGAAAGTACTTTTTGTGACATTTTCCAGTGGAGCCGAGCGGCCCAGAGAGAAGCCTATTGGTCGGTGTTAGCCACTGTGGAAGTTTGAGAGCACAGGGACGTGTTCTCCAGAGAGGAGGGAAAGTCTGGGCCTGGAGGCAAGGAAAGCTGGCTTGTTAGAGATGGCTGGAGGACACGGGGCTGAGACCGAGTGTGAGGGAGGCAGAGAAACCCATGACAAAAGAAGTCCAGATCTGGACCCAGGCTTCAGTCCCCAAGGAGGATGGGCGCAGGGAACATCTGGGGATTCTAAGGATGATAGGAAAGGAGGCCTAGTCATTATGTGCGGCGGGCCCCTGGCCCAGGTGCTGATCTGGAGTGGGGGAAGGGTTTGCTGGGGCCCATGGATTTACAGACTGGAGGCCGGGGCGGCTCCTATTTGCCTGTTCACATTTACTTTTACCCTTTTATTTTGGACATGCACATGGACGGGCGGAGAACAGATTGAGTCTGGAAGGTTGATGTGTCACGTTACTCTTTAAGATTCTCTATTAAACCTAGTCCTGCCCTGCTTGTCCCTAACACCCCTTCCCTCTGCAGCTTTCCTGCGTTCTTTGTCTCTTCAGTGTCGCCGCCTCCTTTCCAGATCGGGGCTTTTCTGACTCTCAGAAGCAGGAACAGGAGCAGAGGGACTCCCACTCTTAGAGGCTTGGGGCGCCGAGGGAAGTCCAGGGGCCTCTAGAACCGCTCCAGATGCAGGGTAGAATGATCTTTCTGAGGGAAGAATTGAGCGCCCCCAAGCATTTATTAGATGTCTGCTGCCTGCTAGCCATTGCTGTGGGTGATAAAGAGAAAAAAAACAGGCAATGGTGCTGGACCTCTGGGTGCTTCCGGGCTGACCTCTGGGTGCTCCCGGGCCGACCTCTGGGTGCTCCCGTACTGGCCTGTGGATATTTCTGTGCTAATTTTCTGGGTGTCCATCCCGACCTCTGGGTGCTTCCATACTGACCTCTGGGTGTTTCCAGGCTAACCTCTAGGTGCTTCCATACTGACCTCTGGGTGCTTCCAGGCTAACCTCTGGGTGCTCCCATATTGGCCTGTGGGTGCTTCTGTGCTGACCTCTGGGTGTTCCCGTACTGACCTCTGGGTGCTCCCGTACTGACCTCTGGTGCTCCCGTACTGGCCTGTGGGTATTTCTGTGCTGACTTTCTGGGCGCTTCCATTGTGGCAGACAGGCTTGGGGACTTGGGTTGGACATTAATCTTAGTGGCCCAGAGCAGGACTCTTACACATTTTACATTACAAATGACAAAATGATTAAGTAGCTCCCCTCCCAGGTTTTCTTTATGAGGGACACTGTATTTTCTTTACTGAGCTGGGCAGGAGGACAGTTTTCTGTTTTGCCCTGGGGACCCGCAGGCTCTCCCCCACACTTTAACAGCCCCCGACCTGGCCTGGAACTACAGGAGAAATGACTCGCCCCGCCTCGTGTCATCGTGTCATTGGGCGGACTTGAGACCAGGACCGGGCCTCCCGCCTTGGGGGTGTGCCCACGCGTGTACATGTTTGCACGCGCGTGTGCGTGTCCCCGTCAGACCTCCCACAAAAGCGCTCCCCCTGACCACAACCATCCCGACTTGGGAGAATTCGTCCTGGAGTAGAGCTCCCGCAGCCTCCTTCCCCCTGGGTGGCTCTCAGAGTAGGGGGAGGGGCTCGCCGCTCTGGGGGTCCCGGCCCACGGGGAAGTGAGGGGAGCTGTCGGGAGCCGCTGGGGGGCGCCTTTCTTCGCGCCCCGGGGCAGCTCCTCGGCGCCGGCTAATGGTGCCCTGCGCCTGTTCGGGAGCCGGCAAATGGCCCTCGTGAGGATGGAAAGGCCGCGGAGCAGCACAAAATGCAGGCGAAGGAGAAACCCCGGATTCTCCCGGCTTCCACCCTGACAGTTTAATAACCAGGGTGCCTAATTTTAATCTGCTACGTGGGTGCAGGCTGCTGGCGCGCCGCTGGGCGCCTGGAGGGGGCGGTGACCTTGCAGGCCCCCAGGGGATGCCCTCGGAGGCCCGGGCCAGCGGACCCGCGCTCCTTGCGCTTTGGGGACCGGCCTTGGGCTGCCGGCTCCGGCCCTGAAGCCCCTGCCTGCTTTGGGAGGGAGAAGGGCTGCTCTGGGCCCCTGCCCTCTCCTCCCTTTCCCTCTCCTTCCTCCTCCCCTCCCCTTTTCTCCCCCCCTCCCTCTCCCTCCCTCTCCTTCCCCCTCCCCTCCCTTTTTCTCCTCTCCCTCCCTCTCCTTTCCCCCTCCCCTCCCCTTTTCTCCCCCCCTCCCTCTCCTTCTCCCTCTCCTTCCCCCTCCCTCTCTTCTGCTGCTGCTGCAAGCTCCATTCCCAGCACTTGCATTTCCCGGGGCTCCTCTTGCAGATGCTGCCGAGAACAAAGGGAGGGGTTGCCCGAGAAAGGGCCGCGGACCCTGAGGGGAGTGCCACGGAGTGGTCGGGAAGCCCTGAGGGCAGGGCCCGGGGCGGCAGGTGCTCCTCCCCCCTCCCAGCCGGCCCAGCCCCTGCACCCCCAGCTGGGCTTTTGTTCCTTGCCTTGTTTGTTTATTTTTCATCTCGCCACTTGGAAATGCAGATTTCCTGGCCGGCCCGTGGGCTGCCGGGGGGGGGGGGGGGGGGGGGGGGGGGGGGGCTGTAAGGTGCAGAGGGAGGGGCTGGCTCCCGGTGCCCTCTCCCCCTCCCCCGGGGAGAATGAGAGACTGTGCTTCTGGGAAATGGCTGGGGGGGGGGGTGACTGAGACAGAGAAAGAGATAGAGAGACACACAGAGACAGAGACAGTCAGAAGAGAGAGACAGAGATACATACACACAAAGAAGCAAAGAGACAGAGAAAGAAAGGGAAAAGAAACAAGAGACACATACAAAGACGGATAGAGAAAGGGATAAAAACACACAGAAACAGAGAAAGAGGCACAGAAAGAGGCAGAGACTTAGAGAAAGATACACACACAGACAGTAAGAGAAAATACACACACACACACACACACACACACACACACACCAACAAGAGACAGAAACTGAGAGAAAAAAACAGACACAGAAACAAAGAGCTCCCCAGCCTGTGCGGGTGTAGATTTCTCTAAGTCAGCACAATCTGCATCCAGCTCCGGAGCCGGGGCTCACTACTGTTTGAGTCTTAGGGTTTCAGATGCTTGGGAAGGAGCGCAGGGTGATAGAGGGAGAGGGGGCCCGTCCCAGCAGGCAGGGGCTACTCCGGGAGGGCCCATCTTTGTCTGGGGGGTGTGGGGGGTGGCTGAGCCCAGTGGGAAGCCCCTTCTCAGGTGGGCTCCCTGTCTGCCCTGTTGCTGAACCTGAACCTGCTCTGGAGGCTGCTCTTGGTGGCCAGTAAGCTCCTGAGGGGAGAGTCTGGAGGTGACTTCTGACACACTCTCTTCCTGCCTGCATCTTGCCCCTCCTTCCCTCTCTCCCTCTCTCTTACTCCCTCCTTCCCTTCTTCCTCTCTCCTTTCCCCCTCTCCCTCCCTCCTTCCCCTCTCTCCCTCCCTCCTTCCCTCCCCTCCTCCTTCCTTCCCCTCTCTCCCTCCCTCCCTCCTTCCCCTCTCTCCCTCCCTTCTTCCCTCCCCTCCTCCCTCCTTCCCCTCTCTCCCTCCCTCCCTCCTTCCCTCCCCTCCTCCCCCCCCCCCCACGGGAGAACTTTTTGTTCTGGCTTTTTACAAGTACGCATTTCCCCTTGAGTAACTGGTTGTGATCCCTGGAGCAGGCGTGGTCCTTGGACAAAGGGGAGGGCAGCCTAGGGGATGGCCCCCCTGGCAGCTGAACTGAGGGTTCTGGGTAATGCTGATGACTCCCTCCCTCCCCTCCCCAGGACTCTTCAGCCAGGGCACACGTGCGTGTGCGTCTGGCTCCTCCAGGCTTCTCAGCCTCTCGGAGATCTCCTTTCCTATTGGCCGAGTGGGCTGCGTCCAGGCTAGGGATGGGGAGCTGGGAGGGCGGGCCCTCGGAGGCCATTGTGCCCAGGCCCTTTTTACAGTGGAGGAAACTGAGTCTTCAGCCCCTTGACCTCGTGTCCGGGCAGGAAGCCTCTGACCCAAGGGGGTGAGGACCTAATGAAAGTCTGTAAGGCCAGTAGCTGTTGTTGATTGCTGTTGTTTCGGGGTTCCAGAGCTTGGGCTCCTGGGGTGATTTCAGGGTGGGGGGGCCTCTGTGAGAAACATCAGCAGGGAAGCTTTGCCCTTTTCTCGCAGCCTCAGTTTCCTTCTCCGCCTCGGGCTGCCCGCTGAGTCCCAGAGAGAGCCTCCGTCAGTGGGCTCCTCCGAGGGGGAGGAAGGCGGAGCCTCCAGAACGGGGACTTGGGCCCTTGGCCCCAGACTGCAAATCTGGGGCTCTGAGGTGACCGCCCAGAGGTCCCAGCGCCCAGCTAGAGCCCCTGGGCTTGGGGGGTGACTTCTGGGGCGCGAGAGCCTGACGTGCTTCCAATGTCACTCCTTTAAGCCCCTTGGGTCCCTGCTGCCTTTTTGTTTCCAAGGTCCATGTGCCCATGTCCAGCCGCCACCCCTTTGTCCCGGGGGCACTCTGCCTCCTGATCTCTCCATTTCTTCCCCCTCCCCCTCGTAATTTGCCTTCTCCAAGCTTTGTATTTCCCTGTTCTTTTAGGGGGTGCTTCCCCCTCACCCCCAAATGTCAGCAAGCTTCCTAAGAGCAGGGACTGCGCAGGCTCTTGTCCTTCTCTCCCCATTTCAGTTAGAGGAGTGACCGGCAAGGGGCCTTTTCCCTTCCAAGTTCATGGACTCCTTGGATCTATCTGTGGGGCCCCAGCCCAGAATCACTGCCCTGATTCCCCAGTGACTGCGGCCCTTCACCCGCTCTCTGTGAAAGACTGAAGATTCTCCCCAAGGTAGAGCGAGAGAGCTTCAGCTCCCAGGAGGCCGGGCCAAGGCTTCCGAGCTCTGTGAGCGCCCGCAGGCTTCAACACCAAGTGAGCCTAAGCAAGTGGCCTCTGCCTCGGCCTCCATAAGCGAGTGGCCTCTGCCTCGGCCTCCATAAGCGAGTGGCCTCTGCCTCGGCCTCCATAAGCGAGTGGCCTCTGCCTCGGCCTCCATAAGCGTGCTGGCCTCTGGTTTGACCTCCCTTACAGCCCTGGCCTCTCTGGCTCCGGCTCCCTCTGTGTGCTGGCTTCTGGCTGGGGCCTCCATAAGTTCCCTGAGGCTCAGCCTCTCTCTGACTTTCCAAATAGAGTAGAGGGCTGCCTCAGAGGCAGGATTACAAACAGCTCTCTACAAATGGAAGGCCCTAGGCCCAGGCCTCCGAGGTCCCCCTGTAGGCCAGAATAGCGCCCCTTCTCCCAGAGCTGGCGTGTGCAGGGAGCAACTTCTGGGCTTGCAAACTCGTCTCAGGAGGCTGTGTAGCTGGAGGAGCCTCTGGGGGTGCCCTGTCCCCCAAGTCAGACTGACCATTCTGAATCTCTGATTCCAGGAGTGACCGTGGGGGTGGGACAGTCTATGAAGGTGCCTTGTGTGTCTTCAGAGAGCCAGGACCATTTACAGTCTGGATTACCTGGTGCCTGCTTTTAACTGCTCTGATAATTGGGTGTGAAACAAGGCTGAACTGTGACCCCCCCCCAGCCTCCAGGCAGCCCGAGGGTGATCTCTGTGGCGTCCTGTGCCCCAAGGAGAGAAACCTGTGGAGAAGTCTGGAGGGGAGCAAAGCCTGTCTGAGTCAGCAATGCTGCTGCAGCTCCACTGTGGCTGACAGCTTGTTGGCTTGCTGGAAGATGGACTTGCTGTTGTGGGCTGGGAGCCCTCGGGTCAGCGACTTGCCCAGGGGGCCTATGGGACATTGTTTCCTGGCTTAGGGCTCGGCCTTCTCTGTCCTCTCAGATGGGGCAGCCAGGCTGGTGGAAGGGGGGGAGGGGCTGGGATGCTTGGCAGAAACACAAACCAAAGAAAGGCCTGTTGCTTCCTCCTGCCTGGGCCACCTGGCCCCTCCCTCAGCCCCTTGCTCTCTTTACCGAGGGGGCCTACTTCCCCTCAGTGCATGTGCAGAGGAATGGAGCTCTGGGCCGGCTCCCCCTTGCTCTCCTTCCACCCGTCCTCTCTGCTCTTTCGTGGCTTTCCTGTAGGTGTTTCCCAACTCCATCTTCCTTTCTACAAATCAATTTGAATGAACTTATAGAAACCTACACTAATGTACCCAGCTTTTGACAGACCTCGGGGGTTTAGGAGAGTGCTAGGCTGGCTCTGGGGCGCCAAGCCAGGCTGGAAGACTCACTTTGTGCCTTCAAATCCGACCTCAGAGGTGTCCTGGCCATGTGATCCTGGCCAAGTCACTTCACCCTGTGTACCTTGGCTTCCTTATCTGTAAAACGATCTGGAAAAGGGAATGGCCACTTACTCCAGTGTCTCTGCCAACAAAGTCCCACGTAGGGTCACCGGGGGGCCGGATGTGGCTGAAAATAACTGAATCACCATCATCATCATCACCCCCTCCCCCAAGTGTTCCTCCAGGCCAGGAACTGATTTTTCTGGTTTATTTCTTGTTTTTGCCTTGATATCCCCTGGTCCAACATGGCACCTTAATTATCCACTGAACTGGAGTCTGATTATAATTTACAAAGTGCCACTGAATGAATTTGTGTACATCACCCATTGTCATGATATAATTAGTACATGTCCCACGTCTACACACGCGCACACACTCACACGTGGACGTGATGCTCTTAGGGAAGAGTCCAAGGAGTGACTGCCATCGCTGGTTAAGATTCCCGTGGAATCCTGCTGGGTGACCCGCAGAGCATTCCACCCGTGGCTTGGGAAGGAACGGGCCGCTTCCCCCCAATCTGCCGACCGTGAGCTCTCTCCCTCGAGGTTTGGGGTAGAGAGGTAGTGCCGTGGTTAGAGGGCCCAGCTTGGAGCCGAGACCCGAGTTCAGATGTGGCCACGGATGCTCCCTAGCTGGGTGACCCTGGGCAAATGACTTCTGCCTCAGTTTCCTCGGCTGGAAAATGGGAATCATAGCAGCACTTCCCCCGCCCCCCTCCCCCAGGCTGCTCTGAGCATCAAACGAATGAATAATTGTGAAGTTCTTAACACAGTTCCTGGCCCTTAGTAGGCTCTTGTTAGCATCACCAGCAGCATTCTGGGATTGAGCTGGGCCCCCAACTTGTCAATTCTGCCTTCAGTGAGTAGGAGTAACGACTGCCCAGGTTTCCCTTGGCAGAATTTCACTTCACCCTTTGACCATTGCTTGGGTGCAGCCCTTGAACCTCTGTGTTCTTTATATTTCAGATATTCCTTTTTTGTTGTTGTTGTTCTTTTTAATCTAAGAGCTTTTAATGGAGTATTTTTTTTCTTTTCTTTTTCTTTTTCTTTTTTTTTTTTGCTGAGGCAATTGGGGTTAAGTGACTTGCCCAGGGTCACACTGGCTCCCTAGCCTGGGTGGCCAAGCCAAGATGGGTAGACAAAAGAGGTAAGGATTTCCGTAGTGAACACGTGGGTCTTCTGACCAGGTGTTCACTCGGGAACCAACAAGTCAGGGCATCAGTCAGGGCATCATGTGAGTAGGTATAATAAAGACTTTTAAGATTACACGTGGTTGTTCTTGAGTGCGCTACCGGTTATTAAGCTATAGATTCAAGAGATTGTGGCCAGAGACCTTTGAAGGCCTCAGAGGAGGCGAGCCGGGTAGAGTTCACACTGCAGAGGACAGTGGTCAAAGGTGCTCTGGTGGGCCTAGGACAGACTAGTAATTGTAACTGCCAGGGAGAGTCACACTTGAACTCAGATCCTCCAGACTTCAGGGCTCGGCTCTACCCACTGCGCCACCTAGCGGCCCCTTTTGGATGGAGTTTTTAATTTGAAGTTGTCAGATCCTGTCTTCTCAGCCTCTGTCCCCGCTCCTCCCCCCCAACGTTGTTCCTGCTCACGTTCTGGCTCACGGCCCACAGGCCCAGAGCATCGCTTGGTGGTGTTCTTTTTCCTGATTTTGCCCGCTCTCCGTGGGTTCCATGGGCCGTCTCTGAATGATTCCAGTCTGCGTTCTCTGAGGACTTGACCAGTTTTTCAGGTTCTTGATCATTTGCATTTTTTCTCCAGAGAACAACCCGTCCTGACTCTGACGCATCCTGCCGCTCTCAGGGCTGCGCCTCGGCGTTGTGATCGCCTGGGGGGAGCAGCCAAGGTGAGGGTCCCGGTGCCACCCTGGGCCGCCAGAAGCCGGAGTGGCCAGATGTGTCGTGGTGCAGCAGAAAAACAAAGAGAGCCGCAGGGCTCAGAGAGAGATGGAGCCGGCAGGGCCGAGCGGAGCCCCTCTCCAAGCTCCCCGAGCCTGGTCCGGTGCGCCTGGTGGGAACCTGCGGCCTCCCCAGGAGGAGGGGGCCTTTGGGACCACCCTGCTGGGCTCGCTGACTACCTGGGGAGATTCCTGTCCCTTTGGTTCAGTTTTTGATGGAATTCTCACGGGATCAGTCTTCTCGTCTTTCTCCGAACTTTGGGGACGGCTCTGGACATGAGCGGTCAGCCTGTAATCGGCCCGGCGTTTCTTCTGTTGAATAATCTTTGACACTTTTCCTTTCCTTAGTGGCCTTTGGTGCCTTGAGACCTAGTAGTCCTGGCTTCATACCTGGGCTCTGGAGGCTCGTCTGTGGAGAAGCGGGGGCAGGTGCCAAGGGGGTGGAGGGCCCAGGAGGACGAGGTCCTCGAGGGCCAGAGGCTACCAGCCAATGGCCGCACCCTAGCTCGCGTCCTTCCGGGTTATGCTGATGGGGTCCTGGGGACCCCAGCTTTGCTCTCAGCTCCCAGCTCGAGACTAGGGATGGTTCTCACCAGCCTCGGTCAGAGGCCCAAGGGCCTCAGGGGTTTCTGAAGGTCCTGCTTGGGACAGACCGAGTGTGGGGACGGCGGGGGGCTGGCAGACCCGGCAGGTGCACGTACAGCCGCCCTCTGCGGCGGGCTCTCGGACTACCGCGGTCTCCCCCATTGGTTCATTGCTTGAAGGCTTTCTCAAGTGGATTCCCGACCTCCTTTGGTCCTCTGAGAAATAAGCAGGTAGAGGCTCAGAGGGGGTGAGTCTGGGGGTCCCCCACAGTGGCCCCAGAGGAGGGAAGGCTCCATGACCCTCACGCTCTGATGGGGGGAGCGGTGCGGAGAACTCAACTAGAGTGGGAAGCCGTGGCAGGCCAGGCCCAGGGAGTGAGCTGTGACGGCCCCGCTCTGGGCCCGGGCTCCCCGGTCTAAGACGGACGCAGGCCCCTCCTCAGTTTCCTCCTCTGTATGAGGGGGAGAACCAGCATGCTTTCCTGCCCAGTGAACCGAGCTTTGGGGGCTTGCAGACTTTGTGGCCCTCCGCCCCAAACGTCCAGGGGAGCCGGCCTTGGCCCGGGCCCACAGGGGTGGGCGGCTGGTGCTGCCTTCCCTCCAGGCCTTCCCTTTCTGTCCAGGCGAACCCCAAAGGTGGCAGCTCCTGGTTCTTGTGGGAGGGGAGGGAGGGTGGGTTTTCAGAGTTGGGCTTTTCCTGGGCTTTGGGGCGGGGATTTGGGAGACAACACCGGTCTGGGGAGGCAGCGTCCTGCAGCCCCTTCCTCCGCCCATCGTTGGCTCTCCTTCTGGGCTGGTTTTCTGCAAATGCGTAGGACTGGACGGGTGGGGAGAGCGCGGTCCCTACTGACCCTTCCTGTTCAGGACAGGAAGCTGGGGAGTGACCTTGGCTCGCTCGTTCAGCCGGTGGGGAAGCGCGTCCCCGGCCTGCCCCGCTGGGTCCCTCAAGACTCAGGAGGGGGATAGGAGGGGTGGGACTACTTGTTGGCTTTGGGGGTGGCCTGGAGTGGGGCTCTGGGGGGCCCAGCCCCTCACTCACAGTTTCCTCCTTTGTACAACGTTGGGTCTCCAGGATGTCCTGTCCAGTCTTCCTTGTGCCTCTCCCTTAGCTCCTGACCCCCTCTGGGCAGCAATTCTTTGGGGCCCTGGGGGGCAGGAGGGCCCAGGGATGGCGGGAGAGAGGGAAGGCAGGGAGCTGGGCTCGGGCCTCTGCCTTTCGGCGGACGGGGCAGGGGGAGCTCTCTGGCCCTGGAGGTGGGTGAGGGGAGCTGGGGAGGCGGCTTCCCGGCTAGGCCTGGCTGGGCTTGACTCCGTGCCAGTTCCTAGTGAAGTTCCCAGCATCCAGCCAGGCTCAGGAGGGTTTTCAGAGGCTTTTACGGCCCGGAGGCTGTTCTTCCCCTTCCTGCTCTCCCTGGGGGAGGCAGCGGCTTCTGTTCTCCCTTTAATGGACCGGGCCAGCGGCCTTACCCAGGCTTTCCCAGCATGCAGCTCCCACGAAAGACGGTTCTTGCCGCATTCCCCGTTAGCCCCGGGCCTCCGTCTCCGGCCTTGTGGGGGGGTCCAGCCGGAAGGGCCCGGGGTCCGGGGAGCTCAGCTTGCAGACGGGGAGGCCGAGGTGCCTCCAGCGGGGGGTGGCGGGAGTGCGGCAGTTTGCACACGGGTTGCCGGAGCCCAGAGCCAGGGCCGTTTTCACCTCCCTCGAGGGCGGCTGGGAGTCACCGGTACCCCCAGAGTTCACCTCCCAGGCCGCTCCTGGCTTCTCGTGTGTCCGGCGCTCCCCCTGTTCCAGCCACCTTGGCGTGGAGTTTTATGGAGGCCCTGAGTCCGGATTCGTGGGGGGCGCCCAGAGACCCTGCATGAGGGCCACGCGCTCCACGTGCCAGCGTATCGACCTTTATTTAGCTGCGGCACGTGACTCAGCCCATTAGACGCGGAAGGCAAAATCTCACACGGGGAGGGATTTGTGTCCTCCAGTGTATGTGGCTGCTTGCTGTGCTGTGTCGGCTGACTGCTGGGCCTGCCCTCTGACCTCCCAGGGCTCCATGCCCTCTGACCTCCCGGGGCTCCGTCCCCTTGAGCGTCTTTGGGACCGTCAGCACAGCAGAGCAGTGTGTGTGTGTGTGTGTGTGTGTGTGTGTGTGTGTGTGTGGTGTATGCTGCCCTTGGACACTTGTGCCGGCTCTTGTGCCAGGAAGGCCGTGGCCCCCGGGCCCCCCGGCCTCCAGGCAGCTGCTCTGGGCGGCAGCTCTGCGGCAGGTGGGCTTTTGCTGGCGAGGGGGCAGGCTCTGGTCCCAGACACAGAATTCTCCTCTCGTGGCTCAATTTCCTTTGGAGGCTCAGCACGGGCTGGCGGCCCCTCTGGCCCTCTCTGGGGGGGCCTAAAGAGCCTTTGGCCCCACCCCCTTGTTCCGAGGGGAGGGTCTCGGCCCCAAGGGTCGCATTAACAGCAAAGCCGGGTGTGGCGCCCGGAGTCTCCCGGGCGGGAAGTGGAGGGACCGCTCGTCCGTCTGTGGGCTGCCTTCCATGCCTTCCCTCCATGCTCAGTGGGCAAATTAGCTTTGATGGGGGGTCGGGTAATTAGGGGTTTGTGGCAGTTCAGATTTGGGGGAGTCTGAAGTTACCTTCACGGACAAAGCGACAGAAGAGGTCAGGAGCTCCCAGCGTGCGAGGCCCCTCTAGCGCTGTGACGAGGCCTTGGGGACCGGGCCGGGTCTGCGGTGTGCCGGTGGCTCGGCCCCAGCAGTTGGAGGGAGGACTGGGCCCTGGTTTTTCCACCTTCGGGCCCGCGCTCCGGCCGCTGCCGTGGGGAGATGTCCCGAAGTCCATGGGCGCCGTGCAGACCTTTCCGAGAGGGCCGAGTCCCTGCGACGGCTCCTTATTTCCTGGGCGACCTCCTCGGGAGCTCCTCGAGCCCGGAAGTGGGAAGCGGCGCCCAGGGCGGGTCCAGGGCCTGGAGCGTGACGTTCTTGGAACCGGCGTTGTTCGGTGGGCACGGGGCGCCACTGATGCAAGCCACGCGGGGCGTAACGGGGGCTCTGTCCTTCAAAAAGCGCTCGGTCTCCCTTTTTAATGAAGTGAGTAACAGTGATGCCCTGCCTCCTGCCCTGAGTGACCCAAGGTGTGCCAGGGACCACACAGCGGGGCCCTGCTCGTGGTGGCCAAGGGCACCAGCTCCGCGGAGGTGCTCGGGCACAGCCGGACAGACGGGGCGCTGTCCTTGCCCGCCTGCCTGCGGGTGCTGCTGAGCCACCCTGCTGTTGCCCCTGCCTGGGGCTCCCCCAGAAAGAAAAGACAGAGAAGGAGAGGAGGGAGGGAGGGAGAGAAGGGAGAGAAATGGGGGAGGGAGGGAGGGGAAAGAAGGGGGAAGAGAGGGAGGGAGGGAGACAGAGCGGCCAACGGGAGGCAGCTCAGTTTGTCGAGGACCCCGAGTCCCTGCTCTGAGGTGGGGCTGAAGGGGCCTGAGGCTGGTTTCCCTGGAAAAGGTCTGTGTCCACAACGGGGCCTTCCCTGCTGCCAGAGGGGGCAGGGCTGGTTGTGTGGGCAGCGTGGGCGGAAGGTGGAAGGGTGGTGGGGTGGGCAGCTTGCCAGGAATTGTCCCCAGGAGTCTCTGGCTCTTCTCGGTCAGGGTGGGATGTCTGACCCCCGCGGGCTGAGGAAGCCTGAGGCCTGGCCCCGGGGCTGGCGCTGCTTCCAAGAAGCCGGGAGCCTCCGTTCCGAGTGGGTGGTCTGGCTTGGGGGTAACGACGTGGGGAATGACCCGTGTCAAGCCTCGAGCTCCTGGGGATCCCCCAGTCGTGCTGAGGTCCGTTGACTGAGGGGTTCTGGTCCTGGTTCCTGCCAGCCCTGTCCAGGGTGCTGCCCTCTTCCTGCCCGGAAGCAGCAGCAGCAGGGAGGAGTGAGGATGGACTTCTGGGGCCTGGAGAGGGCCGCTGCCATCTTAGCGGGCGAGCTCCCATCCCTCCCGGGCCTCCTTTCTCCTCTGTTTTCCCCTTTATAGAAAAAGGGCAGCAGAGCGAGAGTGGAAGAGCCGCTTCCTTCTGGGGCCTCGGACTTCTGGCCCTGCCGGGGTCTCCCTGCGGCCCCCCACGTACCACACCCCTGGGCTTGGCCCGGATCCTCGGCCCCGAAGCCCTCCGGGCCGTCGTCACAGGCCCAGCTGCCGTAGCCCCCCCGGGGCCGCCCGTCTGCGCCCCCTCCTTAGCTTGAGCTTCTTGTGCCCTCCAGCTCGTGACTCAGCTCTGCCTTTTATCGTCAGAAATCCTTCCTTTGGTCCCGTCCTCACGTCCTAAAACAAAGTCTGGTTTGGGTCAGAAGTCCCTGCGGGCGCCCTCGATGCCAGGCGGAGCAGGCCACAGGAAGGAGGGCGGGGGCACTGAGTCCTGTCACATGGGATCCCTTGAAGGACCTGGAGCCGTTTGGGCCCCATCCTCTCCTTGCCCCCTTGGTCCCCCCATCAGGGATTGTGCGTCCCCGGCCGCCCCATGGTGGGAGGAGAGGCTTCATGGGGGTTGTTGCACAGAGCCGCTGGGGGCCGGGAGGGTCGGCCTTCGGATCTGACGAGCCTGTTTCCTTCCTCCCGCAGGTCCCGATTCTGAAGCCCGCCGCGCCCTCGGTCGCTCCTTCGCCCGCGCTGCTCGCCGGACATGCCCCAGCCCTCCCGCCTGCCCGAGTGTATGTGATGGTGGAGTGCCGGCTGCCCCCGCGGGCTCTGTGATCAGTTCTGAATCGCCTACTGGACCTGCCCCCGCTCGCAATGAGCTCCCAAACCCATCCAGGTAAGCGCCTCCAGGAGCGGCCCGGCTTCGGGCTCCCATGTCACTTGTGGGGGCCGGTGACTGGGGGAGACGGGGGGGGGGGGAGGCTGAAGCTCCTGCGTGGTCCGTCTCTGCCCGGCCGGGCTCCTGGGACGGTTCATGGCACGGCGGCTCCTGGCCGGAGCTGCCGTGACTGATCTGGGTCCCGGTCGTCGGCCCGAAGGCGGCCTTGCTCTGCCACTGGGCTGGCCCGGCCCTTCGCCCCTTTTGAATCACAGACGCCCTGTGAGGCCCCCGTCAGTGCGCCCCGGGCTGGGCACGTTTGGGGAGCGCTTCTGTTCATGGCCTCTTGGCAGATGCAGATTTCCAGGTTCTTGAAGGACTAGGGTTGGGGGGACCTGTGATAGGGAAGTTTCAGAAGGGAGCGGGTCGCACATGGAAAATTTGGCAGCGGTCTCGCTCTCCTCCCCGCAGCGTTGCCGAGGGGACTGTGGGAATCCTCGGCTTTTGTGACCGGAGCACGCGGGCGGCGTCTCTGAAAGCGTGACTCGGTTTCCTGAACGTGAGGCGATTTCTTCTTGTCTTTCTCCTCGGTTTTGGTCCATGTGCGGTGTTTGCTCAAGGGCCTGTCAGTCTGAGCCAAATATGTTTTCCATCCACTTTGTTTTTCACATGTACGTGGTCAGGGCCTCCAGACCCCCTGGCAGGGTGGTAGCTCTTACTGTGAGGACGTCCCCCTGTTCTGGGGTTTCCTGCAGCAAGCACGCCGGGGGGGTGGGGGGCTCAGAGAACTGGAAACACTCACGCGTCATTCGAATTCGGCATGAGGCGTCTCCCGCAACACTGGCGAGTGAGCCCCCGGCGCGGTCTTGTCCAATCGGTGCTTCCCGGCTTAGCGACTAAAGTGAGTCCAGCGCTGCGGGCGCCTCAGAGCCTCGCGTGATTAACGTGCCCGGGAGGAGGCGGGGCCTGCGAGCTGAGGTTTGCCCGGCTGAGTCTCTTGTTGGTCAATGAGGAGAGGGCCCGGCGGTCTCCTCCGGCCATGGGCAAAAAGGGCCCGGGCGAGCGGTCGGCTCCTCTCGCTCTCCCCGCCGACCACAAGCGCGCGCTCCTGAGAAAGTGGGCTCCAGCCGGCTCCTTCCCAGTGGGCGGTTTTCTGGTACTTCTTTCTCTTTGACTTAAACAGACGAGAACGTCCATTAGATAGAGAATAACGGAACCACTTCCTGTCTCCTGGCTTTGGGGTTTCAGTGGGTTTTACTCCAACCTCAGCCATGGCTGAAGAACAAGGCAGTGGTGGAGGAGAGGAGACTTGCCAGCGGGCACCCCCTCGGCCAAGGGAGAGGGACCGATGGAGAACAAAGGCAAAGGAACCGTGGAGAAGGAGCTCACGGGGCCCGAGGAAAAGAAACTGCGGGAGAATGAGCTCACGGGGCCCGAGGAAAAAACTGGGAGAAGGCGCTCGCAGGGCCCGAGGAAAAAACTGGGAGAACGAGCTCACGGGGCCCGAGGAAAAAACTGGGAGAACGAGCTCACGGGGCCCGAGGAAAAAACTGGGAGAAGGCGCTCGCGGGGCCCGAGGAAAAAACTGGGAGAAGGCGCTTGCGGGGCCCGAGGAAAAAACTGGGAGAAGGCGCTTGCGGGGCCCGAGTAAGGAAATAAGCAGACCAAGAACATGCCAGAGAAGGGAACGGTGAAGAGCCCAGCGGGAGGAGGGAAGTGGGCGAGGAGCAGGCTCTTGGACCCAAGAAAAGGAGACTGAGGAAGACCGCGCTCTTCATTTGAGGAGGAGCAGCAGCTCAGAGTGGCTCAGAGCTGCCACTGAAGCGTGGCAGAGGAGGGCTCGGGGCCCCCACATGTGTGCTGGGCCTTAGGGATGAGAACAGAACAACATAAAGGGCCCCTCCGGCCTTCTCGGAACTCTCCCTGAGGCGATCCACCGCCCAGCAGGAGCCCGTGGCTCCAGGGTCGAGGGCGCGCCCTCCGGCCGCTCGGCCGGCACGCCTCTGTGGCGGCTCTCGGGGTCCCTGGGCCAGCCTGGTGAAGGGCCTTTCTGCAGTTAGCTGGGCAGGAGTTTGGAAGGCAGGCGCTCCATCCCCATAGCCTGGTGGGGAGCAGTAAAAGCCCGAGCAGCCTTTGGACTCATCCCCCCGCCCCCCTTTTAGAGATGAGGAAACCGAGGACCCAAGCAGTTAAGTGCGAGTAGCAGAGGTGGGATTAGAACTCAGACCCAGTCACCTCGACCTTCTGCTCTGCCCTTGTCACCTCTGTCCAGGCCGCGGCCAGGGAACGGGCAGTTTTTCCCTTGACCAAGCTGGTCCTGGTCTTCCCGCGGCCTCGGTCCCCCAGCACCCTGCCCCTGGAGCCCGCTCCTCCCCCCCCCCCCCCCCGCAGCTCTCTCAGGGGCTTCCCTCAGAGGAGCCTTGTGGCCTTGGAGGGGCCCGGCCCACAGCCCAGCTGCTGCAGGTGGAGCCGTGACTGCCGCCATTTTGCTGTTGCTTGCGGAAGGGGGGGGCCGGGAGGAGGGGAGCCCCGGGTACCCCCCGCCCCGGTCCTGAATAGGGCAGTGCTCACGGCGGGGCCGTCTTTTGTCGTCCTCCCATTCAGGGCCCAGTTCCCTCTGACGAAGGCCCCGGCCCAGTCCTGCGGAGCCCCTTCAGTCCGGCCGCCCCATTATTCCCCCGCTGGCAGAGCCGGAGCGCCCCGGAGCTGGGTATTGACGGTGCACCTGCGGGTTCTCCCGGGCCGCACAGAAGCAGCTGCTCTGACGGCCGGGAGGGCTCCGCTCTCCCCCCCCATTGTGTGGGTGGCCTTTGTTGCATTTGCATGAGTGAGTGGGGGCCTGGAGCCCCTTCTGGGGCTGCCCGTGGTGCTGCCAATGAAAAGGACTCTTAGAAATGCGTGTGGGAGCCGGGGGAGGGGGCTGCCGCCGGACTTGCTGACGCCCTCGAGGCTGGGGCCTTTTGGAGCTGTGGCTCGTCAGGGTGGGGGAGCCGGTGACTGCAGGGTCTCCTCATCAGTTTGGGTGAGTCGGGCCCCTCGGTTACTTTCCCAGAGAGCCTTGGGGCTCTAAGTGTGGAATCTCTGTGACTCCGGGGCATTGGCAGACGTGAATCTGCCGCATGTGGTGTGAGCACCTCGGGGTCAAGAACGGCTTCCCAGCCCCCTCTTCCCCCTCGCTCCCCTTCCTTCTCTTCCCCCTGAAAATACAGCTGCCATCTCGGCCCGAGCTGCCATCTTGATTTCTCTGTGCTTAGCGAGTGAACTCCTGGAGGGCCTGGAGAGCGCGCTGGCTTCGGGGCGGCGGCTCCTAGTGTTTGCACGACTTCCTCTCCATGCTCCCGGCTGAGGGTCTTCGGGATCATTAGCCGCCGGTCGCTGCGACTTGGAAAGCCCAATCCTGTAGTCTATCCGGCGTTCTTACCCAGTGGAGCAATGGCGGACGGGCGGCTTCGGATCCTCGAGCTGTGGACCGACGGGTCTCCTCGGCACCGGGTTAGTCAGAGCGGCGGCCCTCGGGATCGCTCAGAGCAGGCTTCAGACAAGTTCGGACGAACCTTTGAGTGGTTGGTTGGGTTTGTCAAGAGGCCTGAGGAGCGCTCTAGCCCTGAACCCGAGGGCTTGGAACTCAGGGAGGGTCCCTGCCCCAGATGACCGTCAGCGCCTTGGCTTGTTGTGTGGAAAGCCCGTCTCCTTCTGCCGGACCCCTGAGGACGGACGGAGCTGCGCCGGTGGCAGAGGGGGAGAGGGCCGAGAGAGGAGTGATTCATTCAGAGCCGAAGTGGGCCGCCCGGAAGACTGGACAACCCAGTTCAAGGGGAAAGGACCCCTTCCCTGCTCGGAGAGTCCCGGGATCGGCTACAGGAGGAGGTAACT
The DNA here is from genome assembly GCF_048593235.1 of Sminthopsis crassicaudata. Classification (NCBI taxonomy): domain Eukaryota; kingdom Metazoa; phylum Chordata; class Mammalia; order Dasyuromorphia; family Dasyuridae; genus Sminthopsis; species Sminthopsis crassicaudata. The sequence goes on along the minus strand of NC_133620.1, from coordinate 475,638,498 downwards.
GAGCCGCCGTCACGGAGTCTCTGGCCTGGGAAGGTGGATCGAGCCCAGCAAGCTGTAAGTGTGTGAGGAAAACGTCCCATCAGGCCCCAGGGGCTCCGCGACAGAAGAGATCGGGCTCCAGGCGCTTCCTCTGTACAGACACTTGGGGTCAGCCCAGGAGGCGCGGGGGAGGAAGTGCCAGAAAGCTGATGGGTTCGGCGAGGTCCCGGCCGCTCAATCGGAGGGGAGGAAGCATTGAGGGAAACACGGACCCCGACGGATCCGGAGCATTTTGGCCGCGATCCGCGGGGCGGGGTTTCCTCCTGAGTGCTGCGCTTTGGCCGGGAGCCTTCACCTAGGACAGCGACAGAAGCAGCAGGGCCGGCTTGGGAGCTGGGACGAGCCGGGCTGAGCTCTGGGCCTCGGCCGGGGCCGGGAGGTCCCTTCGCCACGAGCTGCTGGTCTGCAGCTGTGCCATGGCAGACCGGTCTTCTGAGCAGAAGGGCGAGCTTCTGCAGGGCGGGCGCCCGGCCCGGCCACAGGGTGGGAGGTGGATCGATCCCAGGGCACGCGGCTTAGACTCGAGTCTGTTGTTCCTCAGAGCCTGTCCCGACGGGCATTCCCCGTGTCAGCCACCAGTGCCAGCCGAGGGAGTGGCTTTTTGTGTTCTGCTTTCCCTCAGTCCTGTGCCCGGCCTCCTGATCCCTCTGGCCCTGTTGGTCTCTCAGACCCCCGGCTTTGTCTGATTCTCGGGCCTTCGCCCCTGTCTGTCGGCTCCCCTGGCCCTTCTCCCCCTCCCTCCTCCTTCCTTTCCCTGGTTTTCACCAAGGAGTTTGAGCAGAATATTAAGAGAGGAGCAAAGGCTTCTGGGAGCTGTGATTGCTGGCCCCCCACTCCCCTCTCCCTCCTAAGGGGACCTGCTGCTCAATGGTTCTCTTTCATTAAGTGTACCCCCTCCCCAGGTCCCAGGTTATCCTCGGGTTAACCACTTTTCCTTGCAAGTTTAAAACAAAGCGAAGTGATCATAGAGATCTCAGTGCATAGTCCAGCGTCCTCCCCCATGGCCCACAGGGAAACTGAGTCAGGGGGTATTACGCTTGCTGGAGGTGCTCCAGGAAGGGCCACGGGGGCCCCCGGCCGCTGTGGGCTCTGAGGTGGACGAGGCCGTGCTGTCGGGCGGTCTCAGAGTGGGCAAGGCCTGGCTTGAGCCCCGCTTCCAGCCCCCGCCGGTCTTGCGGCCCTGGTGGGGTCACGTAGCTGATCGTATTGGCCGGCGGCGCCCCTTGCATACAGGAGAAGCCCCCAGCTGCCCCCCAAAGGGGCTCTAACTCTGGGAGAATGACGTGTTCTCGGTGGAGCGGTGACCACAGAAGGCCTTTGGGGAGCGGCTCCATTTTCCAGGCGCTGCTCGTGCCCATGGGAGCCTGGCACCCCAGGCCCTGCATGTGTCAGCCTCGTATTTACAGCCTGAGGCGCCGAGAGGCCGGAGTCCCAGAACTCAAACTGCTGAAAGGAGGATTTGAACTTGGGCCTCCGTGGGCTGTTCCAGGGCTGTGGCCTTCAGCCTCTGCTCCAACTCTGCCCTCCAGGGGCTCCTCCTGGAGCTGGGGCAGGACCCTCTCCCCCGCCTTCCCCCTCTTCTGTAGAATGGAGCAAGCCCAGCTGGACCCCTGGGGAGCACTGACTTCTGGGGCGGAGCATTGACTTTAGGCTTCTAGCCAAGATGCCCCAGAGGGCTTCTGGGTAGAGTGTGTGGAGACCAGCCTCAGGCCTGGCTCTGGGACCTATGATCGCCTTGACCAGCAGCTGGTTTCCTCTGCCTCAGTTTCTTGGCCTGTCAAACATGCAAGTTGACCCGGAGGTGACCTTAGCTCAGGGGAGAATGGGAAAGATGCCGTGCTCCCCTTTTCGCCCCCGGGGAAGCTCCTTCCTTTGGGCGTGGAGCCCTGCTCTCTGGCGGAACCAAGTTTGCTCCCCGGCTCCGGGGCCGCCCGCTCTCCCCGGAATCCCAACTCAAACTGGATTTGCTTTTATGCATTTCTGGAAACAGGTGCAACTCCTGTGGTCCAGCGCAGCTTTGCTGTTGCTGCCTGATGGGAAACGGGTGAAGTGTCCGGGAGGAGTGGGGGGGGGGGACAAAGGGATGGAGGCGGGGCCGCCTTCGAAGCCCCCAGAGGCTGGGCCAGCACCTCATAAAGACAGAGCCGAGAGGAAGAGTGGCGGGGAATGGATTGACCCCAGTGTCCGTGGGCTTCCGTCCTCTGCCCAGGGCCGTCTTGGATGCTCGCTGCCTCTTGTGCAGGTCCCCTGCTGTGATCGTTTCCTGCTGGTCCCTCTGCCTGTGTGCACGTGTGTGTTGCACTTGTGTGGGCCTGTGTGTAGGTGCACATAGTAGGTGAATATGTGTAAGCACATGTGTATTGTACACACAGTAGGTGTCTATGTGTGTGGGCAGTGTGTGCACATGCTTTCTGATGGCATCGTGGTGGGTTCTGGGTCTGTCTCCTCGCCTCTGCTGCCTTCAGTCTGCATCCCTTCCTGGGGCCTTCCCAGGATTCCCCTCTCCGTGACATTCACCGCGTGCCAGCACGCTCCCTCCCGTTCATTTCCGAGCTAGTGGAGGGATCGGCGGCTGCTTGGATTCTGTTCCCCCTAAAAACAAACCTTTTGGCCTTGGTGAGAACTTTGTTCTTATTAAAGACATCCTTGAGGTACGGGCCTGTTAATGGCCAAGCCGTTTGCTGCATTTGTGTAACTACCACTGGCTTTCCCAGGCGGTCGGTCGTCCACATCTGCAGCTCCACCAACAATGCACCAGCGCGCCTCCACCGGGGCTGATTCCCGCCTTTGTGGTCTTGCCAGCGGGCTGCGCGTGAGGAAGACCTCAGGCTTGGCCTGAGCTCCATCCCTCTTCGCCATAATGGGGACCTTCTCTATGGCCGCGAATCCTTGGCACCTTGCACACACGCATACAGGCCCGCACACATGTGCACTCACTATTATACACACCCATAGAAGCACCTACTGTGTGCACAATACACATATACACATGTGTTCACACACATGCACCCGCTATGTGCACACACACAGAGGCACCTACTGTGTGCACAATATACTCACACATGTGCTTACATACCTGCGCCCACTATGTGTACATATATACAGGCCCCCTCACAGGCACCTACTGTGTGCACAATACACACACACACGTGTGGTCACACATATGCACCTACTATGTGCACACACAGAGGCACCTACTGTGTGCACACTATACGCACACGTGCTCACAAACATGCACCCACTATGTGCACACACACATGCACACACACACAGAGGCACCTACTGTGTGCACAATATACTCACACATGTGCTCACAAACATGCACACACACATGCACACACACAGAGGCACCTACTGTGTGCACAATATACTCACACATGTGCTCACAGACATGCACCCTCTATGTGCACACACACATGCACACACACAGAGGCACCTACTGTGTGCACAATATACTCACACATGTGCTTACACACCTGCACCCACTATGTGTACATATATACAGGCCCCCTCACAGGCACCTACTGTGTGCCCAATACACATATACATGCGTACTCACACATATGCACCTACTATGTGCACATACACACAGGCCCCCACACACCTGCACACATGGGTCCTCCCCACGTGCACACTTATACAAACACATTTTGAGAGTTTTGCTCCTTCCTCACTGCGGGGGTCTCGTTTCCGAGGCCTTTGAGAGTTTTTCCCATCCTGCCCCTTGTCTTCTCCCCTTGGCACGTCAGTGCCATCTGTGTGGAGTCTCGGGCTCATGGGGACGCTGTGGCCTCTCTCCCGAGGGCGCACGGTGGGGGTTGGGAGGCCTGGCGCGGGAGGACGTGGCCCGAGTCCCACTGGGCCGCCTTGAGCCCTGTCCCTGGGCTGGGCCTGCACCCAAAGGTGCACGTACAGGGCCTTGCACTCTGCTGAGAGGATGGAGACAAGCCCCCAGATTTGGGGGCAAAGGCCCCCTTCGTGCCGCTTTTACAGGCGGCCTTTGCCCCTGGAGCAGGGGCTCCTCGAGGGTGGGGCCGCCGGCACGTGCAAATCCTGAGCCAGTGCCCGGAGATGATGCAGCTGGGCAGGAGGCCGGTCATAGCAAGCCCCCCTGAAGGGAAGGCTGGGTGGTGCAGTGGTCAGGGACAGGGCCTCGAGCTCAGGTGAAGCCCCCCAGGACCGGTTCTGGTTCTCGCTGACCCCTGATCCAAGCAGGCCCCAGTCTGACAGCGGGTCCAGATTTGCATTAGTGAAGGGCTGTCCTTGGGAGCCCCTGGACCATCAAAACAGTGATGGGGGGGCCACAAGCCTAGCTGCCTGGTAAGTGACCGCCCCCCCCCCCCAAGCTCCTTGCTCAGGCTGCATTCATGCTCTGTAACCAGCGGGTGGCGCGGGAGGTGCAGGGAGAGGATGGTTTCCGAGGCGGCATTCGCACTCAGAGCTGCGGACTGCTTCCTCTCTTATTGCTACAGTAGAGACTGGTGGGGGCCCCGGAGCCCGGCCCGGGCTGGCACCCGATCCACAAGCCTGCTGGATATCCACATTCATAAAGCACCTACTACGTGGCAGGCTCTGGCTAAGGGGCCCTCGGGTATGAGGGGGAACTCCCTCACGGGGGGGGGGGGAGGGGATGCAGAGGTGCAACAGAACCAACAGACCCCAGAGTTAGGGGGGCTCAGAACACGGCGGCCGTCCCAGGAGGCCGGGGCCGTCCGTGGGGAGGGATCGGGCCCCAGGAGGCCAGGCTGGGAGAAGGGAAAGGGCGCGGGGGAGGGGGGGGGAAGGGTGGAGACAGGACAGCCGCCCACTTTCACTTATGTCAGGATGAACTTGCTGCTCCCTGAGCTGTGCTACCGGGACCCCGCAGCCTTGGTGGGGGTGGGCTGCCCTCCCGGGGTCTTCAAGCAGAGGGCAGAGTCTCCACCTGAGCTTAGCTGGGCAGGGAATTGGCGGAGGGGGCCCTGGGAGGGGGCTGGCTGTCAGAGGGGATCCTGGGAGGGGGCTGGGGGGGGGCTGTCAGAGGGGATCCTGGGAGGGGGCTGGCTGTCAGAGGGGATCCTGGGAGGGGGCTGTCAGAGGGGATCCTGGGAGGGGGCTGGCTGTCAGAGGGGATCCTGGGAGGGGGCTGTCAGAGGGGATCCTGGGAGGGGGCTGGCTGTCAGAGGGGATCCTGGGAGGGGGCTGTCAGAGGGGATCCTGGGAGGGGGCTGGCTGTCAGAGGGGATCCTGGGAGGGGGCTGTCAGAGGGGGCCCTGGGAGGGGGCTGTGGGGGGCTGTCAGAGGGGATCCTGGGAGGGGGCTGGGGGGGCTGTCAGAGGGGATCCTGGGAGGGGGCTGGGGGGGCTGTCAGAGGGGATCCTGGGAGGGGGCTGGGGGGGCTGTCAGAGGAGCCGTCGGCTCGGCCCAAGGTCCGGACACTGGTGGCTCTCGCGGAGGCGGAAGAGCTGGACTCCCTTGAGCCCGTCCGTCCCGTGGGGACGTGGCTCGGGCCAGGCTTGCCTTCCAGGAGCAGAGGGACGGCTCGGGGACGTTCAGTGGGGCCCGAGCTCTGGGCAGCCCGCACAGCGAGGGGCGCTCTCGTTCCATCCGCAGATCCTCCCGGAGGCCCTGGGGCTCTGGAGCACGTGGTGGAATCCTCCCGGGCCCTCCCTCCTGTCCCAGAGAGCCCGGCCCTCTCTGGCTGCTTGGCCCTGCTCCGGCCCTTCCCGTGCCCTCTTGGGGGTTTCTGGCCCCTTCCGCTGCCCCCCCCCCCCACGCAGTCGGGCTGCATCCTGTTGTGTCCGGGCCGCCCCCCACGGCCGCCTTCCTGCCCGGCTCGCTTTCACGCCCGCCTGGGGGCGGCCCGGCCACCACGGGAGGAGCATTCCTGGGCCCTGACGAGCTCCGGCCGCCGCGGGGGGCGGCTCATGCGTCAATGAGGCGTCATCGGCCGCTGCTCGCCTGGGATCAGACATAAACACCCCCGCCGCGGCCGCAGGACCGAGGGGGAGGGGCTGTACGGAACGCCTCTGTGGGCCGCGGGGATGGGCGGCGCCTGAGTCCACAGCTGGAAGGGCCCAGGCCGGGCTCGTCCCCTGTGGAGCGGGGGCAGCCCGTGCCCAGGGAGCAGGGCAGCGCGGTGCCGCTTCACACGGGGTTCTCGGGGGCGCCCCCCCCTTGTCAGGGCTTGGGGCGGGGCCCCCCTCAAGGTGGAGCTGCTGCCCTGGGAGCAGGGGGAGCTGTGTGGTCAGGCCCCAAGGGCCCGAGCGGGTGGGAGGGGGCATAAATGCACCAGGGACCCCGGGGGGAGGGCTTTATGCCCCCCGGGCAGAGGGGGGAGCAGGGCTCAGCCCTCTCCAAGCCCCGTTCTGCATCCCGGCTGAAGGGGGGCTTCCAGGATCTGCACAGCCAGAGAGCCCCCGCCCTGGCCCCGTCTTGGGAGCCCCCCCAGCCCCTGCTACCTGTGGGGGCACGGCCTTTCCCCTCCCCCTGCATCAGCCCTTTCTCAGGACTGTCTGCCCCACCAACCTCTGACCCCCCTCCCCGGGACGCTCTCCTACCTGTTGAACTCCATCTCTTAGGCTCCCCTCCTCCCTCCTCCTCCTTCCCTCCTCCCTCCTCCTTCTTCCCCTTCTCTCCTTCCCTGTCCCTCCTTCTTCCCCTCATTCCCCCTCCCCCTCCTCCTTCATCTCTCTCTCCCTCCTTCCCTCTCCCTCCTCCCTCTCCTCTTCCTTTCTTTACCTTATTCTTAACATTACATCAACCCCCCCAGCCATGACCTTGACTCCTTGGTGCGCGCCATGTGCCCTATTTTGGCTCCTTGGCTTTTAGTCTCTTTGTCCCCCCCACGGCCTAACCTGGGCACCCAGTAGGGGATTAATGTGTGCTCCTTTGCTGACCCACAAACCCCCAGTGGCAGGAGCAGGTAAGAGTGAGATGGTTTTCTGCCTCAAGGGAGCTTTCCTGAAGGGCCGAGCGATGGGTTTGAGGTTTGCTTTTGCTGGGGGGTCTTGTGCCCCCCCACAGGCCCCCTTTCCAGGCCTCCCCCAAAGGCCCCCCCTCGCTTTTTTGGTGGCGTGTCCTCCTCCATTAGAATGTGGGCTCTCTGAGGGTGGACAGCAGGCTTGGCACACAGCAGGTGCCTATTAAGTGCTTCTTTGTCCTCCCTCCACGTTTCCCAGGAGAGTCTGTCTGGGGAGCCTGGGCCCTTCCGGCCGTGCATCTGTGTTCCAAGAGTTGCTGCCATGGCGAGGTCTTGGGTGCTCCTTGGGGGCCGCCCGTGGCTCCTCCGGGGTCTCGGCCGTCGTCCGCGTCTCTCCCGAGAACCTTTGTCCCGCTTCTGGTTCTGGGAGCAAGTCCTGGCCCGCGGGCCGGCCCTGTGAGGAAGGGGAGGGGGTGCTCCCCCAGCCGGGCCTGTGGCCCCTTCCCCTTGGGAGCCTGCACAGACCCAGGAGCACCCGCTCCCTTCCTGCCCCGAGGCAGCCTCTGCTGTCCATCCACAGCCACGGGAGCCCAAGATGCTGCTGGCACCTTTGTGGGCAGTGTGCCCTCAACCAGCCCTAGTGCCAGGGCATGTGTGCAAAGACACACACACACACACACACACACACTCACACTCAACTAACAAGTCCACATGTTCACATACAATCACACACGATCACACACAATCACATACACAATCACACAATCTCATGTACTCACACTTATGTCCCCATGTTTACACACAATCACACACTCACACATATAATCACACACATACACACACTCACAATCACACATACACAATTATATAATCTCACACACTCACACTTCTGTCCATGTTCACACACAATTACCCACATAATATTACACACAATCACACACACACACACTCACTCACACTTATGTCCACATGTTCACACACACAATCACCTACACAATCTCACACATAATCACACACCATCACACATATAATCACTCACAATCATATACACACAATCACCCACGCAATCTCATACACACAATCACACACCATCACACATACACAATTACATACAATCTCACACAGTATCACACACACACCATCACACATAATCACACACAATCACACATACTCACACACCATCATACATATAATCACACACAATCATAGACACACACACAATCACACACTCACTCACACTTACATCCACATGTTCACACACAATCACACACACACTCACACACAATCACATATAATCACACACAATCTCACACACACAATCACATTCACACATATACTCATACACACACACAATCACACACACTCATACACACACAAACCATACATATACACACAATCACACACTTACGCACACAGTCACACACATACACAATCCAAGACACTCACAGTCATACACACAATCGCACACTCACACTCTGCCCCCCCTGGGCACAGCTCTCTTGTTGTGCTCCATGGGTGCCCCTGGGTTGCTGCCCCAGCAGTAGAAGGGGCCACGCCTCCCAGGAGATCGGGAGGGCCCTGAATGCCGCTCAGATAGGCTCCCCGTCCCCCAGACACACAATGGGTGCCTTTTCTGGTTCCGCCTTCTCCCACTTGGGGCCCCAGTCCAAAGGGGGCCCAGAACCAGCCCCTCCCAGCACGCAGACCTCGGGAAGCCTTCCCCGCGAATGTGTCAGCAGCCCCCCCTCCCCCTCATGAGCCTCGGCTGGACCCCGGGGCCCGGGCTGTGCGGCATCTGGTGCTTGTGTAATCGGCCCGGATGGGGAAAGGGAACCAGATGTCGGGCTGGGGCGCCGGAGTTCTTGGGCCGGGAGCTCGGGGGAGGGAGGCATCCTGGCCTTGGAGAGCCTGAAGTCCGGCGGGGCCTGAGCGTGGGCGCCTGGCGGTGTGACCTGGAGGTCACGGGGGCTAGACGTATGGGGTCTCGTTTTGGCAGCGTCTCCCCTCCTGTGCTGCAGGAAGGTGCAGGGGTGCGGGCAGCGTGGGGCGGGGGCTCCCTCCACCTGTGCCCCTTGGTTCTGGGGGAGCTTCCCAAGTGCCCCCAAAGTGGAGTTCCTGTGCCCAAGTCGCCGGTGACAGCCCCGCGCCCTCTGCCCAGAGGCTCATCGGTCCAGTTGGCTGTTAGGCTTGGGCCGTGCACTCGGGCCCTGGCAGAGGCCAGGAAGGGAGACGGGGCCCCGGGGTCCTGAACTTGGAGGATGGCTCTGGATTGAGAAGGGCCTCAGAGGGGAAACCGAGGCCCCGAGAGGGGTGCCACCGAACCCGGCCCTCTGCTGGGAGGGGCCCTGCTGGGCCAGGCTCGCCTTGGCTCCTTTTGGTCTTTGCCAGGGTGATTGGAGTCCGGCCCCAGGTTTTCTGGAAAAACCACGCAGGGCGGTGGGAACGGGGGCCTCCCTTTCCTGTCGATGGACTCCTCGTGCTGAGCCGATGTCCTGAGATAGCCCGGGAGCGCAGCACCCTTCTCCAAGGCCGGGGCAGGACCTCTCTGGCCGCCTCTTCTGGAACAGGAGGAGGAAATGCCCAGGGCCATTTTAAAAGGACCCCATGTGGTCCTTCTTGGTCTTCTGCCTCTGGAGATGTCCCTGGGTCCCGCCTCTGGGCCTTTCTCCCCTCTAGGTCTCAGTTTCCTCAGCCGTCAGATGGAGCCATGGGCTCCGAGATCTCGGAGCAGCCCCGTCTCCTCCCCGGCGCATCTTTCACTCCTGCCCGTCGGGTGCTTCTTTAGGACTTTGGGGGGGGAGAGCCTCATTTCACGGAGTAGCTAAGAGGTGTCGGGCTGTCCCCACGAGCCCCGCCCCGCGCAAGCCTTGGGGAGCTGCCGCAGAGTTCGTGAAGTCAGCAGGCCGGGAGGGAGAAGCCTCTCGGACGTGGGCCTAGAACTGGTTTTCTCCGAGTTCTCACCTGGGGCTTCCAGGCACCTTTGCCGTCCTCGGGCTCGGGATTGTCATCCCTCTGTGTGGGCTTCGAGGGCACACCCTTGGCTTCCTGCACAGTGACCAACTTTGTTCATCAACCCGGAGCTAGTGCCCAACTTTGGGGGTGCCCCAGTGGCAACAATAGGAAGGCCATTTTGGGGGTGCCCTGTCTAAGATTTTTTTTTCCAAAGTAGATGTTGGTTGCGCTCTAGTTTCTGATCCCCTAGACTTTGGCCGTGTCCTTGCCCTTCCAGAGAACCGTCCTTTAGAACAAAGAAGTCTTTTGAAAAGACTCGGGGAAAACTGCTCATCGTTGAAAAAAATCAGATATTTTACTTAATCTTCCCCACTTTGTAGGCCCGGCCCTGCCGGGGGGAGGGGGGAGGGCTGTGCTCTTTTTATCTTAGTGCGCAGACTGAAGGAGCGGGCCCGAGGCCCGGGCTTGGCCAGTTCTGCCACTCAGCAGTGGCCGTGCCAGCGCCCGCCGTGCCGGGTTACTTTCGGAAGGACCCACGGAACCTCTGGAAGAACCCAAGTGATGCTGACGGTCGCACTGATGAGCGACGGTAATCGTGAAGGAGCAGCGTCCCGGAATATTGTCCAAAGGGACCATTGAGAGCTGGAGCCGGCTGCGGGCGGCTTGGCGGAGAGCTTCCCCCCAGCGGCCTGTGGGCTGTGGACTGAAGCCCGACCAAGGGGCTCTGAAGGCCCGTCCTGCCCTCGTGCCCTCTGAGGTTCCGCACGTGCTTAGTACAGCGCTCCCTCCTGCTGCGCCGGGGGCAGGGGCCATCGGCTCTCCCGTGCCTGTGCTTGCGGGACGGGAAAAAGCGGTTTCCCTCGGGTCTCCTGCAGGCCCGGCTCTCGGCTGACAGGCCGGGCGGGCGGGGGAGGGCAGGAGGGAGGGAGGGGGCGGGCGGGCAAGCCAATGGCAGTCCGCGGCTCGCTGTCTATTTATAGCCCGAGCCGGTTCAAGGTGCACGCTGCCGCCGCCGCCACCCCGCCAACCGCCAACAGCATGGTTTGTTTTCATGGGAATTGATCTCTCTGTAGCAGAGGATTATCAGGAACAGTTGCTGCTGATGCACTCGGGCCCTGCCCCCCTTCCTTCCTTCCCTCCCGCCCGCCCTCCCGTGACAAAATGGGTTTGCCACTCTAGCAGCTGCTGCTGGAGGGAGGGCACAAGGCTGGCAGCTGGCAGGCCGCAGGCCCGGGACGGAGGTGAGGGCGCCGCGGGAGAGCTGCCCGCCTCGGCTCCTGGCCTCCGCTTGGAGGGCTGCCCCCTTTGCTTTGTAGCTGGAGACTGAGGGTAAGCCTCTGGGGTGGCAGCCCCCGGCCCTGAATGTGAATCCTGTGATCCCCGGGGAGCCTGGGGCCCGGTCACTAGCCTCGCTGGCCCGGTTTCCTGTTCCTGAAGGGAGTGCGGGGATCCTCTTCGTGACTGGGCTGTCAGGGCTGCGGTTTCCCCAAGAACGGGGCAGCTCGTTTTCCGAGGAGGCTCCGGGATCCTTTCTGGAATTTGGGCCGGGAGGCCTGTGGGGGTGGGGCAAGGTGCTGACCAGGTTCCCGCCGGCCTGGGGGCTCGCGTGTGTTTTGTGCAGAGTGTCCTGTGTGCAGGGGGGCGGGCACCTCTTCTGGAACTCTCAGAGGCTCCAGAGCCGCTGGGGGGAGGGGAGGCGCTTAGCTCTGCCTGCCCTCTCCCAGCCATCCCAGCCTCGGGCTCCCTCCGCTCTCCCCGCCGGCCACTCGAAGGGTACGGGACTGGCTCCCTGGTCAGGGCCTCCCGTCCTGGGCAGTGGGGCTCCGGAATGTTCCCCGAGGCGGGGCCAGGCTGCCTGGACCATGCCCCCAACGCACCGGGGCAGGCCTGCAGGGCATTTTCCCTCCCTCCCTCTCTTCCTTTCTCCCTCCCTCCTTCCTTCCTCCCTTCTCTTCCTCCCTCCCTCCCTCCCTCCCTCCCTCCCTTTCCTTCCCTCCTTCCAGCCTTCCTTCCTTCCTTCCTTCCTTCCTTCCTTCCTTCCTTCCTTCCTTCCTTCCTTCCTTCCTTCCTTCCTTCCTTCCTTCCTTCCTTCCTTCCTTCCTTCCTTCCTTCCTTCCTTCCTTCCTTCCTTCCTTCCTTCCCTCTCTTCCTTCCCTCTCTTCCTTCCCTCTCTTCCTTTCTCCCTTCCTTCCCTTTAATTGTCAGGAAGAACAGGATGGCTCTCTGCAGGACTCCCCTCCGCTGCCTGCCCACCGTGTCACACTGTTGACAGAGTCCATGGGCTGTCTGGGGGGTCCCCTGGGGGACTTTGTTATCACTTTCCCTCCTTTTCGCCCTTGAACTTGACTTGGCCGGCGGAGCTGAGTCCTCCGGCCCCGAGACAGCCCCTGGAAGGCCGGTCCGGCCGTGCCCTGCACAGGTGCACGTGGTTGACGTTCCCAGATGCCAGGGCTGGGAAATCCGGCGGTGGGAGGCAAGCGAAGGCCCCTCTCGTTTCCTCGGGCTCCTTCGCTTTGGGCTCACCTCCCGGCTCCCTGGGCTGCGCCATCGCGGTGCCCGGAGAGGTTTCCCAGAATGGCTCCTGAGTGCAGGCGATCCGGGAGGGAGCCGCGTGGAGTGTTTTTTTCCTTGATTTGAGGGGAGACTCGATGTCGCACCCTCCTTCCTCGCCTTCTCCCTTGTAAATGTTTTGGGTCTCCCCCCTCCCCTGGACCCCAGCTGTAAACTTCCAGCAAGGAGGTGGAGAGCTTATACATTTCGGGGAATCCCCCTTCGGTCGTCATTCACTTCCACTCACTCTGGTGTAAAGTGTCTGAAACATGGTCCGAGGCGTTTCCCGTGGCCCCCCCGCCCCCCAGCCCTTTCCGGGGCATGCACTGTGGCCCATCCTGGGCATCTCGAGCAAATGCCCTGGCAGGCTCTGAGAGGAGGCTCCGAGGGTGTTCACTGCCCGTGGGCCCAGGGGGCTCTCGAGGCGTCGGCCTTTGCTTTTCGGTCTGGGGGCAGCACTGGCTCCCCGTGGGGGGCGCTCCATGGGCTTCTGCACGGCCTTCCTTGTCTGAAGTCCACGCCTCCGGTTCTGCCCTCCGGGACCGGTCCGTGCCTGAGCCCCTCGAAGGCTTGCTGTGGCCTCGATGGCGTGGAGATGAGGCAGGGAGGGCGGCAGGGGTGAGCTAAGGCTCCGGAGAACGGGGCGGGCCGGACCCGCCATCTTTCCCGGGCCTCTGGGTGGATTTGTGTCTTTTCCGAGAAGCCCCCGGGCTTCGTAATGCAAAGAAAGGAGAAACTGAGCAAGAGAGAGGTTAGAGAGTGTCGAATAGTTTATTAAATGGAGAGATTCGCTGGCACCAAATAGATCCGTGGTTTGGTCCCAGGCTGAATGCGACTGTGGTCCTCAAGAGTCCGGCAACAATGTGAGTTCTCAGAGACATTTCCACACGGGGCTCAGACGCAGGGGGTAAACTGAGGCAGGGCGGAGTCAGGGACTCTGACAGGGTGGGGGGAGCCTCCGGAGAGGGGGATGACATAATGGGGGGAGGCGGCGCGGACAGGGGGAGAGCATCGGGATAAGACGGTATCTGACATTCCGAGCGGGACGGGGAGAGGCTTTCTGATGTTCTGTCAAGTATTCTGATAATGAGGGAGGAAGGTTTGGCAGAACTGAGAAGCAGGGAAACCGAGGCAGGATTGGGTCAGGATAATTAGGGAAACTGAGTCAGGACAATAAAAGGGAATTGTGGCAGAACAGCCACAGCAAGAGCTTTTTTGAGTGGGCGGGTGAGGGCCGAGACCTCTGCTTTGGGGAGACTCGTAGAAAACTGGTGGGAGAGCGCGAGGACGGGAAGAAAACCCGGCTGGGGCTCAGGCAGGCAGGGAGAAGCTCCTCGCCCAGAGTGGACGGCAGTGAGCTGGGGGAGGCGGGAGACCCCTGGTTCTTGTGACCGCCATGGAAGGTGGAGGGCGGCTCCGCTCGGAGGCTGGACGGGTGTCGGGGCCGAAGGGAACTTTCAGTGGAGTGGCGAGCGGCCCGGGGGCCGGCCTGGCAGGCGGCGAGGGCTCCGCTCGACTTGGCGCTCGGCATCAGTAGATTAACTAAGGAAGCCACGGAGAAAACCTACAAGTGGCTCGTAGCCCGCTCTCCCCTAACGGCTGCCAGCGTGCTCGCCCCGCAGGAACGTGGGGCCCTGTGGGGGGCTGGTCCCTCCCGTCAACTTTGTCCGTTCCAAGGCCAAGAATCCAAAAGGAATTCTCAAGGCCGTTTTTTCTTTTCTTTTCTTTTCTTCCTTTTTTTTTTTTTTTTTTGCTGCTGAGGCAATTGGGGTGAAGTGACTTGCCCAGGGTCACACAGTAGGAAGTGTGAAGTGTCTGAGACCAGATTTGAACTCAGGTCCTCCTGACTTCAGGGCTGGTGCTCTGTCCACTGCGCCATCCGGCTGCCCCTCCTTTTTTTTTTTTTTTTTTTTTTTTTTTTTTGCTTCAGCCATTTTCAGGATCTTTTGCCTTGATGCGGGGTCTTTGCTGATGGCTAATGCTGTGGGTCCCGGAGAATTGTCTGGGGCACACGGGCCAAACGGCGCCCTCAGGCCGGCTTTCACGGGATGTGTCATGGCTGGGCGGGGCATCCTTCTCTCATTTCACTATTAGCACCTGTTATGTGTCCGATACCAGCCGGCCATTGAGATAGGAAGACAAATGGGGAACTGCCCCCGCCTCCACCAAGGGAAGGTCTCTCTGCCTCTCTCTGTCTCTCCATCTTTCTCTGTCTCTCTGTCTCTCTGTCTCTCTCTCTCTCTCTGTCTCTCCATCTTTCTCTGTCTCTACATCTTTCTCTGTCTCTCTGTCTCTGTCTCTGTCTCTGTCTCTCTCTGGCTCTCCATCTTTCTCTGTCTCTGTCTCTCTCTCTGTCTCTCTCTCTCTGTCTCTGTCTCTGACTCTGTCTCTGTCTCTCTCTCTGTCTCTCTCTGTCTGTCTCTGTCTCTGCCTCTCTCTTTTTCTCTCTGTCTCTCTCTGTCTCTGCCTCTCTGTATGTAAGTAGATAGAAAATACCTCGGAAGTAATTCTGAGCTCAGCTGGGTTCAGATTTCCCCTTTGCCCTGCTTGGGGAGGGGGCCTATTGGGGGTCACTAAGTCCAACCCCCTCCCCTCCCCCGTCTTAGACATGGGGAAGCTCAGGAAAGGGGGCGTGCCCGAGGTCGCCCGGCTGGTGTCCAGCCCCTGCTGCATGCTCTCCGGTTTTCTGCGGGGGGAGCACCTGCCCTTGCCCTTTGACCTGGGGAAGGGAGGAGATGGGAGTAGAGCACATTTAATGGGAAGGAAGGGGGGGTGGGGCAGTGGTCTCCGCGTCCCCCCTCCAACGGGAGTGAGACCTCTGGGGCAGAGCCCCCCTGGCTGCCCCCCGGGCACCCTCAGGGAGTGACCCTTCCCGCCGGTCCCCTCCCCCGGGCATTAATAGATGGGCGCTGCGGCCCGCTGTTTTAGGCATGAATGATTGATTTGCCGAGGAGCCGGGGCTTTTGGCGCGGGGCCAGGAGATCCCGAGCCCTGCCGGGGCGCCATCTGACACCTGGAAAGTGACAGCCAGAGAGCCGGGCCCCAGGAGAGGAAAGCGAGCCGGGCGGCATCCCCTCGGGCTTTCTGCCCGCCGGGGCCGGCTCAGAAACCGCATCTTGTTGCCTTCTGATTGTAGTCAAAGCGACATCCCTGTGCCGGGAGAGAGCCGGAGAAAGGGCCCTGCCGCTTCCTCCTCGTCCAGAAGAGGGAACTGAGACCTGGAGAGAGGCAGCCGCTCGCCTGAGCTCGTGGGGACCGCTCGTCTGGCCAGGTAGCGTTCGGCCGCCGCTGCGTGACACCCAGAGTCACCCGGAGCAGTGGGGGTGCTCGGAACCGCGCCGTCTAGGCCAAGCTGCCGGGAGAGCCCAGGCCCTGGGGTCAGAGGGAGCCCCCCAGAATCTAAGTCCTGGGGGTCAGAGGGAACTCCCCCAGAACCCAGGCCTTAGGGGTCAGAGAGAGCCCCCGGAATCTAAGTCCTGGGGATCACAGGGAGCCCCCAGAATCTGAGTCCTGGGGGTCAGAGGGAACCCCCCCCCAGAGCCCAGGCCTTGGGGGTCAGAGGGAGCCCCCCAGAATCTAAGTCCTGGGGATCAGAAGGAGCCCCCAGAATCTGAGTCCTGGGGGTCAGAGGGAACCCCCCAGAGTCCAGGTTGTGGAGCTCAGAGGGAGCCCTTTCCCCCCCAAAGGCCAGAGTGGGAGCAGAGGTTGCCCGAAGCAGCAGCTGCAGCCTCCGAGGAGCCGGGCCTCCAGGGCAGGTGACCTCCCGCCCAGGTGCTCAGCTTGGCCATCCGCACTTTCAGCCCCTTCCTCTGAGGGCCCAGAAAGTCACAAAGCGGGTCAGCTGTGGACTTGGGGGTTTGCGCCCCCTCTCGTCCTTCCTCCTCCTGCACAGTGGAGGGAGGAGGCGGCCGAGGCTTTCCAGCAGGGAGGCGGCTTTCATGGCCTGGGCCTGCTTCGGTCCGAGGGGCCACAGGCTGGGTCCCCCTGCAGGGCTCTAACAGCCCCGTGACCGGGGGGCTCGGGAGGAGGGGTCTGTCTGGCCATGGTCACAGGGGCGGGACCCAATGAGCCCCGTGCAGGGAAACTGGGACCCGGACCCCTAAGGGGGCTAGCTGTCTGTGATCCCAGCCTCTGCGGGCCAGGGGCCTTCTGGGTGGGAGCCCCCTGAGTCAGAGCTGAGCGGCCCGAGGCCTGAGCTTGGCTTGTGACGGCGGGTGGATGGCCGGGCTGAGGCCTTCGGGAGCCGGGAAAGCCAGTCCAGCTCGGCGGGGGAGCTTCCATTTGGAGAGGGGCCGCTCCGGGCCTTGGGAGGGACTCCCTGCGTCCTGCGTCAGGGCCAGAGCTTCCTCCGAAAGGTTGGTGCGGCTCAGGCTGCTATGGCCTGAAGGGCCGGCCTGCTGCAGCCCCGCGGACGGGCCCTTGGAGGCCTCTTGGACCCTGCTCCCATCGCCTTTGATTTGTTCCCACAAGAACTCCTGCCCGTCCTCCTTTCCAGGGCAGAGCTTGTCACTCCAAAGTCACGTTGTCCCTTCTGCTTTTTTCCCTCTCACTTCATAAGTCGCAGTGCTGACCCTTGTCAGAGCAGGACCTGGCGTAGCCAGCTCCCAGGATGCCTTGGGCTGGTCCCCCTAGGCGGGGGGAAAGGGGGGTGTCAGAGGGCTGGTGGGGTCTTCAGGAGGGAAGCAGAACTCTTCCGCTTTGGCTTTCTGGCCCCTTCTCTGCGCCTTTTCCCAGCATGCTCCTCTGAAGTGCAACCCAAACTTGCCCTTTTCACGCTTTTTCCTTTTTGTTCCTTCTTTCACGAGATGACTAATGTGGAAATGTGTTCTCCGCGTGGCGTGTGAGTGACCTGCGTCAGGACACTTGGCTTCCTGGCCGGGCGGGGAAGGAGGGAGGGAGAAAAAGAGCGAGCGCCCAAGTGGGATGGGAAAGAGAAAGCTCCATTGGGAGCTAGAACAAAAGGAAAAGCCATGCCCTGAGTGGGAGGGAAAAGCCCCGACGGCTGCCTCCGATCCTCCTTCGGACGCGGGTTTTCCAGCACAAGTCCTTTGGGACGCCGGGGCGCCACGCTCCTGAGGAGAGCCGAGTCTGGTGACGGCCACGGCGCGCGGCGTTCTCCGGCTCTGCTCGCTGAACTCCGCTCAGTCCGCACCAGGCTTTCCAGGTGCTCCTCCTTTCCCACTAGAACCCCGCCACGGCTGTCCGCCTCGGGGGCTCGGCCCGTGGACTCAGCCTCCGTGCTCGGTCACCCAGAGAGAGCTGCGAAACGTCGCTGCACGTGGGCTCCCCTTCCCCTCTTTCTGGAGCTCTTTGGGAGACGGACCTCGCTGTGGGATCGTGGCCTGAGTGTCAGGTTCCCCTTTGGGCAGTTTGCTTTTCCGCGTGTCCGTGGCTCTGTCTGCACGTACGGGTGCCCCCGCCTTCCTCTGGCCCTTCTTCCTCCACCCCCGAGTCACCCAGCCGAGGCTCTCTTGGTCCTCGTGCCCGACAGGCGGGAAAGGCTGAAGGAACCCAGCGCTCTCCAGCAGCCGGCCGCGTCCGTGCCCTCCGCGCCTTCTCTGGCCGGCACTCCTCCTCCTGCGTGGTCCTGCCTTGTGGCCAGACAGCTCGGGAGGAAGGTGGGGGAGGTTCTCGGACATTTTGCCGCCCGTGCTCTTTCTTTTCCTCTCCGGCCTTCGGCTACTCCGTAGAAGTCACCGGGCCCTTTGCGGACGGGGGAGTCTCCGTTCCCGTCGGCCTCCGTCCTTTCCCTCGGCGTACCTCCCTTGTCTCGCGACGGCGGGCTCGTCTCGCCCCCCCCGTTAGCAGCGGGGACTGTGGACCTCCCTCCGGTGCATGATGCAGGGTCCCGTGGAGGATGGCGTGGCAGAGTGCCCCCCCCCCCGCCCGGGTCTCGTGTTTGTTACGGATGGCCAGAGATGGCCCAATAATTGTGGGCTGGACCAGTTCCTCCCAGGAAAGTCCCCGAGCCACTGTGAGCAGAGGAGGAGAGAGAAAAGCGGCCCTCGGCAGCTAGTGGGGGCAAGGGACGGAGGGAGGAGAGACCCAGAAAGGGCGGGAGAGAGCCTTTCCGTGGGGTGCAAAGATGGCTGCTTCCTGGGCCACTGCTCTGAATGGTTCTGCTGCCGGAACCTCAGCTGGCTGCACGTTAGTCCACACTCCAACCTGCCAGCACTTATTAAGCACCTCCTGCTGTCAGCCCTGAGGACGTGGGGGAAGTCTGCTCTCCAGGAGATCCAGGACAGCCGGGCGCTGCCGACCCCCTCAGGGTTAATCCCCTCATTGTGCCCCTCAGAGAGGTGATGTGGCGCCTGTGGTCACACAGTCCATCTGGGCCTGAAACAGGACTTGAACTCGGCTCCTTGTGACTCCCGGCCCCCAAGCAGGGGATGTCCCCCGGCAGACCAGAGCGCCCTTCGGCGGTCCTCCGAAGGCTCCTGGAGGTGGCCGGGGCCTTTGCCGGGGGAGGCTGCTGTCGGCTTCCCCTCCGCTTCAGCCACCGAGACCCCTGCCAGACCCACCCGCCCACCGTGCTCCTGCAGCCTGTTGGTCAGTGTGGGGTCGCGGGCACCCTGGGGCAGAGGTCGTCCCCTCTGGGGGGGGCCCTAGACGGGAATACAACCTGATCCAAAATGGCGCCACCCTGCAGAGCCCCAGAGCGGGCGGTCCCTCCATTTGCCTGAAGGCTCCTGGGGGCTGCCTCCAGAGAAGGCCATGGCCTGGGGAGGAGTGGGAGGGGAGCCCGTCCTGTGGTTCAGGCTCCTTTCCCACCTTGGAGCCAGGTACTCCCCCCAATTTCCAGATTTGTCTGGTTTTCTTGGAGGGCCACAGTGCTGTCATTGGCCAGGTGGTAAAATGGGGTGAGGGGGCGCGTCCGCTCTGGTTTGGGGAGGGGGAGGGTCCTCTGGACCTTCTAGGCCGGCGAGTTCACGCTGAGGGCCGGTCCGTCTCTGAGAGTAGAGTCGGCGTCCTTCCTCTCCAAGCCCCTGGTTCTGGCGCTCAGGGAGCCGGCTGCCCAAGCAGGCGATGGGGGCTCCTACCGTGGGGGGCCCAGATCTGCTCGAGGCGCTCTCCCCCTTCCCCCCCCCCCCTGTCACCAGGACCGCCGACCACCCGGCCTCGCCTGCGATCTGGCTGATCCCCGTGGGCTTGGGGGGAGCCTCTGGTCCCCAGGCAGCGTGAGCAGCGTCTCCCCGGGGCAGCTTCTGACGGGCTTCTCTTCTTCTTTTTCTCCAGATGGACTTTCTGGCCGAGACCAGCCCGTCGAGCTGCTCACCCCGCCCCGAGTGAACCACATGCCTAGTGCAGGTAAGGGGGGACGTCCCCGTTCCGTGTCCCCTCCCCCCCGAGGACGGGAGCTGTCTGGGGGCTGGCAGCGGCATGCTAGGGTGGGTGCTCAGTCTCGGGCGTCTGGGAGAGCAGGGCATCGGGGCAGACCGGCCACGGGGGGCTCTGCCAGGACAGGCCCCAGTCACGGGGGCCACACATGTTTTTCCATCTTTTTGTCCTTGAGGAAGATGCTTGTGCTTGGGGAAGGGAAGCACTGAGGAGGCGGGGGCGGGGGCAGGTGATAACCTGGCACCCCAGGGGGTCTGCAGGCCATTTTGTGGAATCCTGGGAAGGGCAGCGATCTTAGGAGGCAGCGGAGCCCCCGGGAGGGGCTGGCTCCAATCCTGTTTGTCCCTTTGACTGCCAGGCCTGGGGTCACAGAGCGTCTCCCTGGGCAGACCTGCGCGGCGGCCACTTGTACAGAATGAGAGAGCCGGACTGGCCCCTGCGGCTCTGCTGTCGGGACAGAAAACGAGTTCCTGTGGCCCCGGCAGCACGCGGAGTGTGTGTGATTGTGAATGTGTGTCTGTGTGAGTGTGTGTGTGATTTGTGTATGTGTGTGTGAGATTGTATGTGTTTCTGTGTGAGTGATTGTGAGTTTGTGTGATTGAGTGTGTCTGTGTGTGATTGTGTGTGAGTATGATTGTGTTATTGTGTGATTGTGTGTGAGATTGTGAGATTGTGTGAGTGTGTGCAGATGTATCACGTAGTCCCCGCCTGCCGAGGGTCCCTTTGGTGTTTCTTTGAAAGTTGGTGTGGTGCCGCCCCCCCCCCCCCCAGGATCCGGCCGTTCTCCCCATCTCGGCCCTGGCTCAGATTCTGAGCTCCCCAGAAACTTGTCTCTGCGGTGGGGGTGGGGCCCCTTTTGGGGGCCCTCTGAACAGGTGCAGGGTGGGGGAGACGCACAGAGTGTCATGAGCCACAAGCCCCAGTTGAGCACGACACTTGGGGACTCACTTTGGGCAGATTCTGGGCTTAGGCCGTGGCCCCAGCGGCTCCCGAGGCGGTGCGGAGGGTCCCCCCTCTACCTAGAAGCTGGGAGCTTGACTTCCTCCTCATGAATCACCACTTGTTGAAAGTAGCATTTTCTTAGAAAAGGCCCCGGGTTGGAGCTTCAACATGGAGGAATCACATGAGCTCCTGCTGTGGCTCCTCCCCTCTTAGCTGTATCTTTAAGCTCCATCTACAATAAATGCAGAGAAAGCGCCTGTGGGGGTCAGGGCCCCCTAAGTGCCAACGGGAGAAAAAAGGGGCAGAAGAGCGTCCTCAGGGAGCTTAGCCCTTAGTGGGGGAGGCCCCGTGCAAAGGAGTCAAGGCCCCCCTGCTGCAGAGAGAGCAAAGAGGGAATACCCCTCGATCCCCGTCTGCAGAGTGAGAAGCAGGTCTCCTCTGCCTGGGGAGTCTCAGCGTGGGAAGCTTGCGCCCCGAGGCGCTCCGTGGGAGACCCCGCCACGTTGACCCAGAGCTCTCGGGCGCTGCTGTTGTCGCCCTGTCTGGCGGCCCCTGCGCCGCCCCCTTCTTGTCTTTGGTGGTTCCCAGGTCTGGGAAACGTTCTCAGACTGACCACCTGTAACCGTCCCGGAAGGAGAGAGGGAACTTGCCCAGGGTGTTGGGGAGGAAGGCGCTTTGTGATCCGTGCTTGCACGAGGGGCTCCAGGGTTTTCCCAGGAAGCTCCAGTTGACACCTTCCATTCTCTTTCCTTTTTAGAAAATCCCAGGAACCCGGGCCTTTCCTTTACAGAGTAGAGGCCCGGCCTAGGGAGGTGAACCTATTGTGTGGCACCCAGCCCTGCCTTTGGGGGGCACCGCCCCGGGGGACAGTCAGGACTTGGGGAAAACTGTAAGTGTGAGGCCCTCCTGGCAGTGCTGAAGCTGATGGAGAGAGACTGACGGGGCTCAGAGGGGAAACTGCCTCTGACACAAGGAATGAGCTGAGGTTTCCCAGCCCTGCCTGAGTGACTGACTGATTGTTGGGGGTCCTGGAGAGGAAGCCCTGCCTCTTGTGAGCAAGCTGAGCTTTTGTGACTGGCCACCGGACATCCAGAGCTTTCCATTCTGGGTGAAATCATTGCGGCTATTCTCGTGGGTCTGAGCTGCAAATGAAATTTGTTGGTGCTGAAAGAGAGTGTGTGTGTGTGTGTGTGTGTGTGTGTGTGTGTGTGTGTGTGTGTGTGTATGATGTGCATACATGCGTGTGAATGTTCAGATATGTGTACATTAGCATACTCACTTCTATAACCTTCACTTAGGAGCTGTTTGCTACTGTTCCTGTCCCATAAATGAAGTTCTGCTCACACCCTGGGCTAGGTGGCCTTTCACATGTTTCCGAGGCTCTGACAGACAACACGCCTGCTTGTCCACTGACTCGTCGCCTTTCCCTGGGTGGCCTTGTGGGCCTTTCAGTTTTGTTCTGCTTTATTTACTAAAGGACCTTCCCTGTTTCCTTATGTTTCTCATGCTCGTCATTCCTAAATGCGTCCTCCTCTTCTGTCCCATTAATGCACCTGACTGCTTCCTGCTCCCCCAAATGGTGTTTACATGTCTTTAAGAGGTGCCCTCCCCCCCGTGATGGGATGGCCTGGATGATGGCCTTGGACGGATCACTCCTGGCCTCTCTCAGTGTGCAAGGAGGTTGCAGAGAAGATGATGAACTTTATTGATTGTTAAAACCAGGCCAACAACTATTGACTAAATATCCGTGTGCCAGGCACTGTGCTAAAAGCTGGGTATGTGCAAAGGACCCCCAGGAGCCTGTTGTCTGATGAGAGAGATAAGTCTGGCTATTTCTCCAGCAAATCTGAAATAATCAATGGAAGGAAGTCATTAACATGAAGGGGGATCAGGAGATAATTGTAGAAAGTGGGAAGCAGGAGGAAGAGATGAGGAAGGTGAGCATCCCAGTGCAAAAAGTGCTCAGTCTGGAGAGATAAGGAACAGTCAAGAGGCCAGTGTCACAGGATGGAAGAATACGTGGTATGGCCTTAGGGGTAAAAAGTCTGGGAAGGAAAGAGAGGGCACGTGATGAAAGGCTTTGAAATAGCATTTTGTATTTGATCCGAGAGGTCATAGGAAGCCACTGAAGTTTATTGAGTAAGGGGGTGACATGATTGATTCTGAGCTTCAGAAAAATTCCTTTAGTGACTGGATGGAAGATGCATTGGAAGCGACAGAGTCTGAGACAGCTAGTCCCCCACCATCTGCTGCCATAATCCAGATAGGAGGTGGACAGGGCTGCACCTGGGTGAGAGTGGAATCTGAGGAGAGAAGGGAACCAAAGGGAAGCTAATGAGAGATGGTGAAATGGACAAGAGTTGTAGCAGACATGAAATGGACAGGAGATGTAGCAGACAAGAAATGGACAGGAGATGTAGCAGACAAGAAATGGACAGGAGATGTAGCAGATATGAAATGGACAAAAGGTGTTGCAGAGGTGAAATGGACAAGAGATGTAGCAGATGTGAAATGGATAGGAGATGTAGCAGATATGAAATGGACAAAAGGTGTTGCAGATATGAAATGGACAAGAGGTTGCAGAAGTGAAATGGACAAAAGATGTAGCAGACATGAAATGGACAAGAGATGTTGCAGAGGTGAAATGAACAAAAGATGTTACAGAAGTGAAATTGGTAAAAGATGATCCAGAGATGAAATGGACAAGAGGTGTCTGCAGAGGTAAAATCATTGGGCCTTGGTGCCATACTGGATTGGAGACAGTAAGAGAGTCTGGGGAGCCTAGGATGACTCCTAGGGCCTGGAGAATGGGGTACTCTCTACAGTAAGGGATAGCAGGAGGGGTCAAGGGTTAGGAGAAAAGGTCATGCCTTTCTTTCCTGGGACTAAGATAGAGTGAAACCATGCGTCCTGTCCCTCACTAATTCCTCCCAGTCCTGCAGATTTTTCTGAATGGCTCTTTGTTGCTGCTTCTGCGGACACGGTCCCAGTGACTGAGACTGGGAGCCACAGGGTATGACCTTGTTGGGTGTTTTCCCGGGCCCTGGCAGATGCTCGCACGGAAGGTCCGCGAGGTCAGGCTCTGGTTGCCGGCGCACCTGTTTCCCCCCCGGCTCTGCCCCATCCAGCTTCCTTACTTCTGTTTTGCTGCATCTACCTCCTGGTTGACTTTCTGAGCGGCGCTCACGTTCTCCAGTTACAACATGGCCTAGAAGAGGCAGCTGTTCTATTTTTGGGTCCTAAGTAACTGGCTGCCATCAGTCTTTGCCTCTCCATCTGATCTTTCACCCTCTGTAAGCAAAAGAAAAGATACAAAACATTTAGACATCCAGGACCTAGTATATAGTTGGCACTTAATGTATACCATCTGAATGTTTTACCCCCACTCCGGGGTCTCCAGGACACTGGCTTGTTATACCGGGGGGGGGGGGTAGAAAGAGCACAAGGAAGACAAAAGCAAGTATGAGAGGAAGCATCGGGACCCCGAACATCCTTAATCAGTAACCGCTTCTTGGTGCCTCCAGCACCTCCAGAAACAACAGAAGGAGCTGAGGGTTAGTGATTATATTTCTTGGGAGCAGTTTCTAGACTCGGAGGCGCATATTTTCCCTTTTCTTGTAGATCTGAGAGAGTTCCCCAGCCCAGTTGGGACAGTCCGTTAGGTGTGCGCAGGCAGGCTGGCAGTTGGGAGCAGCAGCACTTCGCTTTTGTCTAGGAGAGAAGGGGGAGGGTTCAGAACGTCCACCTTTTTGGCTTCCAGATTTGTATTCACCTTCTGATCCCTGGCTGCCCCCGGCTGGGCCATGTCTACACAAGCAGTTCTCAGCCCACTATGAAGCTTTAAAGGCAGCACTTTACCCTGAGTGCCAGCCTTGGCGGTCCCAGAGTTTCCCTGCCGGAAGTGCTCTGGCATCCTGGGATTTCTGGCTGGAAGGCAATCCAGAGACTG
The DNA here is from genome assembly GCF_048593235.1 of Sminthopsis crassicaudata. Lineage (NCBI taxonomy): Eukaryota > Metazoa > Chordata > Mammalia > Dasyuromorphia > Dasyuridae > Sminthopsis > Sminthopsis crassicaudata. Next base: position 475,613,827 of record NC_133620.1, on the reverse strand, counting down.
CCAGTGACAAAGGGAGGGATTCGGGCTGTGCCATCACTTGCTGACCTGGAAGGGTTAATGAGGAAAATGTGTCCGGTTGGGGTCAGGGGTCAGGGTGTGTGAGGGAGGGGGTGGGGACCGGCCTCCTTTTGAGGCAGTCAGAAAGAGCAGCGGATGCAAAGTCATCTTGAGCCCGCGGAGTCGGAAAACGCCGAATGATGAAACCGATTCTAAAGACACTGGTTTCTTGTGAAAGGAGGACCTCAGTCAGAGCTGGCTTCAACTTGGAACATCGTGGATCTGGACCTCAGATGGGGAAACTGAGGCTTGCCCCAAGAGGACCAATAAGTGTCTGAGGCCTGCAGGCTTGTGGAGGGTCTAGTCAGGAGAGACCTTCTTGCCTGCCTATCCAAACATGGGCATGTGTCTTTAAAATACAACTGCACCCCCAGATTTGGGTTTCCCAAAGACCTCACTGCCAGGAGATAGAACCGCCGCTGGGACTGTCCCTCCCGGCCCTCCGGGGCCCTGGCCTCTCTGGGCGGGCACTCCAGGAAGTGGCTGCCTGGAGGACGATGCTGATCCTTAAAGCAGGTTTTCTTCCCCAGAGATGGGGATGCCCCTTTGGGGATCCCCTGAGGGTTTGGTGAAGCGTGGGGACACAGCCCTGCTCAGGATCTGGTTGGGAAAGGTGGTAGAAAGCACAGGATTACAAAGGAAACCGGAAATTTGTGAGATTATGGAGAGAATTACTCTTTCCCCTGGCCACAGACTGCTGCAAACCTGCCGCCTGGGTTGCCCATTTCCGGCTCTCCCTCTCCTCCCTCTGTCCTGCTGCCATCATCCCTCTTTTCTCTCTCGATGCAGGGAGAAACTGAGGTTTGAGCATTTTACCCATGGCTAAGAATTGGTGAGGTGGGATTTGGACCCAGGATCCTTCCCCCAAAACCCAGGGCCTCCCTGACATGGGAAGCTTGGGGCAGATGCCCTGGGTTCCACAATGCTCCCCTTCCTGCCATCCTCCTTCATTTAAAATGTGGGCCCTTGAACAACAATCTCTGTGCTCTGGGCTGGGGTTGGTCACGAGCTCTCTACGACAGTGTCTCCCCCCATTTGACAGATGAGGAAACTGAGACTTGCTCTTGCAGTCACTTAGATGCTGAATCCTTGAGATTCCTGCGTTATTTCCTGCCTGGTTCTTCCAGGAACAGAAGCCAGCGTGGGCAAAGGCTGGAGGTGGCTGCTCGCCGTCAGGGGCAGGAACTAGGGGCCTCTGGCAGAGGGCACCAGCCTCCCGTGGGTCCCCCTGCTTGGGCGGGTGGTCTGCCTGCCTCAGGCTTGCCCCCTGCAGCCCATCCTCCACTGAAGGCTGACCCAGCACGTTGCCCCCAGCCTCTGGGTGGCCTTCAAAGGCCTTCCTAAGCGGCTCCCTCTTTGTTCCTCCCGTGACTGGTGACTCCAGGCTGTTTCATGAACGTGCTTCTCTTGGGAATTCTCTCAGCCCATTTATGGAGCACGTTCTTCCTCCTCTCTGACCACTGAGCTCTCTGGCTCCCACCCCGGCTAAAGTGCCCCCTTCTACAGGAAGCCTTCCCCAGCCCCTCCTTATTCCAAGTCTGCCTGGACCCCTTCTTCCTCTCCTCCTTCAATTGTTCCCGGTTTTCCTTTGAGAAGAATGGAAGTTCTTAGAGCCCAAATGTGGCTTCGGCCTCTCTCAGTGAAATGGACGGACCTGGGCCGGTGTTAGGAGACCCTCTGACCGAGACTCCCCGCACTGGCCTCCTATAGATGGAGTTGTTTGAGTAGAATAAACATCAGCAGCAAAGCCCAGGTTTGGTGGCTCTGGCTCAGAGTGAGGGCTGGACCTAGCGTGGAACCCAAGGTGGAGAGCGAGCCCCGAGCCCCGGCGGGCTCCTGGCAGGCAGCTTGTGCCCAGAGCTGTGCCCGGGAGGGAGGAGCTGCTCACTTCCCCTCCCATTAGACACTGGGGCTGGGAGGGGCGTCCTCCTCTTGCGATTGGGGTCGTCTTCCCTCTTCCGGGGCCCAAAAGCTTTCCGTTGGTGTGGTCTTCACGCAGTGCCCGCCCCTAGACCAACCAGAGTGAGCTCGCCCTCCCCTTCTGACCTTGATAGCCCAAAAGGAGCCCGCTCAGTGTGAGGCTTGGAGGGGATCGCTAGGATTCCTGCTCTCCGTTTATGGCTCCAAATTGCTCAGGAGGGAGGACGTGGGCAAGGCCTTTTGTCCAGGGAGCCCCAGGCGTCCTAAACACTGTGACCCCTAGAGTGGTGAGGGAAAGCGCTTTGCAAAAGGGGCAGGCCCTTGGAGAGAGCACCGGCCGGGGGGCTCGGGCGCTTCTTGGAGATTTCTTTTTTTGATTGCCTAACGCTCCCAGGGTCCCGCGACACCTTGGGGTCTCCTGGCTGAATTTCTTTCCTAAGGACCTTGACCCAAACCCTGATCCTCCTGCCTCTCATTGATTAGCCACCGATAGGTCCCAGCCAAGCCCCATTTGGTCATCCTTGGGCCCTGACTGGCTCAGCGAGTGGCCAGAATCCCTCTTGGATTGATTGATGGAGGCCATCTTTGCCTAGTTGCTTCCCAGCCTTAATCACCGAATGGGGGCAACCTCTGTCAAACTGAGACCCGTTGAAGACTTCGGCTCAGAAAGGCCGAAGCCTCCCATTGTCCAGGGCCTGTAGTCCCAATCTCTCTCCGGCCACTGGACCCAGACGGCTCTGGAGGGGAAAGTGAGGCCGACAAATGGCTGAAGAGGTCTGGGGAGGGGCTGCCCCTGGAGGGAGGGTCGCAGCTCTGATTACAGAGACTGGCACTGGGGTCTCCCGGGGCAAGCGGGCAGCAGACTGGCTGGGCCCCGGCATCAGCTGTGCCCACAGAGTCCGGAGAAACTCCCCCTCCCCGCCCCGAGAGCTTCCTGCGCACATGCAGGCTATTTATAATTTCCAGGAAGTCCATTGGAGCCCCTAGTGAAAGCCGAGCACCCCAACGCCTGTTCTGCGCCTTTCTTTGCAGCTCTTGCTCAACCCGGGCTCTCCGAGGCCTTCTCAGAGACGGCTTCTCTTCTCCAGAGAACAAAGGGGAAGCTTTGAAAGGGCCTAGAAAGAGTGAACTCCGGGACTGGGATAGGAGGAGGGAGGAGGAGGGAGGGAGGAGGAGGGAGAGGAGAAGAGGAGAAGGAGGGAGAAGGAGGAGGAAGAAAGGGGGGAAGAGGAAGAAGAGAGGGATGAGGAGGGGAAGAGAGGGGAAAGAGAAGAGAGGGGGAGGAGGGAAGGAAGAAGGGGGAGGAGGAAGAAGAGAGGAGGGAGGAGGAAGAGAAGAGGGGAGGAAGAGGAAGAGAGTGGAGGAAAAAGAAGAGGAGGAAAAAAGACGTCCTCCTTAGTCCTTGACTTCGTGTTTGAACTCTGCTCAGGAGCAGAGCTAGCCCCACTGGGCGCTGCCCAGCTGTCTAGTGCAACACTCTTATCCCAGATGAAGAAACAGAGCTCCCAGGAGGCCCCCTGATTTCCCTGAGGTTGCCTAGGTAATAAGGGGCACAGGTCGGATTTGCACCCGGATCTTCTGACTGCGCCACTCTGCCTCCATGCTAGCCGGCTTGCTCTTGAGTGCTGTCCTTCCCCACGGTTTCTCCCAGCAAGGCCGTCCAGCCTCCAGGAGCGCCCCGTGGACGCGGAAGGGTCTGCAGCCTTCCCAGGCCTGTGCTGAGGCTGTTAAGCTGATGAATGGCTGCCGGCTTTGGAGGGATGTGGAGGGCTCGGTTCTGAGAAGTATTCCACCAGGACTGTGGGCTTTTCCGTGAGCTGTCCTCCTGAGGCCTAGAATGCAGATGTAGGGAGCCCAGAGGAGGTCCTGCCTCCCTGCCCTTCCGGGGAGAAACTGAGGTGAAGGAGGAAAAGGAGAGGAAAAGGTAATGGAGCCTTTGCCTCCTCCCAAGACGGCCTGCCTTCTGCAGCCCCTCCCGGGGGTCGGCCAGTCACTCAGCAGTCACTGGCTTACTTTGTGTGCTGCCCTCCAGCGCGGGATGTACAAAATGTGAAAATCGCCCCTTTTGGGCCCTGCCTGCTGCCACCACAGCCCCCGTGCAGGTTCTCCCCTACCCTCTTTGCTCCTGAAGAACGAGGCCAGCAGCGGCTACAGAGCTTCTGGTCTCAGCTTTGCCACATTGTGCCCCCCATCCCTCCATTTGAGAGCAACGAAGGGGTGGGGGTAGGGGCTGCAAGCCACTTGCCAGGGCAGCCCAGACCACTCTGGGGTGGCTCTAGTTTTAGGGGGATTGCCAGGCTATGAAACTCAGCTGGGCCCAAGAAGCACAGAGAGTTTCCCCTGGAAGGAACCATGGGGGATCGCTTTGGGCTCAGCACATAGTAGGGCTTTGCTAAATGCCAGGCACTGTGCTGAGCACTTTACCAACATTATCTCATCTGATCCAACAGTCCTGGGAGGGAGGTGCTAGCGATTCTGTTGCTTTGTGGCTGTGAATCCTTTGTTCTCTAAGGAGGCCGTGGTACCGGGAAGGTGCCACCATGACCCACGAGGGAATTGCGTTTCAATGAGGCAGGACTGGATGAAATCAGAATAGTCCTGAGTGCTGTGGGAGACAGTTTGAGGCCATATAGTGATTAAGGCAAAGAATGGCCTCTTACCTAACTAAAAACAACAATCTAAATAGATCAATCAACGTGGGAGGGGAAGATCCTCAGAGTTTCTGGGGAAATTGAGGCAGAGACAGGAGAAATGACATTCTCAGTGACTTTTACCCAGCCAATAAGTCAGAGGCCACAGTTAAACTCGGATCTTCCTGATTCCAGACCTTCCCTGTGCGCATAGTGGCACCCTTTTGCTACCCTTCTGTAGAGGAGAGGGGAAGGGGTCGTCCTCTCCATTAACTGAGCATGGGAGGATGGGGCTAGGGAGTTACCTGGATTTTCTGTTCTTCTGAAGGCTAACGAGGAAATCATGTTTGTTTTGGCCTTTGTTGAAAATCTTTGCAAAATACCTTAGTGCCCTTGGCTAGCTTGGTGCAGCAAGCACGGGAAATAAGCCTCCATGTCCAGAGCCCTGTGAACTCTTGCAGTGTCTCTCCCGGGTCGTTATTGTGAATAGTGCTACAGCAGTCAAGGATAAAGGGATCCTAGGTCAGAAAAGTCATGTACCTAGAGGAGGAATGAGGCCCAGGGAAATGGGGCCTTGCTTCTCAGTAAAAAGGCAGGGTTGGGCTGGATAATCCAAATCCTGTAAATTATCCAGTCATCTAGCTAGTAAGTGGCTGATCTGGGGTTTGAATGCCTCCAAATCCTGGCCTCTTTCCGTGGCACTAGGCGGCCTATTTTGTAGGATCAGCCTCTGGCCATGAAGGGTGTGTGCGCACGCGTGAACCTTTTTGGGCTAGTGAGGGATCTTGTACACCACACGTAAATTAGGTCTTTAGAGTTAGCTAAATCCTGATCTCTTTCTGCCTTCCTTTTAGACACTAGCCTTGGCCATAGCCCTCTTGTGGGCCCACGTCTCTTTCCCCTCTGCTCTGGCAGTCCGACCCAAAGCACTTCCCCGTCCTCTCTCTGCTTGGAAGGCTCCCGCAGCTTTGCGTCTAGCCCCAGAATCCAGCTCCTTAGGGCTGCTTGCCTCTCTTGCCTCCCTTGCCTCCTGTGTCCCCACCCCCTCTTTTACTTTCTATCCCTGGAGGCTTCTGGCCCAGGCAGGTGGCTGCAGCTTGAGCCGTATCCCTCACCGAAAACTGCTGCTGTCCCCTACTTTCAGCTGCTGCCCATCAGGTGTCAAGCCTTGACTTTCCTAGCTCTAAAAACTGAACAGATGAGTTAATCAGTGAGCATTTATTAAGCACCTGCTATATGCCTGGCCCTGAGGATAAGCATCCATCCGTCCGTGTGTCCAAAAGCTTTCCAGTCCTGCCCCACTTCCTGCATGATCTTTCCCTTTATCGGGCAGCTCCAATCCCTTCCCTTCTCCCATTTCCTTGGATTCTCAGCACTCAGTACAATGCCTAGCATGCAGTTTAATGTTTAATAATGTTTTTTTGACTGAGCGGCTTGAACAGAAGGCCCCGTGCTTCACATGGGCCCTGGTCCTGGGAGAGCTTTCTGCAGCCAAGTCCCAAGATGCTCTTCACATTGTCCTGCACTGTTTGCTGCTCCTGAGCCCAGGCTGCAACCCCTGGGCTCCTCACGTGTTTGTTGCAATTAGACAAGGAGGCCTGAGAGGAACCTTCCTGTAAAGCTTCAGTCCTGTCCTTTAAGCTCTCTCTAGTTGGTTCCTGGGTGAGCTTGGGGGCGGGGCGGTGTGCCCAGCATCCCCTTCAGGCCCGAGCTGGGCTTGTACATGGCTGCCCCAGCTCCTGGCCCTGGCTGCCCAGAGATGGGCCCCCTCGGTGCTGTCTGGCCAAGCCACTGATCAAGTGAGGAGGCAGTCCTGCAGATGGGCCGGAGGCTCGCATTTCATCACCCGGCCTGGACCTTCAAGGCCGCCGGTTCCCACAGGCAGGCCTCGTCTACACCCCAAACTGTTCCAGACATTGGGGGATTTCCACAGCATCAGGGCTTGCCGGACGACCAGGAGGGAGCTGCCGCTGCCGCCCTTGGGGCCCCACACAGAGCCTGTATGTGACTGGTTACAAGTTCCCCCAACCCTGCGGTCTGAGACGTGGGGTGTCCCTGGCATATATAGCCATTTGTGTCACCGTGGGTGGGCAGGCAGCCACTCAGAATGCATTTATGGTGCACCTACTGTGTGCCTCTGGGCCTCTGTCAGTTGAGGGGGTCAGAATTCAAAGGTCTCTCCCATGTGGGGCTCGGCATTCACAGGGCGCCTGTAGCATTGCAGCCAGGTCTGGATGTGGGGCTAAGGCCTCCGGGCAGATGCACAATGGGCGTGATCTGCCATCTGGAGACCCAGGAGGCCTTTCCCTGAGCCTGGGAGGGGAAGGGGAGGAAGAGGGCCCCGAGTCCCAGTTGTCTGAGCGGAGCCTCTTGGGCTTTTTTTCTCTGGGGCCCCCAACGTGCTGCAGTTCTGAGGCTTGAGCCACTGTCTTGGGGAGGATTCTGCTGCTTCAAGTGTCCCTGGCCAGCGTTGTTCCCTTAGGCCTGAGGGGGGCGGGGTGTGTCATTCGGGGGCCCCTGGTGCTCCCCAGCTTCCTCGGGCCTCTGGGGCCTCCTGGCCTGGGGGGGCAGATCTGGGCAGGGGGCCGTTTTCTCCGCTGCCCCCCGGTCGGGCCGTGGTGGACGGCCGCCACCCTTTGTTTTTGTCGCCCCCTCCCCTGCGCCCTCCCCGAGCCGGAGTCAGAAATTGCAGAAACGGCTGCTATAAATAGCGCGATCTCGCTGTCTCTCCGCGTTTCGGGGAGTTGTGACATCCTCTGAAGTGTAGACGGGGGGCGAGTGCCTTGCATGCACAATGAGCCCTTCTGGAAATAGCTTTGTCTCTTTTAAGGGATTGATTGATTTATCGATGCATCATCTCCCCTTCCCCTGGAGACGGCGGGGTTCCTGGGGGGGGGCTGGATAGCAGGTGTGCCCTTGGCCGGAGTCTGGGTCCCGGGCCCCAGTGTGGGGCTCCCCGGGGGGCCGGGCCAGGGGGGCAGAGGGGAAGGGTCTCCTTCCAGGATCTCGTCTCCTTGGCCCCGGTGGGGGGCCGACGGCGCGGTTCCTTTGGAGAGCGCTCATGCCGGGGAAGTCTGTGGGCGGGGGCTCTGGACCCGGGGCAAGCCAGGTAGCCAAGGCAAGAGAAACGGTAGAGGGAAGCGCGGGGTGTGGAGCGGCCCCCACGCAGCAGAGGGCCCCCCCCACCCGCCACTGAGCTATTTCTGGCCTTTTTTCGCAATGAAAGCAGCTGAAAATAATCCTTCCGGGAAATGCCTTTTCCTTCTGCTCAGTCAGCTGTTATCAGCGCCCCTCCGCCCGGGCTGGGATTGGGCCGGGCTGCGCTCGGCTCGCTCCTGCCGCGGCGCTGCCCTGGCTCGGCGGGCCGGACGCCACAGAGGTGAGCTCGGGTGCTCGCCGCCCGCTTGGAGGGAGAGCCGCCGGGCCAGGAGTCGTCCCGGTTACCGGGCAGGGCATCGCGTGGCTGGCTCCCGGGCAGGAGGACGATGCCGGGGCCTCATTGGCTGGGAGCGCAGCCAGCGGCAGCTGAAGGCAGAGTCCCCGGGAAGGCGGGAGGGCCGCGAAGCCCCGTGTGGGTAAGTTCAGACGCCTTCCCAGGGATGGCGGCCCCCCTCTCTCCCCCAGGCCACCTCTGAAAGCCATCCGGGCTCCTCAGCTTCCCTGGGACCACCCTGGTGAGAGCCAAGGCACATGGGCGCAAGGGGGAGACGAGGGCACGGCCTAGGGCCAGGCACGGTGGGCAGCGGGCTCTCGGGGCCCCACCGCAGCTGCCCCGGGGGCTGACCGGCCCACCAGGAGGAAGGTCGTGTGGCCCCACTTATGGACCCCCCAAGCCCTCTTTCATTTCTGCTCCTCTCCAAACAGTGAAAACAAATAAGGCTTAGAAAAGGCACGGGGGGGGGGGGGGGGGTCAGTGACATCAGAATCCTGGCTGGGACTTTTTCACAATCCCGTGGGGCCCCCTCCCCCCTCCTCCTCCCCCTTCCCATCGCCGTCATTTCCCTGTTAAAGAATGGTCTAAAGAGCCCCAGTGGGGGAGGGGGATCCAGATGGGGGAGAATAGGTTCTTTTGTGGCATCCCACAGGCACCCCGGGGTGCTGGGGGCTCACTTGTGTGTGAACAAGCTTGCCTTGCCCCGGGCGGCAAAAGCTTCCCAAGAATCACCCCGCCCCCTTCCATTTTTTAATGGGCAAAAAATCCTCGAAGGAACCTGGAGGTGCCCGTGGGGGAGGGGCCTGCGGGGGGGGGGGCTCGGCCCCTGTGGGGATGGGGGAGCAGCTCCTCCCTGGCAGCCCTTCTGAGCCAGGCCCATCCCCCGGGGCCTCCTGGCCGGGCCCCTGGTGGTGGTTGGTGTTTAACACCATGTTAATAAGCCAGCCAGGCCTTGCAGCGCGTGGAGGACCGGAGCTGGTGCCTCAGTTTCCTCATCTGTAAATGGGGGGGCAGTTGTTGTGAAGACCAAATGAGAATAACTGCAGAGCCCAGTGGAAACCTCAGTGTCATCAGAGCGCTGGCCCCCGTCGTCGGGGACACGGCCCGTGCCAATGTCGTCCACCTCCCGCCCCGGCCTTGGCCCCCGAGAACGGGCCCGCCTTTGCCCTTATTCACTTCAGGAGGGTATTTTCTGGCCTTAGTGTGGGGGTGGCTGCTGGCACCCCAGGCCACTTTGGAGGCTGGCAGCTGAGCAGGGCCCCTCGGGAGCCCGCTGTGCCCGGCCCCTCGGGAGCCCGCTGTGCCCGGCCCCTCGCTGCTGCCCGGCCCCTCGGGAGCCCGCTGTGCCCGGCCCCTCGCTGCTGCCCGGCCCCTCGGGAGCCCGCTGTGCCCGGCCCCTCGCTGCTGCCCGGCCCCTCGGGAGCCCGCTGTGCCCGGCCCCTCGCTGCTGCCCGGCCCCTCGGGAGCCTGCTGTGCCTGGCCCCTTGCTGCTGCCCAGACCCCTTGGGAGCCCGCTGTGCCCGGCCCCACGGGAGCCCGCTGTGCCCGGCCCCTCGCTGCTGCCCAGACCCCTTGGGAGCCCGCTGTGCCCGGCCCCTCGCTGCTGCCCGGCCCCTCGGGAGCCCGCTGTGTCTGGCCCCTTGCTGCTGCCCAGACCCCTTGGGAGCCCGCTGTGCCCGGCCCCACGGGAGCCCGCTGTGCCTGGCCCCTCGCTGCTGCCCAGACCCCTTGGGAGCCCGCTGTGCCCGGCCCCTCGCTGCTGCCCAGACCCCTTGGGAGCCCGCTGTGCCCGGCCCCTCGGGAGCCCGCTGTGCCTGGCCCCTCGCTGCTGCCACCCTTTAGAAGCCATTGCTGCCCGGCCCCTCGGGAGCCCGCTGCCCCCGCCGTGCTGCTGCCGCAGACTCTGAGGTCGCTTCCAGCCCCGAGAGGCCGAGGGGACGGCATTTTCCTCCCTGAGAATTTAGGGGGACACATGGGCTTCCTTCAGTCCATCCACTGAGGCCGGACGGCCTCCACTGGGATCTCACTTCCTTAGAGTCGGGACCCAGAAGTCCCCTGGAGGCAGCCCGGCACCGAGGGCGCCGCAGACAATGGCGTGGGCTCTGTGTCCCCCCGGGTCCCCCGCCTGGGGAGGGCGGCCCCTCTCCTCGTCCCCTCCCGGGCCTGCCGTTTCTCAGCCTCCCCCTGAATGGAGGCTTTGTGGCCCGCTGACGTCAGGCTCCGGATTGTGTTCCTGCGTGCTCGGGGCAGGAGCCGTAAAAGCCGCGGGCGGCCCGGCCCGAAGCCTCGCTGCGAACAAGCCTTTTTTGTCGGCCGCACATTCTTGCCGGAGAGAAGGTCGCCCTGTGCTCCGGGGCCGCCGCGGGTCAGCGCCCCCGGCCGCCGGGGGAGGGGGCCGGTTTCATGTGGGCCGTTGAGCCCAGAATAGTCGCCGTCCTGTTTGACGCAGCAGGCCATGAATGGGATGAATGGCGCTCGTGGCTCTGCCCTTGGCAGCCGGCACTCTGCCGTCATCGGGGGTGCCGGGGATCCCCCGCCCGGCCCCCCACCCCGGGGGCCAGCCCCTGGACGGCCGTCTCTGTGCACGTGTGGGCTCTCCCACCGGGGCTCGGGCCGTCCACGGCAGGCAGCTTTCCCCCATTTGGTTTGAGGGTCGGTGGTCCCAGTGGCAGCTCGCGGTGGGGAGGTGAGCGCCCGGGCCATCAGCGCCGAGAAGTCCCTCGAGAGCCCGCCTGCCCGAGCTGCCCGAATCTGGCCGGACAAAGCTCGGGGCCGGCACGGCCCAGAAGGGGACCCGGGCTCCCTCCGTTGGGGCGTTAGCATCCCCCCTAGAAGGGACTCGTGGCCTTGGTCTGGGGGACGTAGAGTGGAGGGGGTCAGCGCTGAGAGGCGCTCCCCTTGAGACTGCCACCCTCCCCCTGGGAAGGAGCTCTTGTGGCGATGGCGTTGGGCCCAGGGCGCCCCCTTGTTGGAAACCTGAGCTGGTGGAGGCCGGGGCTGAAGGCCTGGGGCCGGGAGGGGGCCGAAGGGGGATTCCTGTGGTTGCAGCTTCCTCAGGCCCCTGGCCTGGTGAGCCGCAGCTCCTGGGGGCACAGGGGGGGAGGGGCAGGACACCTGCTCTAAGTGACCCCCCCGGAAACGGCTCCAGGGCCCTCCGGTAAGGGGGGGGGCTGCCATTAGTACCACTTCTATAGCTGCAAACATTGTCCCAACCAGGTTTGTCTGAACGTGTGTGAGCGCGTGTGGGCCTGGAGGCCCCCATTGTGGGACTTCCCTCCCCATCCCCCCAGCTTCCATCTGGGCGCCCCTAAAGCCCGACTCTCGCTGGCTGTCCCACGGCCTCCCTTTCTCTCCTGGGGCCTCGTCCCCCTGTGCTCCGGGCCACTCGCGTCACTGGTGTTGGGGGCCACGCTGGCGGCTGGTGCCCGCGGCCTCCTCCCTGGTCCCCGGGCCGGGGCTTTGCCCCCATCGTGCCTCCTTCCCGTGCCCCTCCCCTCTGCCTCCCGTGTCTCCTCATGGGCTGGAAGCTCCCCTCAGGGCAAGTGCCCCTTCGTGGGCACGGGGGCTCCCCCGGAACGCCAACCTTTGTGGCCCAACGGGCCGCCTTCCTTCTTGGGGCTTCCCGAAGTTGGCCGGAAGGCCCCGGACGCTGGCTCGGTTTCTGCTTTATTTTTAATCTGTGTTTGAAAGGGGGAGCCCGGGCCGGCCCCGGACTCTGAACACGCCTGGGCCGGGAGCGTCGGAGGGCTCCGGTGGGGCCCGGCCTTGGCTCGGCTCGGCAGCGGAGCCTCACGGGCACGTCCCGACTTTGTCCCCAAGCAACGCTGTGCCCCCTGCCCTCCTTAGCCCCCTTGAACGTGGGAGTGAGGGGAGCTGTGGGCGCGGGACCCCGGGATGATCTCTGACCCCTTCCCTTTGGGACACTGTGGAGGGGATGGGCCAGGGACTTGGGCCTCCCTCCCCCCCCCAGGAGTTTTCCCTTCTCTGCCAGGGTGCCTCTGCTGCCCAGGGACCTCGGAGCCTCCTCGGGGGGTGCAGGGGCCTCCGCTCCCACTCTCTGAGCACCCGCTGTGTGCCGGCCCGTGCTGGGCTCAGAGCCAGGAAGACCCCGATGCGAGTCCCTGCCCCTGGGTGGGGGGGGGACTCCGGGCCCATCTGAGCCGGGCAGAACCCCGGGGGCTCTGCGGACGCTGTCTGACCGCCCGCCTGTCGCTCTCTCTTTGCCGCCGCAGTGGACGTGAGCCCGGCGCTGCCCCTGCAGGTGGCCCCCTCGGCCGTGCCCATGGACCTGCGCCTGGACCACCAGTTCTCGCTGCCGGTGACGGAGCCCACGCTGCGCGAGCAGCAGCTACAGCAGGAGCTCCTGGCGCTGAAGCAGAAGCAGCAGATCCAGCGGCAGATCCTCATCGCCGAGTTCCAGCGGCAGCACGAGCAGCTCTCGCGGCAGCACGAGGCGCAGCTGCACGAGCACATCAAGGTGAGGGCGCCCGGTGCGAGGCGGGCCAAGGTGGGAGGGCGGGGGCACAGGCGGGAGGAGGGACGGGCGAGGGCTGGGAGGAGGGACAGGCGAGGGCCGGGAGGAGGGACGGGCGAGAGCCAGGCACCTGCCGGGGCCTCCAGCACGAGCCCCACCTCTCCTGGCTGAGGAGGCTGAGGACTGTGGGGGTGCGAGGGCCCGGGCAGGGGCCGGGGTCAGCTCGGGGTGCCAGGCCTTCTGCCAGCTGCATGCCGGCCCCCTCCTCCCCTCCCAAAGAAACTGGAAGGGCCCGTTCCTAAATGTGGTCGGGTGCTCGGCAGTGAAAGCCCTCCGGGAGAGCCCTGCGCTCCAGCCCGCGGGGCCCGGATTCAAGTTCACCTCTACTCAGGGCCCAATAAAGTCCCGGGCAGGGGCCCTTTCCCAGCCTCCAACCTCCTTGGACACTTCAATGCTGGCAGAGTGAGGGGTCGAGCCCAGCCCCTCGTATGGGGGGGCCTCGGGAGGGAAGGCACTGAGCAGGTTTGACGCAGCCCCTCCCGAGCCCTTTTTCCCAGCTGTCCTGAGGCTGGGCAGCCTCCCCCCCCCCCCGGTCCCCCGACCCAGGCCTGCTGCCCCGGCCAGCCCCTGCTGTCCCACGGGGAAGCTGAGCCCGGCCCGGCCCAAACACTGCTCGTGCCTGAGACTCGTCCCGGACGCCACCGCTTAGTTTTGTTTTCCTTCCAAAGTCTGGAAATAATGACGGTTTCAGTCCCTCCGCACTCATGGCTCTGCACTCGAACCCGGGTTCATTAGGAATGTGTCACTGGGGACAGCTTGGTATTCAGTCGGTGCCAATTAAGTCGGTTGTGTTTGGGTCTGATGGGGACCGGGCCCTCCCTGTATTCTCGGTGTGCCTGGAGCAGGAGCTCCCCTCCCCCTCACTCCCCCCACTAAAGTCCAAGAGCATATGGGGGCGCAATGGGTCACGTGATCCCAAGCCTCCTTTTCACCACCTTTCCCCCTGACCGAGGAGAGCTTGTTCCAGCAGAGCGGGGCGGGGGTGGGGGGTCTGCAGCCCCTCTGTGCTCACGCTGGCTCTGCCACTGTGCCCGCAAGGGCTTCTGCCCGTTGGCATTGCCACACCACTGCCAGCTGGGGGCGCAGGGAAGGGCCCGCCCCCCGGGACAGTTAGAGGGCTGAGTGTTGGAGCTGGGCAGGCTGAGGCAGGGAGCGGGGAGGGCCCCCGGGGACTTGCACTCAGGCCTTCTAGGGCCCAGCGCGCTGTCCATGGTGCTGCTCTGCCTGAGAAATGGAGAAACGAAAAGGATTACTTGTGGCTTCTGATGATACGGGTGGGGGAGAGGCAGCCCCCCGTCCCCCCCCTCGTCCCCCCAGATCCCGGCTCCATCTGACGGGGCCGGGACGGACCTTCTCGTCCTGCGTGGCCGCGCTGGCTCCCGGAGGCCCGGCCATTGTAGCAAGGGGGGTCGCGCTAGTGGTCACCGAGGCTGCTGGCGTCAAGAACAGAGGTCTCCCCTTGAGTTCTCGAGGGCAGCGAAGGGAGGGTTCTGGAGCAGGAAGGAACGTTTCTGTCCGGGAGCTTCCTGGCAGAGGAGCCCGGCCCGCTTCCCTCACGGAGCTCATTTCGCTCCAGAGTGCTCGGGGACCAGGACGAGAGCTCAGGGAATCAGGGGCTTGCCAGGCCCTTGGGGTCAGGAAAAAGCCCAGCAGGCGTCCGTGGAGGCCCTCCTGTGCCAGGCACCGGACTGGGCACCATGCCCGCCCTCAAGGGGCTTCCGTTCCCATGCCAGTCACCGGGCTGGGCACGAGACGGCCACGTGTCCCTGGGGGGGGCGTCCCCCGGCTCTCCTCACGAGCTCAGGCCTGAGGGACTGACCCCCACCTCGCCCCCGCAGCAGCAGCAGGAGATGCTGGCGATGAAGCATCAGCAGGAGCTGCTGGAGCACCAGCGCAAACTGGAGCAGCACCGGCAGGAGCAGGAGCTGGAGAAGCAGCACCGCGAGCAGAAGCTGCAGCAGCTGAAGAACAAGGAGAAGGGCAAAGAGAGTGAGTGGGAAACTGAGGCACGGGGCTGCGGGGGTGGGGGGGCGCGCACCCTGCCAGGCTGCCCCTCCCTTCCGGTTGGATTTAGACATTAGCCGCTCTGGCAGCTTTCCCAATGGACGGAGAATACTAACATCTATAGAATACCAAACATCTGCTCCCTGAGCTCTGGGAGAGCCAGAGACGGGGAGCTGCCTCAGTTTCCTCAGCTGTAAAACAGGATCTCAGCAGTGCCCCCTCCTGGGGTTAAGAGGATCAAAGGAAAAAGCATTTGGAAAGTTCTTAGCACAGCAGCTGACATGGAGTGGGCTCTCTGTAGACTTCCTTCCTTCCTCCCTTCCTTCCTTCCTTCCTTCCTTCCTTCCTTCCTTCCTTCCTTCCTTCCTTCCTTCCTTCCTTCCTTCCTTCCTTCCTTCCTTCCTTCCTTCCTTCCTTCCTTCCTTCCTTCCTTCCTTCTTTCCTTCCTTCCTCTCTCTTTTTTCTTCCTTTCTTCCTTTCTTTTCCTTCCTTCCTTCCTCTCCCTCCTTTTCTGTCCTTCCCTCTGTGTCCCCCCTTTCTCACTGCCAGGACACCAGACGGCTCCGAGGCACTCCTGGAGCCCCTTCTCCCGCCCCAGAGCAGGGGAGGCTGCTGATGATCGTCCCTCATCCCGCCCTCCCCCCTCTTGGGCCTCTCGGGATTTCCTTGTCCACTTTCCCTTCTCTGTCACTAGGAAGCCTTTTAGCTCTGGGCCCAGGCCCCTCCCCCCGGGTGCCGCTGTGTGCAGGGCGGCTGCCCCAGAGGGGCTTCTCCTTCGCCGTCCCCCCGGCACCCCGCGGCCCAGGAGCGGGAAGCTGGCCGAAGGCGCCAGCCCCCGCCCCCTGCTGTGCCCGCTGATGCAGCTCCGGGATGGAGCTGGTGGAGGCCCGCAGCTTGGCCCTCTCCAGGCCCGAGTGGAGCCGCTCCGCTTCCCGCTGGCTCTGACGGCCCTGGCGCCTCTGCCAGGATCTCCTGCATCCCAAGATGGGCGCCCCTCGGGGAGAGCTGGTCAGACAGGGTCCTTGGGGGCTGGAGCCCGCTCTGGGGTGTTCTGGTGTGCGTGAGAGAGACAGAGACAGAGAGAGAGACACAGAGAGACAGACACAGAGACAGAGACACAGAGAGAGACAGAAAGAGACAGAGGGAAACAGAGACAGAGACATAAAGAGACAGACACAGAGACAGAGAGAGACAGAGACAATGAGAGACACAGAGACAGAGAGACACAGAGAGAGACTGGCTGAGGCCCCCCGCTGAGCGCCCCCGCTCTGTTCCAGGCGCCGTGGCCAGCACCGAAGTGAAGATGAAACTCCAGGAGTTCGTCCTCAACAAGAAGAAGGCCCTGGCGCACCGCAATCTGAACCACTGCATCTCCAGCGACCCTCGCTACTGGTATGGGTAAGTGGGGCCGCCCGGGACCCCGGGGTGGGGGGCCAGCACCTCTTGGCCCTGTCTCAGTTAGGACCCTCCTGCTTTTCCCTCCAATCCCATCCTACAAAGTAAGACGTGGTGAAGGCCTTTTCCCTCCCAGCCTCAGTTTCCTGATCTGTACAATGGGTTGTAGCTGAGATGAACCCTAAGGCTGCTCCCTGTTGGACAGTGCCCTTTGGACCGGCCCCGGCTCCGGCTGTGGAGGCCCCCCTTGGGCCCTTGCTCCGGCAGCCTGTCTCCCCGGGCCCCTGCAGGTGTTTCCAGGCCCCCCTCTCTCTCGGAGCTGCAAGTTGGTTTCTGGGCATGAGGGGGGTTCGGGTGATCAGAGCACGTTTAACATGAAGCAGCAGCCACGGGGGCACAGGGGGCACCGGTGCCCGCCAGCCCGAGGCCCCCACACTGGCCCAGACGCTTGGGAAGCTGGCTCCCGCCCGGCCTCAGGCAGCTCCCTGGGGGCCCCAGATATCGCCAAATGGCCCCAGGGCCCCATAAGCCCGAGGCGGCCCCGGGACAGGCTCTGGGAGGGCCGGGCTTGGGGGCATCCAGCAGAGTCCAGCCTGAGCGGGTGGCCATGGCGGCTGCCCTGGCCTCTGACCTCCGAGCCTCCCTGGGACCGCTAAAGTCTCTTCCTCTCTCCCCCTGCAGGAAAACCCAGCACAGTTCCCTGGACCAGAGCTCGCCCCCCCAGAGCGGGGGCCCCGCGGCCTACAATCACCCGGTGCTGGGCATGTATGACTCCAAAGACGACTTTCCTCTTAGAAAAACAGGTCAGTGTCTGCGCTGGGGGCTGCATGGGCCCCGCCCTCGGCTCCGCCTCCTGGGCCACTGGCCTGAGGGGTGTCCCGAGTCACGGCCCATCCCTGTGGCCACGGGCTGATGCGCGGCAGACCTCCAGACCACTGGGCCGGAGCTGTCCCATCTCAGAGACGAGAAGCCTGAGGCCCGAGGTGACCCGGGTTTGCGGCCCGTCTCCCTTAGGCGCTGAGGCCCGTCTGGGGCCGGCCTGAGGAGCGCGTCATCACGGCCTGTGCCGGGCCCAGTCCCGGAGCCTCGGGGAGACCCTTGTAACAGCGCCCATTGTGCAAGATACAAGCCAGGGTCACCAACAGGGAGAGGGCCCGAGGAAGAGGATGGTGTCATTGCTCACCACTCACTCCGATGGGGAAACTGAGGCAGGCCGGGGGAGGGGGGACTAGCCCAGGCTCTCAGAGCTAGAGGGCCGGCCCTGTGCGCACTGTGGCGCCTCCCACCCCCCTTAGGCAGTAATCACAGCTCCGTTATGTCACACTTGCCGGGGGCTTTGCATGTGTACTCTCATAGGGTGGGCACTTTGACAGGCAGGGAAACTGAGGCAGACAAAGTGACATATTCAGAGTTACACAATCGGGAATGGTCTGAGGTCGAGCTTGGCCCCCCGTGCCCACCAACCTAAAGGGGCAATTGGGAAAGTGTGTAGGAAGTGGGGGTTCCCAGCACAGGCTGGGGATCCAGGTCAGACTTGGGCCGCAGGGAGCTGAGGCCCCGGGGGCTGGGGAGGGGCTGGGCCCCGTGGGGGAGGCTGGCAAGGGCTGGGCCCCCATCGAGGAGGCCGGCGAGGGCTGGGCCCCCATGGGGGAGGCCGGGGAGGGCTGGGCCCCCATGGGGAAGACCGGGGAGGCTGGCGAGGGCTGGGCCCCCATCGGGGAGGCCGGCGAGGGGCTGGGCGCTGCCCTTTTTGTGGCCAGAAGCTCCCAATCTGGGAGGTTCCCGTTTCCCCGGTGAGTGTGAGCGCCTGCACTTGTGCAATTGCTTTAAAAATAAAAACGAGAAGCAGGAGAAGGGGCGAGTGGCGGCCGTCCGGCCAGCTGCGTGCAAGCCCCGGCCCCTCCTCCCCCGGCCGCACGTGACCCAGGCCTCTCGGAGCATTCCTGGAAAACGCCTCTCTTGCGCCCTGGGCCCGCGCCCCGTCCGAGCGGGCTCCTGCCCCCCGCCCCCGGCCCGGCCACCCTCTCACCTTCCCCCTGCCCTCCATTCCTCCGCCGCTCTCGGGAGCCTTCGGGCAGAGCCACGGAGCCGGACGTTAGATCCTCTCTCAGCCGAGGGCCGGCCCTGCCAAGGCCCGTGGAAACCCGGCTCGGGGGACTTGTGGAGCGCCTTCGAGTGGCGAAGAAGTGTCTGCGTACAAACAGTTGGCGCGCCCGTTAGGAATGGCCTCCTGGCTTCCTCCGCGTGCCCGGAGGCTCTGTCTGAAGCTGGCCCTCCTTAACTTGCTCCTGCTCGGAGGATGAGCGGACGCTCCGGTCAGCAAACTTTTGTTTGTGGGGAGCAGTGCCGGAAGGTGGGCCCTCCCTGCCCCGGGAGCCGGAGTCGCCCCCCCTCGGCCTTCTCCACGCCTTGGAGCTCGGGAGGCTGGCTCACGGCTTCTCCCCGGCCGCCCGCCTGGCCAGAAGGACCCTTGGGAGGCAGCCAAGGCTGCCCTGCCCTCCGAGAGCCTCCTTTCTGCTGGAGGGGCCTTTTCTCCCTGCCAAACATCCTGCTCTGCGGTCCTGAGAGACTTGGGAGTTTGTCCAGTGAGCTCATTTTACAGATGGGAACGTTGAGGTTTAGGGCTTATTTGGCTGGGGGCCGGTGCTGCTCCTGACCCTATTAGTTGGGTCTCACTGGGGAATTGTCGCCTTCTCTGAGAGCCAGGACCACCAGCAGCTCCCATTTTATTGGTGGGAAAACTGAGATGCAGAAAGATCCCGCTCTCCTGCCCTGGAACATTCAGCCAGCAGGACCCCCAGGTCTCCAGGGTTCTGGCCAGCTGTGATGCCCCTGCCATGGCAGGAGAAGCCGAGGCACTCTGGGATGGAAAAGGGGCCTTGGAGCCCCCACCCCCTCTATTGACCCTGCTGGAACAGCTCCCGGAGGGGGCCGGGAGCGTACTGAAGTCCTGCCCTCCAGGCCCGCCCTGCCACCACGGAACTCTCCGAGCCTTCCCACCTTGCCCTCCCTTGCCCCCGGCTGAGGTCTCGGGGTCCTTACACAGCAAGCTGTCAAGCCCCCTCTTCACCCTTCTGGGTGCATATCTTGTCAGTGGCCCTCGGGAGGCTCCCAGAGAGTAAGCCCGCCGGCGAGGCAGCTCTGAGCCAGGCAGTGGGCACGAGGCCCCCCATGCCCATGGTCCCCGCCACGGGTCTTGTCAGAAACAATGGTTGGGCTGCTGAGATCTACTGAGAAACAGCCCTGCCAAGGACCACCCCCACTTCTGCCGAGGGACAATAACCTGTGTCGAGGGACATCCCCCACTTCTGCCAGCTGCCACCCGTGTCAGGGGCTGCCCCCCACTTCTGCAGAGGGACAACTGCCCTATGATGAGGGCCACCTCTCCATTTCTGCCAGCTGTGCCGGCTGTGTAAAGGACCACTCCCACTTCTGCAGAGGGACAGCCACCTGTGTCAGGGGATACCCCCCCACTTCTGCCAGCTGCCGGCTGTATCAAGGACTACCCCCCCCTTCTGCAGAGGGGACCACTGTGTCAAGGGCCTTTCCTCACTTCTGCAGAGAGACAACTGCCCTATGTTGAGAGCCACTTCTCCATTTCTGCCAACTGCTGCCATGTCGAGGGACACCCCCCACTTCTGCCAGCCGTACCATCTTATCTACAATGAGCCCTGGCTGCTGTGGCTTGGCCCTTGGTAGCTCTGGGTGCTTGGGGATCCCCCTCCAGAGTGTTGGAAGGAGCTCATTTTGTCGTGGTTTCTCTTTGAGACGAACCGTCCCCGGTTCCGTCACCCCAAGTCCCCGGGGGATTCTCCGTGTGGCCAGAGCCCCGGCGGGCTGGGATTTTCACTTTGCATCAGCTGGCGGCAGTCTGTCCCGCTTGCGGGAGCGCATTCTGCTCACCGGTCCTTACAGCACAGTAGTATCCCATCACCGTCACCGGGCACAGTTTATTCAGCCATTCCCCTTGACGGCCATGCCCCAGATTTCCATCCTGGGCCCCCGAAAAGAGCTACTTTAAGCACGTAGTACATAGAGGTCCTTTCCCCTCAATTTGTTTTGTTAATCACTTCTGGACACAGACCTCTGAATGATTTTGCTGGGTCAAAGGGTATGCATGATTTTATAGCCCTTTGGACCTAGTTCTAAGCCGGTCCCTGCTGGTTGAGTCAGTTCACAACTACAGCCACAGTGTGATAACGTCTCATTCCCCCCCCCCATCCTTTCCCCCATCCCCATCCCCCCCAGAATTGTCATTTTTCTTTTCTGGACTGTTAGTCAATCTGCTAGGTATGGAGTAATACATCAGAATGGTTTCAAATTGCATTTTTCCACTGAGTGGCGATTGAAAGCGCCTTCTCAGACGGTTATAGATAGCTGTGATTGCTTCATCTGAAAACTCTTCCTATCTCGTCATCATTCATCAGTCGAGGAATGGTTCCTATTTTCATAAATTTGACTGTTGCTAATTGTATTCCCCTCCTTCCTTTCACCCTGTCCTTCCCCAAAAGTGTTTTACTTTTTCCAGCCTGCCCTCCCTTCTATCAGCCCCTTCTTTTTCTTTCCTCTTCTATGTGAGATCATTTATCCCATGCTACTTCTCCCTTTCCCTTTCTCCCAGTACATCCCTCTCTCATCCTTTGATTTTATTTTATTTTTTAGGTATCATCTCACCACATTCAACTCACACCTGTGCCCTTTGTGAATACTCCTTCTAAGTAACAATAAGTAGTTATGGGTTACAAGTGTCATTTTCCCACGTAGGTGGGTAAACAGATTGAACTTATTATTTCCCTTTCCTGTTTATCTTTTTACCCTTCTTTGAATCTTGTATCTGAAAGTCAAATTTTCTATTCCGCTCTGATCTTTTCATCAAAAATGTTTGAAAGTCCTCTGTGTCGTTGAACAGCCATTTTTCCCTTCCTGAAAGGATTATACTGGGAAGGTGGTTCTTGGTTGTGATCCAAACTCCTTCGCCCTCTAGAATATCATATTCTAAATTCTCTTATGTTTTCACGTAGAAGCTGCTAAATCTTGTGTCATCCTGACTTTGGTTCCATGATACTTGAATTGTTTCTTTCTGAATGTTTGTAATATTTTCTCTTTGACCTGGGAACTCTGGGATTTGCCTTATAATATTCCTGAGGGTTTTCATTTTGGGAACTATTTGAAAGGTGAATTTTTTTTTTTCAATTTTTTGTTTTAATTTCTAAGAATAATCTCAGGGTAGTTTTCCTTGATGATTTCTTTTTTTTTTTTCTTTTTAAATTTTCATTTACTATTTTATTTTTTCCCTTTATTTTAAAGTAATTTTTTTAAACATTTATTTCTTTTTTAAAACTTTGATTTCCAGATTCTCTTTCTTCCTCTCTCCCCAATGATGTCATATTGGTCCATTTTGAGAATGAAGGACAATAACCAACCAACCTCTTCCCCTCCATTGAGAAAGTCCATATGAAGTTGTATAAAAGATTTTCATAAAAGTCACGTTGCAAAAGAAAACAGATTCCACATACCCCCTAAAAAACCCTTAAGAAACAAAAAGGAACTAAAAAAAGTATACTTCATTCTGTATTAGACACAATCAACTGTTTTTCTAAGCATGGATTACATTTTTCATCATTAAGTCCTTCAGAGTAGTCTTGGATCACCGTATTATTGAGAATAGCAAAGTTGATCATCCCACAACATTGCTATTGCTTTGTACACAATTCATTAAACTTTACATGAGCTCATGAAGAACTTTTCAGGTTTTTCTGAGAGCATCCTGTAAATCATTTCCCACAGAATGATTGTATTTCATTACGGTCACATACCATAATTTATTCAGCCATATTCCAGTTAATGGGCATCCCCTTCATTTCTAATTCTTTTTCCCTGAGAAAGGGAGATGCTATAAATAGTTTTCTATATTTAGGTCCTCTTCCTAATTTTTCACTCTTTTGTGGGATAAAGCCTAGTAATGATATTATTAGGTCAAAGGATATGCATGATTTTATAGCTCTTTGGGCGTAGTTCCAAATGGCCGAATCAATTCACAATTCCATTAATAATGCGTTAATGTCTCGTTTTTCCCACATTCCCTCCAACATTTGTCATTTTCTTCTTCTGGCCCATTAGTCAATCTCATAAGTATGAGGTAGTACATCAGAATTATTTTAATTTGCATTTCCTGAATGAACAATGAGTTAAGTTTTTGATTAGTTCACCTGAAAGCAGTTTATATCTTTAGATCATTTATCAATTGAGGAATAGCTCTTTTTTTTTTTTTTTTTTAAGAAATTTGCCTCAGTTCCCTATACACTTGAGACATGAAACCTTCATCAGAGAAATTTGCTTCAAAATTCTTTTCACAATTACTATTGTTAACTGTATTTCCACTTGTATATTTTCCTTTTACTTTATCCCTCCTCAAGTGTTTGACTTCTGATCATCCCTCTTCCAATGTCTTCCCTTCTGTCATCCTCCCCCCTTCTCATATGCCCTTCACCTCCTCCTTTCTTGCAGGGGAAGATAGATTTCTATACCCATATTGAGTGTGCATGTTACTTCCTCCTTGAGCCAATTCTGATAGAATAAGGTTTTCTCAGTCCCTCCTCCCTTCCTCCTCTTCCCCTCCATTGTAAAAGCTTTTTCTTACCTCTTTTATGGCAGATAATTTATGCATTCCACCTATCCCTTTTCCTTTCTCCCAGTACATTCCTCTTCCTCATCCCTTAATTTATTTTTTGAAGTTACTATCTCTTCATATTCAACTCACACCTGTTTATACTCTAATTGCCCTAATAATGAAAAAGTTCCTAGGAGTTACAAGTATTATTTCCATGTAGGAATGTAAACAGATTAATCTTAAGTCCTTTATGATTTCCTTGCCCTGAGGACCCTCTTATGCTTGTCCTGTATTTGAAAGTCAGATTTTTTTATTCAACTCAAGTCTTTTTTTTATCAAGGATGCTTGAAAGTTCTCTGTCTCATTGAATGTCCGACTTTTCCCGTTCTCTGTCTCATTGAATGTCCGACTTTTCCCGTTCTCTGTCTCATTGAATGTCCGACTTTTCCCGTTCTCTGTCTCATTGAATGTCCGACTTTTCCTCGGAAGGATCGTACTCAGTTTTGCTGGTAGGTGATTCTTGGTTGCAATCCTAGCTCCTTTGCTCTCCAGAATATCCTATTCCAAGCCCTCGGATCCTTTAGTGTAGAAGCTGCTAAATCCTGACTGTGGCTCCATCTGTACTTGAATTGTTTCTTTCTGGATGCTTGCAGTATTTTCTCCATGACTTGGGAGTTTGGGAATTTGGCTATGATATTCCTGGGAGTTTTCATCTTGGGATCTCTTTCAGGAGATGATCAGTGGATTCTTGCAATGGCTGCTTTACCCTCGGGTTCTAGAATCTCAGGAAAGTTTTCCTTGATAATTTCTTGGAAGATGACGTCTAGGGTATTTTTGATCATGGCTTTCAGGTAGTCCGATACTTTTAAAATTAATTCTCCTGGATCTATTTTCCAGGTCAATTGTTTCCAATGAGATATTTCACATTGAGTTCTTCCCTAAATAATGCTTCCCTGTGTCTGCCCTGCCCGGGATCCCACCTCCTCCCTGCTGCCTCGGCCCACGGGCCCTGCCCTGCACCATGAATCCCTCTCCCGGCCCTAGCGCGTTCCTAGGGCCGAATTGGGAATCTAGTCGAATTCCTTCATGTCACCAATCCAGACCTGGCGGTCTCCGGGACCCATCCATGACAGGAGGGTCTCCTAACTGTCCGGCCCAAGCTGTCGCTGTAACGAGGGCGCATGGCGCCTTCCACCGTGACCACGGCTCCTTCCACCATGACCACGGCTCCTTGTCAGTCGTTCGTGCTCCCCCAACTCCATGATTCTCCATCCACTGTTTCTATCAAATTACGGCTTCTCGTGTTCTTGTAAAAGCACGTGACGATCACAAGCATGGAACAGGATTGCTCAAAGTCTCCCTGTTGTGCCCTGCTCTCCCCCGCATTCTGAAGGAAGGGAGGAGAAGGGGGTCCCCATTTCTTAGCAGGGACATCATCGGGATTCAACCTTAGACACAGGAGCTGAGCCCCCACGCTTCATGCAGGTGCCTGTGGCGCCCAGATGCTTGTGACCAGGCCAAAGGGCAGCCACGAAGCTCGGGGGTGGGGTGGGAAGAAGAGGAAGACCTCTCCTTGTGAGTGACGGCTGGGAAAGGAGCAACGAAGGGAGATGGCAGCAAGATGGCCTGAAGGGAGAAGCGCTGTTAATTGGGTAGCAATTAACCCAGATAAGGGAGGCGAGTTCCTGAGACTGGGAAGATGCTGCCATCCTCGGGACAAAGGGAGGCTGGGCGGGATTTTGGCTTGGAGATGAGGTGCTGTGCCCTGGGTACGGAGAGGACCCCTGCCCCCGGGCTCCCCACATCCAACCTCCTGATGGACCTGTGTGTTCTCAGAGCCAGGAGCCATGGCTCGCAGGGGCTCAGGTTCGAGAAGAGAGGATGCAGGAGAACGTCAGGGAGGCCCGGCTCACTCGGCACTTGTCTGTGGCCAGAAGCACCGGGAGGGCAAAGAAGGGCAAGGGCCCGGGGGCTGGCCTCCACTCCACTGGAGAGTCACAGACAGAACTGGGGCCGTGCAAGGTGTAGACGGAGGAGATGGAAAGTCATCTTGGAGGATGCCCAGAAGATGCCCAGGCTAGAAGATGTCCTGGCCCGGAGGACACCCGGGTCTGAGGATGCCAGGTCCGAGGAAGCCCAGGCGGGAAGCGCTGTCCAGACCCAGAGAGCCCCAGGCTCAGAGCACAGGCCGCCCAGACTCTCAGAGCCGGGACAGGGAGCGCTGTGACTGATGCAGTTGGCCGGGAATCAGGCGAGTTTGAGGCAATGGCGGAACCAGGAAGGATCCCGGCTCGGGAGGCCGTGGGGAGAGGCCCTGTCCCCCCCCCAGCCGCCCTTGGGATGGCCAGCTCTAACTCCTCTGGCTCAAGGAGCCATTGGCCTCTTGTACCCAGCAGGAAGTGCGGTGCTGGCAGCTCGGCTGCTGGGAGGGCAGGCACCCAGCTGCGGGGGTGTGCACCCCGCAACACCTCCGTCCCCGAGCACCTCGGTGGGAGCAGCGGAGCGAACGTGCCGTGCTCCCCTGCGCTCCCCCACCTCTGCCACCTCTGCTCTAGGACCAGGTGCCCCGTGTGGCCCTCAGGCAGGCCGGGCCGGGGTTTCTTTGGCTCTGGGGTGCTCTGCCGTGCCCTTCTCCAGCCCGCTTTCAGATGAAGAAACGGCCAATAGGGTTAAGGGACTTGTCCAGGAGCACAAGCTAGTACGTGTCTGAGGCCAGACTCGAGTCGGGTCTTCTTGACTCCAGACCTGGCGCTCTCCGCTGTGACCCCAGCCGCCCTAGGAAGGCTGGGGGGATGACCGGGGTTCGGCCCTCGGGTCTTAAACTCCGAGCGCGGCCTTTTCCACGCCGTGCTCTGTGCACGCGGCTCGTGGGTCCCGGGGCCTCCCCGGCCGCCGCCTTCTCGTTTCCCAGGTAAGGCAACAGAGGCCCAAAGGCGCATGGTCGGGGTGCTCAGCCAGGCTTCCAGATCACGTCCGGTGTCAGTGAGCGGTTTTCTGTCTGTCTGAACATCCCTCGTACTGAGAGTCTTCTCCGCCTAGAAAACATGAGGAGACCCTCGTGGGGGAGGTGGGAGTCATGTGGGAGGCCGGATTAGAGGCTTCCCCCGTGGGACAAGGCCCGGAGCCCAGCCTCAAGCTCCCCGCCAGGGCCTGCAGCCCCCCAGCATCGCCCCGCTCTTAGGCCCCGGAAACTGGGACAGAGCGTTACTGTGCATGGGCCCAACACACACTCACACACTCATACACACACACATACAGACACTCACACTCACAGACACACACAGAGACACACACACTCACAGACACATACACTCACACACACTCAGGACACACACACAGACAGACACTCACACACAGACACACACACACTCACAGACACACACAGAGACACACACACTCACAGACACATACACTCACACACACTCAGGACACACACACAGACAGACACTCACACACAGACACACACACACTCACAGACACACACAGAGACACACACACTCACAGACACATACACTCACACACACTCAGGACACACACACAGACAGACACTCACACACAGACACACACACACTCACAGACACACACTCACATACACACACAGAGACACACTCACACACACACAGACACACACAGAAACACACATACACACTCACACACTCAGACACACACACTCACAGACACACACACACACACAGAAACACACATACACACTCACACACTCAGACACACACACTCACAGACACACACACACACATACACACACAATCACTCACACAGACACCCCCCACCCCCCGCACCCACGACTGCTGCCGGAGACGCCAGAGCATTTGTTCGCTCCTTTGGGCCGGCGGGTCGGACCGACAGCGCTCGGTGTCCGAGAGAACTCCCGGGGCAGCCGCGTTAAGCGGATGTTTATCCCGTGTTTGTCTTTTTAAAACATAATTCCGTGCTGCAAGCGAGACGCTGCCAAGCAGCTGTTTCTGAGGCGTTCACGCCGCCGCCTCCTCTCCCCGCAGCCTCTGAGCCCAACCTGAAGCTCCGGTCCAGGCTGAAGCAGAAAGTGGCGGAGCGGCGGAGCAGCCCGCTCTTGCGCAGGAAGGATGGCCCGGTGGTGACGGCCCTGAAGAAGCGCCCCCTGGATGTCACAGGTACGTCGGCGGGGCCCACTGCTCGGTCCTGAGGCGGGCTTCCTTTAGTCGGATTTCGGTTCGTGGCTGTTTAAATTAAGGGGGAAGGGGCAGAATGGGGGGCTCCGGCCTCCCCCCTCAGGCGCCCCTGGGCTGAGGGCCCTCCATCGAACAGCTCGGGGCCCAAGGCTGGGCTGGATTTCCCTGTGGGCGGCCAGCGTGGCACGAGGTCCGTGAAGGGCGTCCGAGGGTGCGGACGTGGCTGCCCGGGAGGGAAGGCCCCTCCCGCCGTCCAGACCCAAGGGTGCTGTGGCCCTGGCCCGCCTTAGGAGGGATGGCTGGGACTTGTTAATGTTGGGCGCCACCTAGAGGCCTTGAGGCAGAAGGCCAGGGAAGCCAGGGCCCGGCTCCCAGGGTGGGCGGCAGAGAGCTCGGCTGCTGGAACGCCCGCCCCCAGCGGCCCCTGCGGGCTTTCTCCTCACCGTGACTGCGGCGCTTGGCCGGAGGACAGTGTGGGGAGGGCAGCCCGGTGCGCCACCTGTGGCAGCTGGAAGAAGGCCCCACGCACTGGCAGACTCCTGTGGCGCTGGCAGGAGGAGCGCCCAGATCTGCCCCGGCGCCGGAGGCCTCCGAGGATGAGCACGGCCCTCTCAGGACACGGCGTGGACCGGGCGTCTCGGGCTCCCTGGGAGAGGGAGAGCCCCGCTTCCGTTCGCGGGCCGAGGGCTCCCAGGACAGCCAAGGGCCGTGCCCCCGACCCCACGGGTCACCGGCAGGAGGAGAGGCCGGAGGAGATGGCCCTGGAGGTCAGCCCCAGGCCGTAGAAGCTGCCGGGCTGGGCTGGGGCTCACGTCCTGCCTGTCGGCCTCCGGGAGGGGCCTCCCCGTGCCCAGTGCAGTAGGAGCTCACTGGATGCCACCCCCTCATTCTTCCTGTTTCCATCTTGTGGCCCGGGACAGGGGGCCCGGGGAAGGCCGACCTTTGATGGACCCCAAGTTGGCCTTGATGAGTGGAGGCTGCAGCCTGCCCTGGGGCGGGGCTCTGGGCTTCTGGCCCACAGCTGTCAAGAGGCTCGAGAACCCCCCAGGGCCGCGGGGCTGCAAGGCCGAGGGGAAGGCGGTTGCCTGCAGCAGCACCTCCCGGTGCCGGGGCAGGAGAGCGCCCCTCAGCTGGCTTTTCTGGGAGTCAGCAGGATGAACTTTGGGGGGCTCGGGCAGGGAGAGGCAGAGGCCGGGCCTAGAGCCACGGCAGCCACGGCGGGGTCACGGGGGCGAGAGCACCAAGGGGCGCCCGCTGCAGGAGGGCTGGATGGCGAGGCTGAAGGGCAGGAAGGGAGGGGCTGTGGAATGGCAGCCACACGAGTGGGAGCTGATGCTCGGGGAGGCCTCCGAGGGCAGGGCCCAGGCCCCCGGGGCCCGGACAGAGCCGAATTGGGGGCATTCCACTGGAGCCTCCAGCAGGGGGCCTCCAAGCCACGGAGACCTCGGTCCAGTCTCACTCTGACCCCTACTGACGCGGGCCTGGGAGCGACGCGCTGCCGCGTGCGGGGGAAGTCTCTTCGAGGAGCGGCTCAGACTCTCCTGCAGCCTCTGTCCCGGACTGGCCCTCGGAGGCCCTGCCTTGGGTCAGGCACGCGCGTCCAGCTGGATCGAAGCCCCTCATTCTCTGTCGCCTCCCAAGACCCTCTGGGGCTGCCGTCCCACCTGCGGAGAGTGAATCGGTCCTTCGGCCTTTCGCTGTGGGGCCGGGCCACCTTCTGGGGCCGTTCAACGCCGCGGAGCGAGCAGGCCGCAGCTCGCCGCGCTCGGCTCGGGGCGTTCCCGGGAGCGCAGCCGAAGATGGTCTGGAGCGGGGGGAGCTCCAGGGCGCCGCGGGGCAGATTCTCGCTCCTCTTGATGCTGAAGTGGGATGAGAAGATGACAGAATGTTTGCGGGTGGCGTGGAGAGTGTGTCTGCGTGTTTCCAGAGGGGCTGACTCCCTCCAGCCCGAGCACTTCCTGTGTGGGGCGCTGAGTTGGGGGACGGCGCTGGAGGGGACGCCAACATCACTAAGCTAACAGGCTCCGGACTGAGAAAGGGGCGCTCCTGGAGCCCAGGGAAGCTTTCCTTCTGCCAGGAAGGGATTTCCGGGGGGACTGGAGATCCCAAAGTGGGCCTGGGCCCTGCCACAAGAGACCACGGGGGTTGAGTGGGAAGTAAGGGACAGGGTCCCTGCGGCGGCCAGGGCCAGGGTGAATCCGAAAGGAGGGCTGAGCTTCCCTCGGCCTCGTGCTCTGGGCTGCTTGGGGACGGCTGAGAAATGACAGAGCAGGTGGAAGGCAAGCCCGGCTCCTCCGGCTCCCCTAGTCCGGCCTGGCTTCTCTGGTTCCCCCAGCCCAGCCCGGCTCCCCCAGCCCAGCCCGGCTCTTCCAGCCCCCTCTGCCCAGCCCGGCCCCCCAGCCTGGCTCCTCCCACCCGGCTCTGACACTTTTGCTCTGTTGTAGACTCGGCCTGCAGCAGCGCCCCCGGATCGGGCCCCAGCTCCCCCAACAACAGCTCCAACAACGTCAGCACTGAGAATGGCATCGCCGGCTCCGTCGCCAGCATCCAGGCCGAGGTGAGGACGTCTGGCTCGCTCTGGGGGAGGCGGGCCCGGTCAGGCCCGGGGCTTTCCCCATGGGCCTGTGGCCTCCAGAAACGCCAAGAACAATCTCGGTGCCAGGGGAGAGAGGAGGGGGGGAGCGTTCTTTGTGACAATAGACGCTAGCCTGGCACTGCCTCGTGCCCCTTCATCACCCGGGCTTTCCTTAAACAAACTGGAGACGAGGCCGTGCTCGCTGACGGCGTGTCCACTCCTGGGACCGAGGTTTGGGTTTTGCCTTTTCCCCGGTCCCTGAGCCCACTCTGGGGCTCAGTCCCCTGATGCTCGCCTTCTCTGCCCTTTCCAGACCAGCCTGGCTCATCGCCTGGTGACCCGGGAAGGCTCCGTGACGCAGCTGCCCCTGTACACATCTCCCTCCCTGCCCAACATCACGCTGGGCCTGCCCGCCACCGGCCCTTCGAGTGTAAGGACTGCTAGGTCAGGGGTTGGGGGGCCTGGGGCTCTGGGGGGAAGTGAGGAAGTGACCCTTTGGGCCTGCCCTCTCTCCCAGGGGGCGTCCGCACAGCAGGAAGCCGAGAGACTGGCCATCCCGACCCTCCAGCAACGCATCTCCCTCTTTCCCGGCACCCACCTCACTCCCTACTTGAGCACGACGGCCGCCGCGCTGGACCGGGACGGGAGCGCCGCGCACAACCCCCTCCTGCAGCACATGGTGCTCCTGGAGCAGCCGACGGCGCAGACGCCCCTGGTCACAGGTGAGCTGGGCAGGGCCAGCCAAGGTGCTCTGGGTCAGTCTGAGTTTTGGAGCCAGGGTGGAGCCGTGGCGTTCCAGGTCAGTCGGTGCTCTAGAGCCAACCATGGTGCTTTGGATAAGTCTGAGTTCTGGAGCCATGGTGCTCTGGGTCAGTCGGCACTCTAGAGCTCAGCTGGGCCAGCCAGGGCGCTCCGGGTCAGTCAGAGCTCTAGAGCAGGAGTGGAACTGTGGCGCTTCAGGTCAGTTTGTGCTCTAGAGCCAACCTTGGTGCTTTAGTCAGTCAGAGCTCTAGAGCCAGCCACTTTGCCCCCAGGGAGGCCTGCTCCCCAGCCTACAGCACATAGACCATGTGTCTCACAGAAGCGACAAGGAAGGGCCCTAGAGTGCAGCATTAGGAGCCGGGATGGACACGGTCAGGAGACCAGCTGAGGATGAATGTGTCGGGAAAAGTGACTCCAGACAAGAGTCACCCCCACTGGAACTGGGCATTGGCTCGCTGCCTCCACTGCCCAAGGCCTGGGCTGCTTCCAGCTTCATGAGCCCCTGGGCATGGCCAGCCCAGCCTCCTGCCCAAGCAGAAGGGGGCACAGTTCATCCTTGGACATCTGGGGATAGAGACACAGAAGCAGAGGGCAGGGGGATGAGGGAGACTGGAACTGTCTGTAGATACGGCTCAGGCCTCTGCCAGTATTTGGGCCTAGAATAAGGGCCAGTTTCTGTTCTAAATTGATGAAATATCATACAGGAACAAGGAGAAAAAACAATTTCTCTGGGTAAAGCTCTTGGGAAGGCAGCCGTAGCTGCCCATAGGCAGATCTCACTCCCCCAGAGGGGGAAAAGCCCATCAGTAGGGGGACTGGCCAGTCGCCGCCTCCTTCTGCTGCCTCATCAGTCTCTTGAGTTTTCTTTGTCAAGACCACCCTGCCCGGTTTTGATTGTATCAGCCCAGCTCCACTGTCTTGCGTTAGGGTCAGTGTTCTATCAGGACACAAGGTGGGCCCCCATGCAGAGTTTATTTGGGAGCTGGGCACTTTTGTGAAATCAGAGCCCAAGCCCTCCCTCATTCCCATTTCTACACCCCTTTCTGCTGTTGCAGATTTCTGTTTCCAGGCACAAAAGTGACTGGTTTCCCTGCCGGCCACAGCTGAGCCAGGAGACCCTGGTTGTCACCTTGCAGGGAGCCGAGGGCGAATGCCTCTGACAAGGACCAATCACTGGCCTGGGAGTGGGCATCCAGCACTGGCCTTGACCCATGCCTTCAGCCCTCCTAAAAAGGCAATTCCAGGCCAGAGCAGAAAGTCCCTCATAAGTAGGCTTAGTACTTTTCTGGGCCATGATATGGGGTGGGGGCTCTGTGGATGTCCCCCCTGACCACACAGTTGCTTTCCTGTTGGCAGCATATGGGTCTCTCCCTTCTTGTCTCTGCCTTTGGAATCAATGAAGGAAGGGGGAGGGAAGATTTTCTGTTCTCTTCAGCGAGAACTTCTGGTGTG
The DNA here is from genome assembly GCF_048593235.1 of Sminthopsis crassicaudata. Classification (NCBI taxonomy): domain Eukaryota; kingdom Metazoa; phylum Chordata; class Mammalia; order Dasyuromorphia; family Dasyuridae; genus Sminthopsis; species Sminthopsis crassicaudata. The sequence continues at coordinate 475,582,289 of NC_133620.1, read as the reverse complement.
GAAGCTCCCTCCAGCAGTGCTGGTCTGTGACTTCCTATTCTCGGAAAGAGATGGTGAAACGGAGCCAGAGCAGCTGAAAGCACCAGCCCCTCATTGGGCCAACAGTGCAGAGAGATGAATGCTCTGCCCTTCGAGCCACTGGCTCCACTCTGCACAGATACCCAACCGAAGCGCCTCAGTCCTTGACTTCAAGAGGCTTACAATGGAGGGAGGGCCATGAGCCGTTCAATGCAGTGGATATTTATTAAATGCCTACTGTGTGCTGAGCATCAGGCCGGCTGCTGGTGAAAGACTAGATGGAACCTGGCCCTGCCTTCGGAGAGCTTCCGCTCTAGTGGGCAGACGGCCACGTGCAGACAGACAAGGCAGCACTCACTGGGCCTTGATTAGGGGTTGTCTCCCATCGCTCCCTCCTCAGGAGCTTCCTGTTGTCTTGGTACCTTTAAAATTTTCTAAAAAGGTCAGTCGTGGAGCAATGACCAATACTAAGGCTCTCCATTTTACGGGGTGGGTGCACACCCACAAGAGCAGACTCCCGGCCTCCGAGGACCACAGCACGTGCTGGTTTGCTTTTTAAAAAATTTCTTATGATCATTGTATTTTTTTTTTTATTTCAAATATGTATAGTTTTCAACATTGACCTTTCAAAAGCTTGTATTCCAAATTTTTTCCCTCTCTCCTCCTACCCTCTCACTTAGCTGGCAAGTAATCCAATATATGTTAAAGATATTTGTATAAACATGTATAATATATAATAATATAAACTTGCATATTTCCACATTTACCATGCTACTCAAAAAAATTACAAAAGGAAAAATAAATGCGGAAGAAAACAAAAAGTAAGCAAACAACAACAAAAAAGGTGAAAATACTGTTGTGATCCACACAGTCCCATGATCCTCCTTGTGGATGCAGACGGCTCTCTCCATCACAAGGCTATTGGAAGTGGCCTAAATCACCTCGCTGTTAAAAAGAGCCACATCCATCAAATTTGGTTATCACATAACCTCGTTATTGCCGTGTATAACGATCTCCTGGCTCTGCTCACTTCCCTCAGTATCAGTTCCTGTCGGTCTCTCCAGGCCTCTCTGTATTCCTCCTGCTGGTCATTTCTTCCAGAACAATAATATTCCATAACCTTCATATACCATCATTTACCCAACCATTCTCCAGTTGATGGGCATCCATTCATCTTCCAGCTTCTGGCCACTACAAAAAGAGCTGCCACAAACATTTTGGCACATACGGGTCCCTTTCCGCTCTTTAGTATTTCTTTGGGATATAAGCCCAGTGGTAGCACTGATAGATCAAAGGGTATGCACAGTTTGATAACTTTTTGGGCATAGTTCCAGATTGCTCTCCAGAATGGTTGGATTCTTTCACAACTCCACCAACAATGCATCAGCGTCCCAGTTTTCCCACATCCCCTCCAACATTCATCATTATTTGTTCCTGTCATCTTAGCCAATCTGACAGGTGTGTAGTGGTATCTCAGAGTTGTCTTAATTTGCATTTCTCTGATCAATAGTGATTTGGAACACTCTTTCATGTGAGTGGAAATAGTTTCAATTTCATCATCTGAGAACTGTCTGTTCGACCATTTGTCAATTGGAGAATGGCTTGGATTCTTACAAAGTTGGGTCCATGAGGCCTTTTTCAGAACCTGTAGATGGAAAATTTCCCTGTTTTCCGTTTCCCTTTCACTCTTGTCTGCATTGCTTTTGTTTGTACAAGACCATTTTAACTTAATATGCCCCCAGTTATCCATTTTTCATCCCCAATGGTCTCTAGCCCTTCTTTGGCCACAAATGTCCTTCTCTGTACATCTAAGGGGAGGCTGTCTGTGCTCTCTGATCTGCTCACACTGTTCCCTTCAGATCTAGATCATGAGCCTGTTTCGGCCGTACCTTGGTATCATTGGCAGGTGGGGGTCAGTGCCCAGTTTCTGCCATGCTGGCTTCCACTTTGCCCACGGTTTTTGCCCCAGGGCACGTTCTTATCCCCGAAGCCGGGTTCTTTGGGTTTGTCCGACACTGGGTTCCATTGCGAGCCTAAGCTGTCCCACTGACCCAGCGCTGCCCTTCCAAAGCCGGTCCCCAAGGTCATGACGGGGGCCGGTGCTCAGAGCTGGGCGAGGGCCGGCCCCAGTGCTCTTGGAGCCGCCTCTCCCAGAGCACAAGGGGAAGGGTCCTCCGCCCCTCGGCCCCTTCCCAACTGCTCTTCCCTCCGACTTACCTCCTAAGCGGTCTCTTGCAGGCCTGGGGGCGCTGCCCCTCCACGCCCAGTCCCTGGTGGGTGCGGACCGGCTGTCCCCGTCGATCCACAAGCTGCGGCAGCACCGGCCCCTGGGGCGCACGCAGTCGGCCCCCCTGCCCCAGAACACGCAAGCGCTGCAGCAGCTGGTCATCCAGCAGCAGCACCAGCAGTTCCTGGAGAAACACAAGCAGCAGTTCCAGCAGCAGCAGATGCACCTTAACAAGGTGGGAACCTTTGCTCACAGGCTCTGGGGGGAGGGGGGAGGGGCTGGGGCCAGGCCTAGAGAAGGGGATGGGGCTGCAGGAAGCCAGTCCTGCCTTCACTGATGATGGCGACAGTGACCCTGGCTGCAGCAGCCTGAGCTTGGCAGGCGTCATCGGGTTTCAGATGATCCCCATTGTACAGATGGGAAAACTGAGGACAAGAGGGGGGCATTTAGCCAAGGCCACCCCATTAGTTATTACCTGAGACATTGTGTGAATTCAGAGCCTCCAGGCTCCAAGCTCCCCATTGTGACAGCAGGCCCCAGACTGCCAGCAAGTGTGTTAGAGGGCCTACTATGTGACAGCAGGCCCCAGACTGCCAGCAAGTGTGTTAGAGGGCCTACTATGTGACAGCAGGCCCCAGACTGCCAGCAAGTGTGTTAGAGGGCCTACTATGTGACAGCAGGCCCCAGACTGCCAGCAAGTGTGTTAGAGGGCCTACTATGTGACAGCAGGCCCCAGACTGCCAGCAAGTGTGTTAGAGGGCCTACTATGTGACAGCAGGCCCCAGACTGCCAGCAAGTGTGTTAGAGGGCCTACTATGTGACAGCAGGCCCCAGACTGCCAGCAAGTGTGTTAGAGGATGTACTATGTGACAGCAGGCCCCAGACTGCCAGCAAGTGTGTTAGAGGGCCTACTATGTGACAGCAGGCCCCAGACTGCCAGCAAGTGTGTTAGAGGATGTACTATGTGACAGCAGGCCCCAGACTGCCAGCAAGTGTGTTAGAGGACGTACTATGTGATAGCGGGCCCCAGACTGCCAGCAAGTGTGTTAGAGGACCTACTATGTGATAGCGGGCTCCTGACCATCAGCAAGTGTGTTAGAGGGCCTACTATGTGATAGCGGGCTCCTGACCATCAGCAAGTGTGTTAGAGGGCCTACTATGTGATAGCGGGCTCCTGACCATCAGCAAGTGTGTTAGAGGGCCTACTATGTGATAGCGGGCTCCCAACCACCAGCAAGTGTGTTAGAGGGCCTACTATGTGATAGCGGGCTCCCGACCACCAGCAAGTGTGTTAGAGGGCCTACTATGTGACAGCAGGCCCCAGACTGCCAGCAAGTGTGTTAGAGGATGTACTATGTGACAGCAGGCCCCAGACTGCCAGCAAGTGTGTTAGAGGACGTACTAATGTGATAGCGGGCCCCAGACTGCCAGCAAGTGTGTTAGAGGACCTACTATGTGATAGCGGGCTCCTGACCATCAGCAAGTGTGTTAGAGGGCCTACTATGTGATAGCGGGCTCCTGACCATCAGCAAGTGTGTTAGAGGGCCTACTATGTGATAGCGGGCTCCCAACCACCAGCAAGTGTGTTAGAGGATGTACTATGTGACAGCAGGCCCCAGACTGCCAGCAAGTGTGTTAGAGGGCCTACTATGTGACAGCAGGCCCCAGACTGCCAGCAAGTGTGTTAGAGGATGTACTATGTGACAGCAGGCCCCAGACTGCCAGCAAGTGTGTTAGAGGACGTACTATGTGATAGCGGGCCCCAGACTGCCAGCAAGTGTGTTAGAGGACCTACTATGTGATAGCGGGCTCCTGACCATCAGCAAGTGTGTTAGAGGGCCTACTATGTGATAGCGGGCTCCTGACCATCAGCAAGTGTGTTAGAGGGCCTACTATGTGATAGCGGGCTCCTGACCATCAGCAAGTGTGTTAGAGGGCCTACTATGTGATAGCGGGCTCCCAACCACCAGCAAGTGTGTTAGAGGGCCTACTATGTGATAGCGGGCTCCCGACCACCAGCAAGTGTGTTAGAGGGCCTACTATGTGACAGCAGGCCCCAGACTGCCAGCAAGTGTGTTAGAGGATGTACTATGTGACAGCAGGCCCCAGACTGCCAGCAAGTGTGTTAGAGGACGTACTATGTGATAGCGGGCCCCAGACTGCCAGCAAGTGTGTTAGAGGACCTACTATGTGATAGCGGGCTCCTGACCATCAGCAAGTGTGTTAGAGGGCCTACTATGTGATAGCGGGCTCCTGACCATCAGCAAGTGTGTTAGAGGGCCTACTAGGTGATAGCGGGCTCCTGACCATCAGCAAGTGTGTTAGAGGATGTACTATGTGACAGCAGGCCCCAGACTGCCAGCAAGTGTGTTAGAGGGCCTACTATGTGACAGCAGGCCCCAGACTGCCAGCAAGTGTGTTAGAGGATGTACTATGTGACAGCAGGCCCCAGACTGCCAGCAAGTGTGTTAGAGGACGTACTATGTGATAGCGGGCCCCAGACTGCCAGCAAGTGTGTTAGAGGACCTACTATGTGATAGCGGGCTCCTGACCATCAGCAAGTGTGTTAGAGGGCCTACTATGTGATAGCGGGCTCCTGACCATCAGCAAGTGTGTTAGAGGGCCTACTATGTGATAGCGGGCTCCTGACCATCAGCAAGTGTGTTAGAGGGCCTACTATGTGATAGCGGGCTCCCAACCACCAGCAAGTGTGTTAGAGGGCCTACTATGTGATAGCGGGCTCCCGACCACCAGCAAGTGTGTTAGAGGGCCTACTATGTGACAGCAGGCCCCAGACTGCCAGCAAGTGTGTTAGAGGATGTACTATGTGACAGCAGGCCCCAGACTGCCAGCAAGTGTGTTAGAGGACGTACTATGTGATAGCGGGCCCCAGACTGCCAGCAAGTGTGTTAGAGGACCTACTATGTGATAGCGGGCTCCTGACCATCAGCAAGTGTGTTAGAGGGCCTACTATGTGATAGCGGGCTCCTGACCATCAGCAAGTGTGTTAGAGGGCCTACTATGTGATAGCGGGCTCCTGACCATCAGCAAGTGTGTTAGAGGGCCTACTATGTGATAGCGGGCTCCCAACCACCAGCAAGTGTGTTAGAGGACCTACTATGTGAAAGCAGGCCCCAGACTGCCAGCAAGTGTGTTAGAGGACCTACTATGTGATAGCGGGCTCCTGACCATCAGCAAGTGTGTTAGAGGGCCTACTATGTGATAGCGGGCTCCTGACCATCAGCAAGTGTGTTAGAGGGCCTACTATGTGATAGCGGGCTCCTGACCATCAGCAAGTGTGTTAGAGGATGTACTATGTGACAGCAGGCCCCAGACTGCCAGCAAGTGTGTTAGAGGGCCTACTATGTGACAGCAGGCCCCAGACTGCCAGCAAGTGTGTTAGAGGATGTACTATGTGACAGCAGGCCCCAGACTGCCAGCAAGTGTGTTAGAGGACGTACTATGTGATAGCGGGCCCCAGACTGCCAGCAAGTGTGTTAGAGGACCTACTATGTGATAGCGGGCTCCTGACCATCAGCAAGTGTGTTAGAGGACGTACTATGTGATAGCGGGCCCCAGACTGCCAGCAAGTGTGTTAGAGGACCTACTATGTGATAGCGGGCTCCTGACCATCAGCAAGTGTGTTAGAGGGCCTACTATGTGATAGCGGGCTCCTGACCATCAGCAAGTGTGTTAGAGGGCCTACTATGTGATAGCGGGCTCCTGACCATCAGCAAGTGTGTTAGAGGGCCTACTATGTGATAGCGGGCTCCCAACCACCAGCAAGTGTGTTAGAGGGCCTACTATGTGATAGCGGGCTCCCGACCACCAGCAAGTGTGTTAGAGGGCCTACTATGTGACAGCAGGCCCCAGACTGCCAGCAAGTGTGTTAGAGGATGTACTATGTGACAGCAGGCCCCAGACTGCCAGCAAGTGTGTTAGAGGACGTACTATGTGATAGCGGGCCCCAGACTGCCAGCAAGTGTGTTAGAGGACCTACTATGTGATAGCGGGCTCCTGACCATCAGCAAGTGTGTTAGAGGGCCTACTATGTGATAGCGGGCTCCTGACCATCAGCAAGTGTGTTAGAGGGCCTACTATGTGATAGCGGGCTCCTGACCATCAGCAAGTGTGTTAGAGGATGTACTATGTGACAGCAGGCCCCAGACTGCCAGCAAGTGTGTTAGAGGGCCTACTATGTGACAGCAGGCCCCAGACTGCCAGCAAGTGTGTTAGAGGATGTACTATGTGACAGCAGGCCCCAGACTGCCAGCAAGTGTGTTAGAGGACGTACTATGTGATAGCGGGCCCCAGACTGCCAGCAAGTGTGTTAGAGGACCTACTATGTGATAGCGGGCTCCTGACCATCAGCAAGTGTGTTAGAGGGCCTACTATGTGATAGCGGGCTCCTGACCATCAGCAAGTGTGTTAGAGGGCCTACTATGTGATAGCGGGCTCCTGACCATCAGCAAGTGTGTTAGAGGGCCTACTATGTGATAGCGGGCTCCCAACCACCAGCAAGTGTGTTAGAGGGCCTACTATGTGATAGCGGGCTCCCGACCACCAGCAAGTGTGTTAGAGGGCCTACTATGTGACAGCAGGCCCCAGACTGCCAGCAAGTGTGTTAGAGGATGTACTATGTGACAGCAGGCCCCAGACTGCCAGCAAGTGTGTTAGAGGACGTACTATGTGATAGCGGGCCCCAGACTGCCAGCAAGTGTGTTAGAGGACCTACTATGTGATAGCGGGCTCCTGACCATCAGCAAGTGTGTTAGAGGGCCTACTATGTGATAGCGGGCTCCTGACCATCAGCAAGTGTGTTAGAGGGCCTACTATGTGATAGCGGGCTCCTGACCATCAGCAAGTGTGTTAGAGGATGTACTATGTGACAGCAGGCCCCAGACTGCCAGCAAGTGTGTTAGAGGGCCTACTATGTGACAGCAGGCCCCAGACTGCCAGCAAGTGTGTTAGAGGATGTACTATGTGACAGCAGGCCCCAGACTGCCAGCAAGTGTGTTAGAGGACGTACTATGTGATAGCGGGCCCCAGACTGCCAGCAAGTGTGTTAGAGGACCTACTATGTGATAGCGGGCTCCTGACCATCAGCAAGTGTGTTAGAGGGCCTACTATGTGATAGCGGGCTCCTGACCATCAGCAAGTGTGTTAGAGGGCCTACTATGTGATAGCGGGCTCCTGACCATCAGCAAGTGTGTTAGAGGGCCTACTATGTGATAGCGGGCTCCCAACCACCAGCAAGTGTGTTAGAGGGCCTACTATGTGATAGCGGGCTCCCGACCACCAGCAAGTGTGTTAGAGGGCCTACTATGTGACAGCAGGCCCCAGACTGCCAGCAAGTGTGTTAGAGGATGTACTATGTGACAGCAGGCCCCAGACTGCCAGCAAGTGTGTTAGAGGACGTACTATGTGATAGCGGGCCCCAGACTGCCAGCAAGTGTGTTAGAGGACCTACTATGTGATAGCGGGCTCCTGACCATCAGCAAGTGTGTTAGAGGGCCTACTATGTGATAGCGGGCTCCTGACCATCAGCAAGTGTGTTAGAGGGCCTACTATGTGATAGCGGGCTCCTGACCATCAGCAAGTGTGTTAGAGGATGTACTATGTGACAGCAGGCCCCAGACTGCCAGCAAGTGTGTTAGAGGGCCTACTATGTGACAGCAGGCCCCAGACTGCCAGCAAGTGTGTTAGAGGATGTACTATGTGACAGCAGGCCCCAGACTGCCAGCAAGTGTGTTAGAGGACGTACTATGTGATAGCGGGCTCCTGACCATCAGCAAGTGTGTTAGAGGGCCTACTATGTGATAGCGGGCTCCTGACCATCAGCAAGTGTGTTAGAGGACCTACTATGTGATAGCGGGCTCCTGACCATCAGCAAGTGTGTTAGAGGGCCTACTATGTGATAGCGGGCTCCCAACCACCAGCAAGTGTGTTAGAGGGCCTACTATGTGATAGCGGGCTCCCGACCACCAGCAAGTGTGTTAGAGGGCCTACTATGTGACAGCAGGCCCCAGACTGCCAGCAAGTGTGTTAGAGGATGTACTATGTGACAGCAGGCCCCAGACTGCCAGCAAGTGTGTTAGAGGACGTACTATGTGATAGCGGGCCCCAGACTGCCAGCAAGTGTGTTAGAGGACCTACTATGTGATAGCGGGCTCCTGACCATCAGCAAGTGTGTTAGAGGGCCTACTATGTGATAGCGGGCTCCTGACCATCAGCAAGTGTGTTAGAGGGCCTACTATGTGATAGCGGGCTCCTGACCATCAGCAAGTGTGTTAGAGGATGTACTATGTGACAGCAGGCCCCAGACTGCCAGCAAGTGTGTTAGAGGGCCTACTATGTGACAGCAGGCCCCAGACTGCCAGCAAGTGTGTTAGAGGATGTACTATGTGACAGCAGGCCCCAGACTGCCAGCAAGTGTGTTAGAGGACGTACTATGTGATAGCGGGCCCCAGACTGCCAGCAAGTGTGTTAGAGGACCTACTATGTGATAGCGGGCTCCTGACCATCAGCAAGTGTGTTAGAGGGCCTACTATGTGATAGCGGGCTCCTGACCATCAGCAAGTGTGTTAGAGGGCCTACTATGTGATAGCGGGCTCCTGACCATCAGCAAGTGTGTTAGAGGGCCTACTATGTGATAGCGGGCTCCCAACCACCAGCAAGTGTGTTAGAGGGCCTACTATGTGATAGCGGGCTCCCGACCACCAGCAAGTGTGTTAGAGGGCCTACTATGTGACAGCAGGCCCCAGACTGCCAGCAAGTGTGTTAGAGGATGTACTATGTGACAGCAGGCCCCAGACTGCCAGCAAGTGTGTTAGAGGACGTACTATGTGATAGCGGGCCCCAGACTGCCAGCAAGTGTGTTAGAGGACCTACTATGTGATAGCGGGCTCCTGACCATCAGCAAGTGTGTTAGAGGGCCTACTATGTGATAGCGGGCTCCTGACCATCAGCAAGTGTGTTAGAGGGCCTACTATGTGATAGCGGGCTCCTGACCATCAGCAAGTGTGTTAGAGGGCCTACTATGTGATAGCGGGCTCCCAACCACCAGCAAGTGTGTTAGAGGACCTACTATGTGAAAGCAGGCCCCAGACTGCCAGCAAGTGTGTTAGAGGGCCTACTATGTGATAGCGGGCTCCTGACCATCAGCAAGTGTGTTAGAGGGCCTACTATGTGATAGCATGCTCCCAACTACCAGCAAGTGTGTTAGAGGGCCTACAATGTGATAGCGGGCTCCCGACCACCAGCAAGTGTGTTAGAGGGCCTACTATGTGATAGCGGGCTCCCGACCACCAGCAAGTGTGTTAGAGGACCTACTATGTGAAAGCAGGCCCCAGACTGCCAGCAAGTGTGTTAGAGGACCTACTATGTGATAGCGGGCTCCTGACCATCAGCAAGTGTGTTAGAGGGCCTACTATGTGATAGCATGCTCCCAACTACCAGCAAGTGTGTTAGAGGGCCTACAATGTGATAGCGGGCTCCCGACCACCAGCAAGTGTGTTAGAGGGCCTACTATGTGATAGCGGGCTCCCGACCACCAGCAAGTGTGTTAGAGGGCCTACTATGTAATGGGGGCTTCTGACCACCAGCAAGGGCGCTTAGAGGGCCTACTAGAAAGAAAGTGAGTGGATGGTGTTCATTGTTAGAAGCACCTGGGAGAGCCTCCAGCAAATCCAGATTCTGGGAAGAGCCCAAAGTCACGGGTTCAAATCTCACCTCTGCCACTCCTTCCCTCTGGTCTTGGCAAGCCTGTCCCCTGCCCTGGCCTCAGTTTCCTTTTCTGAAGAACGAGGGGGCAGTGAGCGGCGCCCCCATCCCCAGGCCCTCTTCCTGGACCAGGAGCCCTAGTGGTGCAGCCCCTCCCCCGGGGCCTGGGAGCCGAGCTCAGGGGAGCGTCTGTGCAGTGAACAAGGACGAATGGGACGGGATGTTGCTGAGGGGGGTAGTGCAGAGGGCTCACATTTGGGTGGGCACGGGTGTGCGTGCAGGCTCACGCGCTGGGGGCGTGGTCAATGGCTGCCTCCACGAGGTGGTCCCGGGCTCCCTGTGGGGTCTGTGGCTCCCTCCTGTCCGTCCATCCGTCCATGACCTGCCCCCTCCCCCTCCCCCTGCAGATGCTCCCCAAGCCCCCTGAGCCCGCCCGCCAGCACGAGAGCCACCCCGAGGAGACGGAGGAGGAGCTGAGGGAGCACCAGGCGCTGCTGGAGGAGGCGTACCCCGAGCGGCTCCCCGGCCACAAGGAGCCTGTCCAGGTCAAGCAGGAGCCCATCGAGAGCGACGGCGAGGAGGCCGAGGGGCCCGCCCACGAGGCCGAGCCGGGCCAGCGGCAGGCGGAGCAGGAGCTGCTCTTCCGCCAGGTGAGGGGGCTCCGGGGGAGCGGTGGGCCTCCTGCTGGGGGCAGGGGGTTGGCCCAGCTGGCGGGGTCTTTGAGGCCGTGTGGTCCAGTGCTCGCTTCTTCATAGAGTGGCAAGGGGGAGGGGGCGAGTCCTGCTGGCTCAGGAGGGAAAGAGTGCTGGAGTGAGGCCTGAGTCCTTGGGATCCAGCCATGTCTTGGGGGTGAGATCGAGCGGCCCGCGGTGCCTCAGTTTCCTTGTATGTAAAAGGGGCTCTCCAGCGCCCAGGATGCCCTTCCCACGGGTCAGCCACCTGGGCCCGGCCTCGGCCGACGCACCGAGTGCACTGTCCCGGGGCTCCCCGGGGTCTCTGCGCCCTCGGGCGTGGCTCCGACGCGGGAGGAAGGGTCAGCGGCCCCACTGAGCAGCTCCCGGGCCTTTCTGTCGCCCACAGCAAGCCCTTCTGCTCGAGCAGCAGCGCATCCATCAGCTGAGAAACTACCAGGCCTCCATGGAGGCCGCCGGCATCCCCGTCTCCTTCGGCGGCCACCGGCCCCTGTCCCGGGCTCAGTCCTCGCCCGCCTCGGCCACGTTCCCCATGTCTGTGCAGGAGCCCCCCGCCAAGCCGAGGTTCACCACAGGTGAGGGGCGCTGAGCCTCTGGCCTGAAGGGGGCCCCGCTCCCCGGGGAGAAGGGGCGCCTCCTGGCCGGAGACCAAGGAAAGGGGCAGCCTGAGGCAGGAGGGTCCCCCGGGCAGGAGAAGGCAAAGGGGACGGGGCTGGGGGCTGGAGGAGGCCACAGGCAGAGACACCCCAGGCCAGAGGGCGGGCCCTGGGGGCGGTCACCGGGTGGCCTTGAGGGAGCTCAGAAGTCAGGCCCCTCCCTCCTTTATGGCCTATTTGTCCTAGAGGCCCGAAGGCCAGGGAGCTCCTGGAGGCTGTGTCCCCGGGGGCCGGGTGAATGCCCAAGGCGTGGCCCCGACTGCCATGGGAGACATCCTGAGGGCCCCCCGACGAGGCCCTTAGGCAGGAAGGTGGGGGGCCTTCTGAGGCCCTGCTCAGAGGGGACAGCCTCAGGCCTCCCCCACCCCCTTCCCCTCCCCCTCCCGGGCGCAGGCCCCCAGATCTGGCCCGAGTCGGGGGGCTGCAGGGGGTGACTCGCTGACCGTGGCTCCCGCCCCGCAGGCCTTGTGTACGACACGCTGATGCTGAAGCACCAGTGCACCTGCGGGAACACCAACAGCCACCCGGAGCACGCCGGCCGCATCCAGAGCATCTGGTCCCGGCTGCAGGAGACCGGCCTGCGCGGCAAGTGCGAGGTGAGCGGCAGGCGCGGGCCGGGGGAGGGGTCGGGCTGGGCAGGGAAGTGCAGTGGCTTGGCCAGCAGCTCAGGGCAGGACTCGCACCCAGAGCAGCCGCCCACTCTGTCCACTCAAAGTGAGTCTTAATCTTGCCCCTGTCATCCCCAACATCCCCCAGGGCAGCCCTTGGGGGGGAGGCAGTGGAGCAAAGGCCGGCAGGCAGGTTGGGATACAGCCCCATGGGACAGGCTGGCCTGGCCCCCCAGGATGCTCTGCCCCTCATCTCCCGCCCTTCCCAAAGGAGGGACTCGCTGCAGTTTGAGCCTCTCTAAGGCTCCAGGTGCCAGCCCGGCTGTGACCACTGGGGGGCAGCATGGGCCCGGCCAGAGCAGCTCCTGCCTCTGTCCGCCTGAGGAGGCTCCAGGCCTAGTGTCCCTCTACGTGAGGAGCCTGTGGCCTGGGGAGCCTCCGGCCAATGCCCCCCCCCCCCCACTGTGCCTTAGAGGGAGGGGCCACTGCTGTTGGCTCAGTCCCAGAGTTCCCGGGGCTCCCCTGAGAGACGCCCCAATTTAAAGCCGTGTCGGGGGCGTCCTGGATGCTGGGGGGGCTCAGCAGGCCACTCTGCGCTCCGCCTCCGGGCTCCTTGCCTGGGGGGGCGCTGGCCGCCCCCTGGGCCCAAAGAGCAGGCCGGGCTCAGTGACCCGGAGCTTCCAGCCTCGCCCGACGGTGAGGCGCTGCCCAAGGGAGGGCCCGGGGCTGCAGCACCTCACCGGCCGTCAGGCTGAACCCCATTTTACAGGGGAGAGAACTGGAAGCGAGGGGCCTGAGGGTCCGATCATGGACTTGGGGGAGGAGGAATTGGTCAGTGCACCCACTTATTAGCCTCCGCCCCCCCGCCCCCGGCTGCCCGGCCCCTGGGTGCAGCAGTACCAGCATAGGGGCCTGAGCGAGGCCCGTGGGACCATTGCCAGGGCCGGCACGGGCGAGGATTGGGAATGAGGCTCGCGCCGCCTGCCTCCCGTGTGTCGCTAGCTTTGTACCACGCCAGTGAGGCCCCGAGTGTCCGGGGCCCGGAGCGTGGGAGCCGGAGCAGGTGATGGGGGCCACGGCCAATCTGCTGGTCCTGGGGGGCACCGGCCTCGTCCGCCCGGAAGGTGCCAGCGTGTGCATCCTCCCTAGGCCCGGCCGGGCTTCCCGTGCCAGGCTTCCTGTGCCAGGCCTCCCCTACCCGGGCCCACAGCCTGGGCCTCCTGGGGCTTGGAAGGCGTCCTGGCCCTCCCGCGGCCTCCTGCGGGAATCCCCCATTCCCTGATTCCCCCCCACCGAGCCTCTGGCCTGAACACCTGGCTCTCGGCCGCTCCTCGATCGATCCCTGCTGCCATTTGTTCTCCCAGCGCATAGCGGGCGCTTCTCTGTGAGGAGGCGGCGGAAACGTGGCACTCGCCATCTTGTCCGGCCCTCACACCAGCCCCGCAGGGGAGGTGCTTCGGGGTCCTGCTTTACACACAGGGAAACGGAGGCTGAGAGAGGCGCAGCTCAGGCCCCAGAGTCCCCAGGTTTTCCCCAGGACCCTCAGCAGCCAAGACAGAGGCAGGCCGCCCACTGCTCTCCACTGAGGAAGGAAGCTTCCTCTCTAGGAATTTGCTGTGCTCATGAGGCCACAGGTCCGGACCCCATCTCCTCACCAGCCCCCCAGCGGGAGCTCCCTTGTCTCTCCTTTTCTGGCAGCCCGGGAGCCCCTCAAAGAAGGAAACATCATCTTTCCCTCGGGCCTCCCGGGGGCGGCGTGGGCAGCCGCTGCTCGCTCCCTGCTCCACGGCCTTTACGGGCTTTCCTTGGCTCGGCCCCCTTATTTTGGGGGCACATCGAGGGCTCGTGCAGAAAGGGGGAGAAGCTAAGGGCCTGTGGCCGGCCCAGCAGCGCTCCCCACGAGGCACCCCCCGGAACATCTGTGCTGGGAGGGAGTGCCCGGCAACAGGACTTGCTAGAGGACGGGGGTGAACTTTAGAGTTGAGGAAGCTGAGGCTCAGAGAGATCCCGCTCTCCCGAGTCTGGAGAGCCTAGGAGCCTCCCAGGCCGTCTCCTCTATCCATGTCCCTGGGTACGCTCGGAGCGTCGAGAGGTGGCCGGCTCCGTGGCCTAGTGGTCGGGGCACCAGGCCTAGAGCCTCTGGCTATGTGACCCGGCAAGGCCCTTCACCCCGTCTGCCTCAGTTTCCCCAAGTGTAAAATGAGCTGGAGAAGGAAATGGCGAAGCCCTCCAGTGTCTCTGAGGGGCCACAACCGAGCAGCGATGACAAAGGCCCCCCGGCCCTGACCCAGGCATCGTGCCGCTGCCATGTTTGTAGGAGTCCCGATGGAGGCTCGGGGGGCCCTGTCCCTTCAAGGCCCAGACTCTTGCCCCTTTAGGATGGGGGGGCTCCCTTTTTCCAGGACTCTCGAGCGTGCACGTGCAGAAGAGTGGGGGCTGGTCACTCCCCGGGGCAGCCAGAACATCCCCCGGCAAGAGCTGCTGCCTGGAAGTTGTGGGGGCCTAGCGCGGTCTCCAGTCAGCCAGGGGAGGACGCCCCTCCCCCCAAGTTAGAGCGCTGGCCCGGGCCGTTGTCTGAGAAAAGTTGGTCTGGCTGCAGGCGGGGCTCAGCCCTGGAGGAGGCGGCCCTGGGGGAGTCCCTCTCGACCTCCAGGAGGCAGGGTCGCCTACGGCGGCCCCCCCGCGGCAAGCTCTAGGACATTGGTGACAGCCTGAATCCCAGCGGTGACATCTGGGGGTGTCAGCCCCCGGTGCTAAGGGCGCCCCTCCTTTCTTCTTTGCAGTGCATCCGGGGCCGGAAGGCCACCCTGGAGGAGCTGCAGACGGTCCACTCGGAGGCCCACGCCCTGCTCTACGGCACCAACCCCCTGAACAGGCAGAAATTGGACAGTAAGAAACTTCTAGGTATTTATTGCAGGCTGCCCCTCCCTGGGCGCGCCGCCCTGGCACTCGCTTACCCCCCGCGGGGCCCCAAAGGCAGGGCTGAAGCTGCTCGCCTCCACGCGGGCCAGAGAGGCGGTGACGTGCACGAACACGCTCCCCCTCCTCAAGCCCGGGCGGTCGGGGACCCCCTCGGCCACCCCCGTCTGGGGTCCCTCGCCCTTCACGGCTCACTGCGGATGTTTCTCCTTGGCTTTTGTTTGGGAGGGGAGGGGTCTATACTTCCAAAAGGGGCTTCCTCGTGGCATGCCTTGGATTACCTTTGTAAACAAGGGCTAGGAATCATGGGAGTCCTACTAGGTGCCACACAGCATGCTGAGCACTTTACAGATAGTGTCACATTGGATCATCCTTACATCCCTGGGAGAAAGGAATATTATTCCCATTTTACAGCTAAGGAAACTGAGGCAAGCCATGGGTCTCGCAGCTAGTCTGAAGTCAGATTTGAGTGCAGGCCCTCCTGCTTCTAGCGCTCCATCCACTGGGTCACCAGCTGCCCCTAGTGTTAAAGAATCCTAAGAAACGATCCAGTTTTTACCATCAACAAAAGGATTTTTTCATTTATTCAGCAAAAATTAATTAGGCGCCTACTGTGTGCAGAGCATGAAGAAGGAGACTGTTTCTATTTCAATGCCCATATAAGATGTGGGGAATGGATGGAGTGGCACTCGAGGGCAGGGAAGAGAGGATGCTGGGAGATGGTGGGATGTACAGAAAGGGAGCTGGGAAGGGGTTCAGAGGGCACCTTGGCCTCCTGAAAGACAACTTCCTTGCTGTTGGCTTGTGCTGCACACTTGATGCATGCACGGTGTGAACTCAGGGCCTGGGACTGCAAGCATTGGCTTTCTCCGTCAGTCCTGGGAACGCGCTGAATCAGGGCGTTCCGGGGGGCAGCGGGCAAGGATCTGACCCTTAGTGCAGCCCGCTGAATCCACGGCTGGGAGCGGGCGGGAGCTCCTGATGGCACGCTCCAGCGCGTCAGCGGGTATGGTCTTCGCAGACCACGGGGCAGGAATTGGAGTAATGAGAACCAGAATCGATACAGGGTAAAGAGCCCCAAACCCCTTCGAGGTACTGGCGCTTTGGGTCCTCGTAACGGCCATCCAATGACAGAAGTGCTGTTATGCCCGCTCGGGCCAGACACCGTCGGGGGCGCCGTCAGTGCTGGGGGCGGCAGGGCCGGGATCGGTCAGTCAGAAGGGAAGGTGGCAGAAGCCGGGGTGCACAGAGATGGCACAAGATTTGGCCTCCAGAGGTGGGGTTCTCGAGCCCCTCCCCCAGGCCCCAGCGGGCCCCCCCATGGGCCTGGGGGGTGGGAGGGGCCTGGGGCTCACCGGTCACCGCTTCCTCTCGTTTCCCCCCAGGTTCCTTAACGTCCATGTTCGTCAGGCTCCCCTGCGGCGGCGTGGGGGTAAGTGCTTCCTTTGATGTCCCAAGAATGCCCACTCTGTTCTCCCGGCTGCGCTAACGGCCGCGGTTCGTGGCTTTCCTCCGCGGGAGGGGGAATTGCTGCCAGATGTTCCCCCTCAGCGAGGTCTGGCTCTGTGAGGGAAGGGGCGGGGGCTCCCCCATCCCGAGGCTCAGCCGCCTTTGGCCTCGTGAGCACAGCCGGGCTCCGGCCCACGGTGGGCAGGGTGTCCACGCGAGTGCCAGCACGTAGTAGGTGCTTGGTGAATGGCCATGGACTGATTCACTGGGCAGAGCTTCCTGTGGGAGCGCTTCCTTCTGCTGGGGCCCAAAACTGGGCCCAAAACTGGGCCAGGCTCTCTGCCCTCGGGGCCACGCTGCCTCCTGGGTGGGGATGAGAGACCGAATGAGGGACCGGCAATTAAGGGGAGCTCCCCAGGCAGCGCGGGGCTGGGCGGCGGGCACAACGTGTAACGAGAGAGGACGTGACTGGTGTCCGTGGCCGTCCGTCTGTCTGCCCGTCCACCCCTCCGTCAGGGCCAGCAGCACGGACTGGGTCACCTGGGACAGCTCCCTCACCCCAGCTCATGGCCGTCCGTCCACCCGTCCTTCACCAGTGCTGACTTCGCAGCCTGAGTTGGCCCCAGATGCCCCCCCGCCCCGGCTCTCGTCCGTACATCCTTCTGTCCTTCACCAAAGCTGTCGTCGCAGTCGGCCCTGGACGCTACTACCCCCCCCCAGCTCACGTCCGTCCGTCCATCCGTCCGTCCTTCCCCAATGCTGACATCACAGCCTGATTCTGCCCTGGACGGCCCCCCAGCTCACGTCCGTCCGTCCATCCATCCGTCCTTTCCCAATGCTGACATCACAGCCTGATTCTGCTCCAGATATTGAAAGGGCGGCTCCCCCTGCGCCAGGGAGGCCACAGCCCCAAGTCTGGATCCCGTTAGGGAAATGAGACAAAATTGTTTTCTTCCTGAGTCTTGACAAAATCTCTGCTCTGGAAGCGATCTGTCAGAGAGAGCCCGAGGGGCCGAGCCGGGACCCGCCGAGCGCTCGGAGCGGGGGGCGGCTCGGGCCGGGAGGGCGGCTCGGGCCGGGAGGGCGGCTGCGGCCTCGTGAGTCTGGCTGGTTATGGCCAGGCTCAGAACAGCGTGCACTGGTGCTGGGGGAGGGGTCAAAGCCGCGTTTCCAGTTTGCAATGAAAGCTGATAACGAGGGGCACATGGGGTAAACTGAGGCACACGTGAGGGGGAATGCGTGTGAGTGTGTGTGCAGGTAACGGGTGAGCGTTCCTACGTGGACGCAGAGTGTGCGCTTTGCACGTGGCCGAGCCCTCTGAGGGGCTGGGAGTTTTCCCTGGGATTCCCGGCCCCGACCTCCCGGAGCTGCCTCTGGTCCCAGAAGAGACCCCGGTGGCGCGTCCTGGGGGTGCCCCATGGGCAGCTCGGCCCCGCGGAGGGGGCGCCCGTCGGCCGACTGCCAGCCAGCATTCACCAGCACGGCCGTGAGCGAGCCCCATGGACCTACAGATGTGTCACCTGGAGTGTGCGAGGAGACGGCGGCCCCCGTGTGCCGCATGAGCTGGGTGCGAGCGCAGCTGCTGGACCCTGGGAACTGCTGACCGCCTTCCGCAAGGATCCCTTCTACCCCTGCCCGGAGGTCGGGTCCCCATCGGGGATGGGCGCCATTGCCCGGGGGAGCCCGCCGCCCCTCGGGCCCTGAAGCCATCCGTGCCCTCTGACCGTCACCCCGACGGCGGTCACCGCTCTGAGCAACACGTGCACATGTGTGGGAAGCAGGAGATCCCCCAGAAGGCTGGGCCTGGCCTTGGAAGCGCCGGACGTTGGCCTGTGGATGGAGCGCACGGGATTCTGGGACTCGGCCACATCTGGCCGGGGGCCCCAGGCTGGGAGACCCCTCCCCCCAAGCAGATGCCAGTCCGCGCGTGGAGATCTTTGCTCACGGGGAATCTCACACCGACGAAATGCTCGTCCCGACCAGAAAATGAGGAAAAGGAGAAACGGCCTCTTCTTTCTGATGGAGAATCCCTGGTGCCCTTTGTCCCCGGCCTTCACTTCCTGCCCCTGATCAGTGAGCAGAGGCGGCTGTGCTGAAACACCTACTGTGCGCCCGACCCAGGACAAGTGGACTTTGCTGGAGGACTGAGCCCGTTTCCTTCTGGCTCCGGGCTCAGGCCCGGCCCGTGGCGGGCACTCCCCATGCAGGGGACCAAAAGTGGGGGTGACACCGCAGGGCCGAATCCTGAAGAAAGGAGGAAAACAGCAGCCCTACTGTGTGCCTGGGGCTGGGCAAAGAAAAGACGCAGCAGGCCCTGCCCTCGAGGCCTTTCTGGTCTGCTGGGGAGGGGGACCCTGGCGGGGAGGCCGAGCCGGCCCTCACCAGGGGGGAGCACGTGAGGAGCGCGAGGAGGGAGCGAGGAGCACCGAGTCTCCGCCGCGCCTTCCTGCGCTCTTCACCCTGTTCTCTCGGCAGGTGGACAGCGACACCATCTGGAACGAGGTCCATTCCTCGGGAGCGGCGCGCCTGGCCGTGGGCTGTGTGGTGGAGCTGGTCTTCAAGGTGGCCACCGGAGAGCTGAAGGTGGGTGCGAGGGCGGGCGCCGGGGTGGGCACTGGGGGCAGGCTGCTGCTTATGGGGGTTTGGGTGGGATGGGAAGGGGCCTCTGCCATCCCACACCCCCTGACACTTCCAGCCCACGTACACAAACTGACACGGACGTTTGCACACTCACCCTTGCACACCCATGCGCACATTTACACGTTTGCTCTTGCACACCCACACGCTCCCACGTCCAGGGGCCGGGGGCTCTACAGAAGGCCCCCCTGGTGTTTCCCGAGGCCGCGGAGCTCCCGTCAGCCCCGGGATGAGCGTGGCTCCGGCCCGGCCCCCCCTCACGGCCTTTGGCTCCGGTTTGTTTTGCAGAACGGCTTTGCCGTCGTCCGGCCCCCCGGTCACCACGCCGAGGAGAGCACGCCCATGTGAGTACCGCCTCCTGCCTCGAGGGGCGCCAGCGCCTGTCCTGGCTGCCGGCCGTGGCCTGGGGGTGGGAGCCCTGGGCCCGGCGCCTGTTCCCTGGGGCCTCCTCGGGGCTTCCCCAGCTCCGGGTCCGGGACGCCGGGCTGGGGGCATGTGCCCCGGCTCGCTAACCCCCAGGCTCTCCTCCCGGCTCTCTCCCCAGGGGCTTTTGCTACTTTAACTCCGTGGCCATCGCGGCCAAGCTGCTCCAACAACGGCTGAATGTGAACAAGATCCTCATCGTGGACTGGGTGAGTGGAGGGGGAGAGGCGGCAGTCTGGCCCCGTGGGGACCCCGGGTGGGAGGAGCGCAGGGGCAGAGCCGGGCAGGAGGCCGCGGAAGGGAGCGGGGCAGGCGCGGCTCGGGCGGGCTGGGAGCCCTGACCGCGTCTTGTCCCGCCCCAGGACGTCCATCACGGCAACGGCACCCAGCAGGCCTTCTACAGCGACCCCAACGTGCTCTACATCTCGCTGCACCGCTACGACGACGGCAACTTCTTCCCGGGCAGCGGAGCCCCCGACGAGGTGAGGGGGGCCGGGTCAGACTGCATGCCCGGCGTGGCCCGAGCGCACAGTAGGGCTTCACGAGGCTCCCGGGACAGTGTAAACTCCCCCTAGGGCCAAGGTGATTCTATCTTTGTGTATCTGAAGCAGGTTTGGCACACAGTAGGTGCTTGATGAATACTGGCGGAGCGGCTGAGTTTCCTTTTACTTAGGTCTGGGCTGTCCCAGGCAGGAGGCGGAGGCCGGGCTTTCTCCCTTAGGTTGTCACAGGGCCCTAGCACGGTAGGCTCCAACACTGCCGGGGCCTGCGCACAGTAGGGGTTTTAATGCTCCCTGGATGTTTTTTGGTTGGACTTGGGTCTTTCTCAGTGATTTGGCCACCAAACATGTACCGAGCTCTGGAGGTTGCGGACAAGAGGGAAGGAGCCCCTGCACCCCGGGGCCCGGCCAGAGTCCACGCGGCCCCTGCCTGTGGCTCACCCCAGAACCCGGCGCTGGGCGGGCTGCGGGGAGCCGAGAGGAGTCCGCGTGGGCTCCCCCAGAGAAGGCCCAGAGCCAGATGTCTGGTGGAGATTGTGTATAATGGGCACTGTGTCCTGCCGGAGCCCATGACCCCGTGCAGCCGCTCGGCTGCCATGACTCCTCAGGGGGGCGCGGGCAGCGCGGAAGCAGGGGACCTTGGCGACCCCAGGGAGTCTGAATCTGGCTGGGGCAGGGCAGAGGCAGTGCAGCCTGGGCTCCCTCGGAGCACGTCTACCCTTCCCCGAGGGCCGACGGCTCCCTGGGGAGCACAGCTGGGGCCCCTCGGCCTGGCACCGTGGGGGTGCCCGGGATGAAACCAGCCGGGAGCCGGGCCACGTGAGGGAAGGTCTTCAAAGGGGCGGCTCCGTCACTTAAACGCGGCCACCCCCCCTTCCTCGTCCTAGGTCGGCACGGGACCCGGGGTCGGCTTCAATGTGAACATGGCGTTTACCGGGGGCTTGGACCCGCCCATGGGAGACACGGAATATCTAACTGCCTTCAGGTGAGCTTCCCCCGCTCCCGGGATCAGGGCCGCCGTGGGGACGGCTGCTGGCTTGGGGGTCGCTCGCCGTTTCACAGATGGGTAAACTGAGTCAGGGTGCACTCAAGTTCTCGTCCTCCCTCTTGGGCCTGGGGCAATGACACCGGGCAGCTGTGAATGGTGGGGGGCCCAGAGAGCTCCCACCAGTGACAGGTGCGGGCCTCCGACCCCGTGTGTTCGGGCCCTGTCCTCAGGCCGTCCGCCCCCGGGCTTTGAGCACAGGTAATGGGAAGGAATGCTGGGTAGACGAGGATGTGGAGAGGGAGGGGCTGAGGAGGCAAGGACAGGAAAAGTGGGGGATGCCGCCCCCTGAAGGTCCCCAGGACGGTTCCCCGGCCGTGGGGGTCGGGCTTCGCATCCTCGGAGGCCGCACGTGCCGGTCCCCTCTGGCATCAGACATGGTCCTCGAGGACATTGTTCCACCGGCGTGAGGATGGCAAATGCTGCCCAAGGTCCCGCCCAGTGCCTCCCATTGCCTGCCAGCGGGCAAACCCCAGCCTGAAACAGTCTGCGGAGACGCTCTTCCTAAAGTAAATGTCCCTGAGAAAGAAATACCCGCCCCCGGCCCTGCCACCGTCCCCATTGTGGCGGTCACAGCAGCTTGTGCCCCGGCCTGGCCCGCTGGCCAGCTCCCTCCCACTTGGCGCTAGTGAAAACTGACCAACGCACACAGTCCATGGAGAGCCAGAGGCTCCGGCCCCAGGGGATTGGGGGTGGAAATAGGCCGCCCCTGCCCAGGGCCACTGCCACGTGCGGCGACCATCCCCTGACCATGTGTAGTGATCGCCCCCTGCCCAGCCGGCTGCCCACGTGCAGCTCAGTGGATTTGTCCCTGAGAAGCAGCCCTGGGCTCATCCCGTGCCCAGCCCTCAGGGCACAGTGCAGCCCCGGCCTCCACAGATGTGGGCGGCCAGAAAAGTGGGCACCAAGCAGGGTCCTGGCATTCCCGATGTGGAGGCCAAGCAGCCTGGCCCCCTCCTTTGACAGAGAAGGAAACTGAGGCACAGGGAGGTCGGTCGGCTTTCGTCCCATGGCGAGTCTCCAGGTTTTCCCGACTCCCGCACCCTCTGCCCCAGGAGACACGAGGGAGCTGGGTGTAGTGGGGGGCATGGGATGGGCCGGCTCAGCTTTGAAGATCTGCCCAGCAGAGAGGAGGCTCGGGGCCCATCTCTGTGCTGCGGGCTCTCCCCAAGGGGCCAGGGCGCCCGCCCGCCTTCCTCCCACTCCCGGCCCATGCCCTGGGGGACGGGTCCGGCGCCACGGGTGCGAGCAGGTCCCTAACGCGCCTCTCCTTGCCTGTTGCAGGACGGTCGTCATGCCGGTGGCCAACGAGTTCGGCCCCGACGTCGTGCTGGTGTCCTCGGGTTTCGACGCCGTGGAAGGGCACCCCACGCCCCTGGGAGGCTACAACCTGTCGGCCAAGTGTGAGTGGGGCCGCGGGGCTGGGTGGAGGGAACGGGTGCTGGCGGCTCCTTTTGCTCACTGCCTCGGGGGCTCTGCGGTCTCCGGCCTGAGGGCAGCAGGTGGCAAATGAGGCCTTTGAGCAGGGCTCCCTGGCTGGCGTCCTGTCCGCTTCCTCAGCCCATGGGCACCGCCGGCTTCTGCTCTCCCAGAGGTATGCGGGATCCTCCTCGGGCTCGTGGCCTGTTGCTTCCAAGGCTCTGCTTCTTCCCCGCCGCGGGGGAGGCCGGCCGGGGCCAGCCGCCTCTCACGTGCCAGCTAAGGCACGTTATCACACCGAGGGCACGGGAGGGGCACGGGGCTGTCACTTCTACCCCTGAGGTGCGAGGGGCTGGTCCTGTCCGGGCCAGGGGCTGACTGGGCCGTGTGGACGCCGAGGCCTCCGCCCTTCCGGGGCTGGTGTTCGTCACCCCCGTGTGCCAGTCACCGAGATGGGAAGTGCACACTCACGTGCACACTCATGATCCCACTTACACAGCCACGGGCACACTCCCTGTCACCCTCATGCACACATGCCTGCACACCACACCCACGGACCCAGAGCCTGGGGCTCTCAGGGAGCCGCTCCCCCCCCCCCCCCCCCCCCCCCCCGATCCCGCCTCGCCCTCCCCAGCGGATCTCCTTTTAGCAGAGTTCTGGTGGGGGAGGGTAGGCGCAGCCCTGAGACTTCGGGCCTGACTTGGGAGAGCGCAGCCTGGCTTCCATGAGGCAGCCCGGGCCCCGGCCCCTTGCGTCTCGCCTCTGGGGCCGCTTCGATCGGCCGCCGACCTCCGGCCCCCCACGTTCCTCTCCCCTCCAGGTTTCGGGTACCTGACGAAGCAGCTCATGGGCCTGGCGGGCGGCCGCGTCGTCCTGGCCCTGGAAGGCGGCCACGACCTGACAGCCATTTGCGATGCCTCGGAAGCCTGTGTTTCTGCTTTGCTGGGAAACGAGGTAGGACGGCGAGGGAGGTGTCGGGGACGGTTTTGCGTGGACGAGATCGAGGGGCCGAGTGCCCTGGAGCCCGGGAGATCGCCTGCTGGGCTCCCCAGACCCTGCGGGTGTGGGCGAGGAACTGGGCAGGGGGAGGGGGCCGTGGGCAGGGGGAGGGGCCGCGGGCAGGGGGAGGGGGCCGTCTTTGGGCTTCAGCAGAGTCTTCCTCTACTCATTGGTGTCTCCTCACGGGGTCCTTGGGCTTCTGGGGGGTCCAGAGAGGTCTCCGTTGGGTAGACTGAGGCACAGAGGTGACGGTCACCTCCCTGCAGGGTCAGGCCGGTGCTCTTCCCTCAGTGGAGCCTCACAGCCCGCGTCCCTCGGCCTCCCTGACCGGCTGGGCTCCCGAGCCAGATCCCTCCATGACTCAGTGCCCCTGGGGGCCGGGCTCCAGCAAATAGGGTTGTATCCCGAGTTCTAATCCGAGCTCCCAGCCTCCATCACTCCATCTGTAAAACGGCAGGGCTAGACTCCCTTTCGGCCCCAGATCCCCCCCCACCATCATGATAAGTGCCTCCCGCGGGCCCTGTCCGAGGTGCTGCCCTCAGGGAGCTTTTCTTCAAGACCAGAACGAGCCAGGGAGAGCCCTGAGCCTACCCGGGCCTGTAAGAACCTGGGGGCCCGAGTCCCCGAGCCCTGCCCCCTCCGGCCGCTGCAGAGTAAAGCCCCCAGCGTCCTCTGTGCCCCCGGACCCTCTGCCTCCCAATTGCAGGTTTTCCCATGCCTGGAGCGCTCCCCTTCTTGCCCTTTCCCTCTTCTTCCTCCCCTCCTCTGCCCCTCCCCTCCCCCCAGCTTCCTTCAGGTCTCTATATCTCACCTGAGCATAAACATGTGCCTGTTGCCTGTCCTCCCCACCCCCGCCGCCATTGAGGGGGAACTTTCTCCCCCATTGGGACCTCAGAGGACACGTAATAAATGCTCCCTGAGTGATGGGAGCCTCCTTTTCCTCATCCAGAGAATGGGGCTAATGAGCTATCCGAGGTTATTGGAAGGGGGTTTGGCGGAGCTTAGGGCAAAGGAGGAGGCCGAGGGAGCTCGGAGACCCCCAGGTCATCCCATCAAAGCCACGGCCTAGTTCCCCCTCCCCCAGAGAAGCCTGAGCTTGGTGCCCGAAGCAGAGGTCTCCCGATCCTGCGGTTTGGGGCGGTTTCCTCCAGGCCTCCCCTTGGGGAGCCCCCCGGTTTCCCAGGGGCCGGTTCCCCGTGGCGGTCATACTTGGATCCCCGGGCAGCCACAGGGTGGGGTTCTGGACCATCCTGCAGCCCCGAGAGCCGGCTGCTTTCTGAAGTGTCCTCGGCACTTAATCTCCCTTTTCTCGGAAGAAGCCCGCCTTTGATCTCCCGGCTCAGTGGAAAGATAAGAGCGTTCCGTCCGAGAGCCGCTCTGGAGCCGGCTTTGGCGTTTGGGCCATTAACGGTGTTCAGACTGACGGTAGCGACCGGCGCTCTCAGGAAGGACCTGCTCGGGCTCCCCTAACGAGAAACCGTTTCTCCTTACACACATCAAAAAGCAGGAAACGCTCGTTTTATCAAGGACTTTTATAAAATCTCTTTAATGCAGGCGAGTTGGACGGCCTGCGGCTTCTCTGTCCTGCGGGGCCTTTGATGAAGCTTGATATACAGCGTGTTGGACAATTCTGCACGCACACACATGGGCAGCCAGCTGCGGCCAGCAATCCGCCGGAGGGGAAATTCGCTCACTTAAGAGAGATGCCTAAATTATGGAGTGAAATAGTAGGAAGTGGGAGGGACTCAGGGCCCCCCCCCAAAAGGTGTCGGTGCTCACCAGCCGAGATGGAAACTTCTGACACGAGTCAGAAGGTCGAGGCCACTTGGGAGGACTTGGGAGTTCCCTGAGCTATGGGATTTTCTCAATCTGCCCGAGCTACTTAAGGGTTGGATTGTCTGGGAGACAGGAGGGAGTGGGGGTGGGGGACAACCCTGGACTACAGTCAGATGCTGCTTGAAGAGAAAGAGGGGGTTCACTGAGAAAGAACCAGGAAGAGCCCCTTGTTCAGAAGGGAGAGGGGTGCAGAGAATCATCTCTCAAATTCAAGGGTGTGTGTGTTGTGTGTGTGTGTGTGTGGATGTGTAAGTGTGTGGTGTGTGTGTGTGTGTGTGGATGTGTGAGTGTGGGTGTGTTTGTGTGTGGGTGTGAGTGTGGGTGTGTTTGTGTGTGTGAATGTGTGAGTGAGTTTGTGTGTGAATGAGTGTGTGTGTGTGTGTGTGTGTGTGTGTGTGTGTGTGTGTGTGTGTGTGTGTGTAAAATGTTTCAGATGAGTGTAGAATACTCCATGACGGTCTTGGACCATTGAGAGCTCTCAATGGTCCCTTGTTTTTAATACTGCAGTGGACACAAGTGAGCGAGAAGAAGCAGTGAGAAAGATAAAGGCAGAAAAAGGAAAATCTCCTGGTAGCATTTTAACTTTTTCACCATCTTAGTCTGCTTTAAAAGGGCTCAAAAAAGCCTGGGGTTCATGGGGCCCCAGAAGGGAACCACAGGGCAGTGGAGGGAGGAGTGTGAAAAGACTGAAACTGACTATGAGTAACTGAAAATGTCGTTTTTAAAAAATGAAACACAAGAGACAAAATCTTGAAAATTAGGAACTGGAAAAAAAATTTGTGGAGGTTGAGGGGAGGGGGCAAGAAGAGCTATAGAAAAGAAAATAAGAACCAAAAGTTGATTCTTTGAAAATACAAAGAAAACATTTGCTAACCTTCCCCCCACCAAAAAAAAATAATTAATTTCTAAAATATAAGCAAATTCACAAGAAAGTATAAAGAATTACTCAAATTGACTCCACGCAATTAAATGTTTGCGAAATTGACAACTTAAAGGAAACAAAGAATTACTGACAAAATATAAAATCCCCAAATCACAAAAACAAAAGGTCCTTAAACAGCTGGGTGCCAGAAAGCTAAATTGTACTTTAAAAGAAGTTCTAAAGAGAACAAACAGCTAGACTAGTCTACACAGATTTAGAACATCTATCCAATGTTGTAGGAACATTATCTCTGCTACCTGATCCTTATTAGGAGACAAATGTGTCCCTGAGATTTAAACCAGGGAGGGATAAAGCCAAGAAAGAGAACACCAGACCAATGGATGTACTGAAAATGGATACAGAATTTATAAAATAATCACAAAAAGACCACCGTGATATACAATCTTTGCTATGGACAAGTTGGATTTATCCCAGGGATGCTTAGATGATTCAACATTAGGAAACAATTAACATAATTAATCATATTAAAAAGAAAAACAACCCAAAGCTAGTGCTACAATTGATGGTTGAAAAGGGAGCATTATTCACTCAGTCAACCATTCTGCCGTGACACACACAAAAATTATTTTTTGGCAGTGAATTGACCAGATGTTTTGGTATTGGGTAGACTGAGCCCAAGCATAAACTAGAACCCTCGTCTGTTTTTTCATACACACCTCTCCCCCCACACACACACACAGATAGTGAACTGTGTGCTCTGTTTTAATGTTCTCATCCTTTGGCTATGTAGGGTTTAGAGTTGGGCTTCCATGTTGCTTTTAGGATCTGACACCTCCCGTGGAGCACAGGCATCTGAGTCTCTTTTCCACTGACCATCTAGTCCCGTACATCCCCAGAATTTAGCTTCAGAGGTTTTACCCCTAAACTCAGCCAAGGCACATCCCAACACTGAGCCTCCATTTCCCCATCTCTGAAACAATTGTAATGGAGTATGAACCTACTTAACTAACGAGTACTGATAGATGATTGGAGCTTATGTTTTCCGAATTTATCATGGGGAAAGAGCCTCACAATGCAAGCTGGTCTTTGGGATCTACCCACCAAAAATGAAACATTCCCAGAAGTGTCCTCAGTACTGGTGTGGATCCAGTCTGCTCTGTTTCTATTCCCTTTAGGACAGCCCTAAGTCTTGGCCAGTTCCTTAACCATTTGAGCCACCATGTTTTCACCTGCTGAATCCTAGGAGGAAAGTTCTTTAATTATTCATCCCCTACTTTGTAGATGAGAGAATGGTTCATACAGAATTGTGTCTCTACCATTGGGCCATTCCTTTTCATTCTGTTCTCCAAAAATGGGATGGAACTGTTCTATTTCTACCTGCCCTACAAGAATTTCCCTAGAACAGAGTTGCCATAGCGAATCCTGTTTAGCCTGAGACTGTCTGTGGATCTTGACCCCAAAAGACCTGGTCCTTCAATGGCTCTCCATCACCTTATTCCATAGCCTAAGTTTTGAAAAATGGAGGCCTCAAGGATGTTATATAAACTGACCCTAGAAATTCCCTTTTCTAGACCAGATAGATAATCCTAGCTGTGTTGCCTTTCTTAATCCAGTGAGCTTGGTGCTGAGGAACCAAAGAAAAGAGTTTCCATTCTGTTGGGGGGATGACTTTATTGTGCTGAGAATGAGAATGCCGACCCTGGAAGGGATCTTGTACAAGGGGACACGAGCTGAGCCTTGAAAGGAAGCCGGGGGTTCTGCCAAAGGGGACAGCTTGGTGTGCAAAAGCTCACGGTCTAGTTGACTGAAATAGCTTCCAGAGGGAAGAATAGGAACGAAAAAGCTTGAAGAGTGGCTGGGAAGGGCGTCATGTGCCATGTGGGGAAGGTCTGATCCTAGGGGCAGTGGGAGCCAGTGGGGATTTTGAGCAAGGTAGTCATGGTGAGAGCTACCCTCGAAAGCAGGAATTGTTTAGTCTTTCTCACCTCATCTTCAATACCCAGCTGTAGCCAGAGGAGAGAGCAGTCAGGAGGCGGGGCTTAATCCAGGTGAATGGAGAGATGCGGACGAATGGGAGTGCTCTTGTGGAGATGTGCTCCCAAGTCGTAGTTCCTAGCACGAAAATCGCTTTAGTGGTTTCCCTCCTCTCTCTATGGGATCCCTGCCCTGGACATCTCCATCTCCGTGTCCAAAATCTTTTCTGACGAAGCCTGCTGGGGTCTCCATGAGGCAATGTCAAAAAGCAGCCATTGGAAGTGACGAAGGCCATTTGCCCCCGGGAGCCCTCCCCTCTCCCTTTCTGGAAGAGCCTATGAGGGCTCTCATTTCTAGGAATGAAATGGCTTTTTCCAAACCCCGAAAACCTTCCTCCAAATTCCACCTTGGATTTGCCGACACGTTTTACAACCGTCTTCTTGGGGGCTCCGGTGACCTCGTAATTCTTCCAAGACCCACGAGAATGCTTTTGAACTGGAGACTGCAGAAATTCCCTGGCTAATCAAAGACACTCGGGAAGAACAAAGACGGCTTTCTGGGACCCCCAAATTGGTCCACCTGCGTGGCTGTTTTATCTTCCTTTCTCTTCCCTAACCCCCCTCACCAACTTTTAAAACTAGTGTTTTGTTACCTAAATACTCTATTGTATGCTTTGCCGACCCTTCCTCATCCCTTAGAATAACGAGACTTGTGACATATTGCAATCAAAAGTCTGATATATTCAGGACCCCGTCTTTGGGGTCGAAGAGGGAAATAGAAAAACACCCCGACGGACGCGGAGCCTTCTCAAGCTTAGTTTGCAAAGACATCCCCTTATGCCTGGAGCCTCCTCCCTCCGAGAAGGGGCAAAGGCTTCACTGCTAGTCAGCAGAAAAGCTCAGGGCTCTTGCTCCCCTCAGAAGAAAAGCCCGGGGTGAGCGCCGGAGCCCAGGATGTTTTCAGAATCGGTGACTCGGGGGAGGGGAAGCTTTATCCTCCCAAGGAATCCTTGGAAATCCACTTAGCTCTCACCTGCCCCAGCGGGTAGCAAGAGTTAACTAGATTTATAGGGTGCTTTAGGCTTGTGAAGTATTTTACAGGTGAGGAAACTGAGGCAGAAAGTGGTGTGTGTTTGGTTTTCTTTGGGGGTCATACAGCTCAGAAGTGCCTGAGATGGCATTCGAACTCGAACTCGGATCCTCCTGACTTCAGGCCCAGGCCTCTTGTCACATGGCTGCCGAGATCCTTGCGGCTCGCCCTCCTGCTGACACGAAGCCTACCTCAGTTTGTTTATCTGTAGAATGGGAATTACGTCTCCCATTTGCTGTGAGAAGCTTCTCAAGCCTTTGAGCACCTGGAGGCATTAGTGAAATGGGGGGGTGGAGGGGAGAATTGCTGAAAATGCCAGCCCCCACTGCTGCCCCTGGTTTCTCCTCGTGGCCAGCTGGCCACGAGGATGTCCAGGGAAAGCGGGTCATCCTTACGGCTGAAAGGGATCGGTCGATGGGGAAACTGAGGCCCGGCGACATCTCTGAAGTGGGTTTTGATGCATCGGGGAGGTTGGTGAGGGGCTCCCGCTCGTGCCCCCCCTCCTGTGTGGGCAGCAGCACTCCCCCCTCCCCCCAGCCAAGCTCCTTTAATTCGCCATCTGTGCTCTCTCCCCAGCTCGACCCTCTCCCAGACAAGGTCTTGCAACAAAGGTCAAACGCCAACGCCATCCACTCTATGGAGAAAGTCATCGAGACCCACAGTGAGTACCTGGCGTGTGGCTCCCCGGGTGTGCCGTGCCTGCAGGTGGCCCTCTGGGATGGTGCTGGAGGCCCCACGTCCTCCCCGAGGCCTCGGGGTCCACCCTGAGGGAATTCGGAATCCTAGCAGGACCTCACTCTAGGGTGCAAAGGGGCCCGTCTCCCAGGGAGCAGCGGGCAGCGGAGCTGTGGACGGGGTCACTTGGAGACGTTCGACCCCGGGGGAGTTAAGGGGACTCGGGAAAGGCTTTCCGGAGCAAGTGGCGAGGATGAGCGGGGGGTGGGGGGGCGGTTAAAGGGGCAGGGGCATAGACTGCTGGCCCAGGGTTTAACCCTCCATCGCCTGGTGCGCAGCGGGCACTGTGCCGGATCTGCCCTGTCCTGGGGGCTGGAATCAGGGGCAGAAAGGAAGCAGGGCCTGCGCCCAGGGAAGGGTGTCCATGAACACCGCGGAGGGGCAGGTCCAGGAAGGCTTCCTGGAGGAGGGGACGTGAAAGAGGTCGAGCAGTTACAACTCTCCCCACACTTGGTGACGGCAGCAGGAGCGCCCCCGGCCTGCCCTGAGGCCCCGACCCCCATCACCGATGGGCTCGGGTCCCCGGAAGGAGCACTTTGTCCGGGGGCAGCTTTTGTGGCCTCTGTGTCCCAGCCGCCCGAGCCCCCGGTTGGGTCCAGAACGACTCCCCTTCCTCCTGTGCCCTTTGCCGCTGTGCCTTCCCTGAGCCGGGTCACAGTGAGGGACGGAGCCGGATGGAGGCGACTCCCAGCCAGAGTGACCGGCTCAGGGTTCCGTGTCCGGATTTGGTTTTAAGTAACCAAACTTAGGCCGGTGGTTTCCGGACCTTCCAGTGCTTGCAGTGCTCAGGGAGCTTGGGGGGCCCAGCCTGGGCCGGCCTCAGGGACCCCTAAGCGCCGCCCTCACCCTCTCCCTCCCCAGGCAAGTACTGGCGCTCCCTGCAGCGCTTCTCCTCCACCGTGGGCTACTCCCTCCTCGAGGCGCAGAAGTGCGAGAATGAGGAAGCGGAGACCGTCAGCGCCCTGGCCTCCCTGTCCGTGGGGGTCAAGCACGTCGAGAAGAGGTGGGTGCCCCTCACCCTGCCCTCTCCTCCGCCCACCAGGGGGTCCCTGAGCAGGCGGAGCGTGAGCCCAGAGGGCACCGGGCTCACCGGGGGGCAAGGGGGCGGAGCCAGGGTGCCAGAGGCGCGATCCCTAACTGCTTCCAGTTGGGGCACACTTAGAAATATGGGGAAGGAAGTTTAATCCAGAACAGATTGGCTTAGCACAAAAACATGGCTCCTGAGGGTGGGGGAAGCCCAGAGGGGAGAGGCCGGGGGGAGGGGGCGGGCGAGCTGGGTGGCGAGAGATGCTGCTGGTCAGGAAAACCCAGGGGGTCAAAGGTTTATCGAGGGTCCATGACTGAACCTGAACTGACATCTCTCCTCTCTCTCTCTCTCTCTCTCCTCTCTCTCTCTCTCTGACTCTATCTCTCTGTGTGTCTCTCTCTCTCCTCTCTCTCTCTCTCTCTCTCTCTCTCTCCTCTCTCTCTCTCTCTCCTCTCTCTCTCTCTCTCTCTCTCTCTCTCTCTCTCTCTCTCTCTCTCTCTCTCTCTCTCTCTCTCTCTCTCTCTCTCTCTCTCTCTCTCTCTCTCTCTCTCTCTCTCTCTCTCTCTCTCTCCTCTCTCTCTCTCTCTCTCTCTCTCTCTCTCTCTCTCTCTCTCTCTCTCTCTCTGACTCTGACTCTCTGTGTCTCTGTCTCTTTTTCCTTCTCTCTCTCTGACTCTATCTCTCTCCCCCTATCTCTCTTTGTCTTTGTGTGTATCTTTGTCTCTCTTCCCTTTCTCTCTGTCTGTCTCTGTCTCTTTATCTCTGTTTCCCTGTGTCTCTATCTGGTTCTGTGACTCTGTGTCTGTCTCTGTGTCTCTATCTCTGAATCTGTCTATAATTCTCTGTCTCTATCTGTCTCTGTTTCTTCATCTGTCTCTGTCCCTCTCTCTTTCTCTAAGTGTCTCTCTGTATGTCTCTCTTGTGTCTCTTTCTGTCTCTCTCTATCTCTGTCTTTGTGTCTCTCATCTCTGTTTCTGTTTATCTCTGTCCCTATCTCTATTTCTCTCCCTCTCTCTCTCTGTCTGTGTCTTTCTCTGTGTGTGTCTCTCTGTCTCTTTCTATCTCTGTCTTTGTGTCTCTCATCTCTGTACATCTTTGTCTCTCTGTCTCTGTCCCTATCTCTCCCTCCCTCCCCCCTCTCTCTGTGTCTCTCTTGTGTGTGTCTCTCTCTGTCTCTTTCTATCTCTGTCTTTGTGTCTCTCATCTCTGTACGTCTTTGTCTCTCTGTCTCTGTCCATATCTCTCCCTCCCTCCCCCCTCTCTCTGTGTCTCTCGTGTGTGTGTCTCTCTCTGTCTCTTTCTATCTCTATCTTTGTGTCTCTCATCTCTGTACATCTTTGTCTCTGTCTGTCTCTGTCTCTATCTCTGTCTCTGTCTCTGTATCTCTCTCTCTCTGTCTCTCTCTCTCTGTCTCTCTCTCTGTGTCTCTCTCTCTCTCTCTCTCTCTCTGTGTGTGTGTGTGTGTGTGTCTTTCTGTCACTGTCTCCTCCCCTATCATCTTCCCCCCATTTCTCCCCACACCACTTCCCCCGGCCCTTCCCCTCCCGTAACCCCGGGCTGAAATCCCAGGTCCGATGACGAGCCCATGGAAGAGGAGCCCCCCCTGTAGCAGCCAGCTCAGACCTGCTGGTCTCTCGTTTGTGCGTCTCTTGTCTTGAAGCTCTGCCAAGAAAATTCCTCCTGTTGCTCCTGCGTCCTGTCAGGGTGTTCTCCCAGAATACAAAGGGACGGCCAGGTGTGACGCAACCACAGGACTGGTCTTTCTGGATACGGAAAACGAGTCTTTCTGCATCTACAGATATCTCGATAGACATATAGAAATATATCTACATCCATAGATATATAGACGGGCGCGCCCACACCCCCCACCCGCAGACATCTACGACCCCTCCGCCTCGACGCGGCCCGCTGGTGAGCGCGACGCACGTGAGACACGTGGAGCCGGGGGCTCTTTCTCCGCTCCAAAGTGGGAACCCGTGAGGAGGAAGCAGCCAGTGGCGGCTTTGGGTCGACGGCCACGTTGTGTGGAGACAGACGGCGGTAGCCGCCGAGGAGACCCACGTTTCAAAGCTCTAATAATACAGAAAACAAACTTCATTAAAACTGGTGCTTAAGGTTTGATTACCCACAATTCCACAGTCTCCGTTGAAACCACTTGACTCATCGTGTAGCTCGTTTGTTTGTTTTTTTAGAAAAAGAAAAGGAGAAAAAAGAAAAGGGGGGAAAAGGGTTTTTGCGACTCCGGCCTGCCCGGGAGTCCGAAATCTAATCTACAAACCCCGATGATGCGCGAGGGCAGGTTTTTTTTATCGGGAGGGTGGGGGGCCAAGGAGACTAATCCCTCTCTCTTTTTTAATAGAACAAAAAACAGGAAAAAAAAATCACGAGCGCCCCCCCCAGGAGGAGTCGGCTTTAGCTTTTCAAAGCCGCCTGAAGATGAGAGTTTGTGCCTTTTTTTCAATTGATCCGATGGATTTGGTGTGGCGGATTTTTCAGAAGTTTGAAGGACAATGCCTTAAGTTGAAAAGAAAAGAAAAAGCAGGACTCTGTGGAGTGACTTCCTCTAGCTGACGGAGCCAAGACCTGCCAGCGAGCCCAGAGCGAGCAAGAGAGAGCGAGGGAGCGAGCGAGCGGCCCGTGCTTACGTGAGGACTGAAGGCAGCCGGCCTCTGCCTGCGGTGCCTCCGCAATTTCCTCCCGAGTTGGGGGGAAAGGGGGGGCGGTCTGTTCGGTTCAGTTCGGTTCGGTCCCGTTGGGTTTTTGTTTGTTTTTTTGTGGTTCTATTTCATTTCATTGCTGTTTAAGACAAATTAAGGGAGTTGCCCCCAAAGTGGCAAATACGGTTGGGTGTTTTGAAGTCTGACAGATTGAGAAGGATCCGAGGCGTTTTCTTTCCGGCATCGATCACAGAACGGTCGAACACAGCAATTTGGTCGTCGACGCATGTAATAGACACACTCGCAGTTTTCAGATTGGGATGCTTTTCCCCGAGAGCAGACTAGCATGAGGTATTGCTTCAATTGTAGGTATAAATAGATATATATATATAGATATATATATAATGTATGTATAATGTATATTCCAAATGTACTCCAAGCTTAGAAACTTGATTCTTATGAAATCTTGATAAAATATTTATAATGCATTTATAGAAGAAATAAAAAGGTAAATATAATAAATGCAGATTGTAAAAGTCACCTTTTCAAGGTTCCCTAGCGAATGGTTTTCCTTGTGAATTGGACCAGACCGGTGCTGAGGGAAAGGGAAAGTTAGAAAGGCTTCAGATCGCCAACACATTCGCCACTGGGCAACTACCTTCGATGTTTGCATTTTAATTTCAGGTTCTGTTTGTTATGTTGGGTTTCTTTTGTAACAGGACCTCTGTCCCCCTCCCCCTCTTCGCACACATACACAGAGTTTTGGGGGTTTTTTTGGGGGGAGGTTTGGTAGCGAGAACTAGAAAAACTTGTTGATTTTTGTATCGATATTTTTCAATCCCGAAGAAACCTCGTTTGTGTGGATTTGAACTTGTTTTCCACTGGGCAGTTTTCTGACATGTAATGATGTCAAAAGGCCTTTCTTGCCTCGGTCCTTGCTTATACATTTTTTTAACTTTAAAGGTCTTTTTTATTATTATTATTATTATTGTTATTATAATTATTATTTGGGGGGATTGTTTTGTTGTTTTGTACAGTCAGCATCTTTCCTCTGGGCTGAGGAGACGTTACAGTTTAGAGTCTGTTTTCAGAAATGGAGCGTTTAACGAAAAGAGAGCTCTTCGGCTCTCGCTCGTGGGACGATACCAGCTGAGGTCTCTTTCCTGAGTTTTGTTCTGGCAAAGACAGAGCGGAGCTGGGGTATTTTTGACCTTCCACCCGGGGGGGCCCCCTCCGCTCCAGTCAGCACGCCGAGCTCCGCGGGGGAAGACTTGCCTTGACAAATATCATTTCCAAAATTCTTCCCCAAGACACCGTCGCTCAGATAGACTTGTAACTTTTGTTCTCCAAAGACCTTAGGGAAAAAATGCTTTTGAGAATGTGGAACGGGGCGAGGAGTGTTGTTTTTCAATTTTTGTTCTTTCTGCCATCTGGTTTAGACCTTCACTCTGAAGCACCAGATGCTTATTACCGAGCATGGGGTTGCAGGAGGCCGATTGACACATGTACTTTTTTCCCCCACAAAGTATATAGAATAGTACAGTTCTCTGGACAACCCTTGTTTTTTCTCTCTCTCTGTCTCTCTCTCTCTGTGTCTCTTTCTCTTTCTCTTTCTCTCTCTCTGTTTCTCTTTCTTTCTCTTTCTGTTTCTCTCTGTTTCTTTTTCTTTCTCTCTCTCTCTCTCTCTTTTTTTGGGGGGTGACATTTGAAGTCACCACTTTCATTCCAAAATTGATTGAATTCAGACTTGTGGAAAGAATTTGAAGCTGGGGGGGGTGGTCCCCTCTCCAGAGAAGGGGCAGCCAAGGAATTTTCTGAGCTTGAGTCTAGTTTACCGTTCAGCTTTTCTGATCAGCACCAAGAGCGCAGGAGGATTTCTTCATTTATCCTTGAGCCTTAGATCTGCATGCAGCCGACTGAGAAGGGCAGGTTTGGGTGCAGAAAGAAAGACCCCCCCCCCCCGTTGACCCAAGTGGGCGCCCCTTGTTCTCCGTGGGGCTAAAGCCTAAGCTGGCTCCTTGGGGTTGTTCTGATTGGGATTGATTTTAGGGTCAGGGGGAGGGGAGGAAGGAATCCTTTTTTTTTTCTCCTTGGCCACGGACAGCCACCCATTCATGCCTTTTCTCAGACTTTTCCAAGCTGTCACCTGGAGCACAGCATTCAGTGTCAGCAGCAGGGGGGATGTTTTGGGGGGTTCCCTCTTCACTGCAAGCAGTTATCGGAGACAAAAAAGAGTCGTTTGTCGTTTTTTACAAGATGCTGGGGATAATCGGGACCTTTCTGCGGCCCCGTTATCATTTTTGGACTTTGTGCTATTTACTGCATGTTGCAAAGCCCCATAGAGTGAAATCCCTTTTGCTTTGTCAGCCTTCTCCGGCCCCCGGCCATCCATTTAAAGAATCGATGTTTCTCTTTGGTTTTTGTCTTTGGGTGGGGCTGGCCCGCGCTCGGCCTTTCCGTGGTGGCATCGTGGGGCTCCCCTTCTCCCGGGCTGACCACAACTCTCGCTGCCCCGTGGATGGAGCTTCCTTTTAGCTCTCCATTCCCATGCTGATCCCACGAGGGGATCCTTTCTACACCCCGTTTTTCACTTGCACCTTTGCCGAGGCTACTGGGGCATTTTTCAAATGTTGGTCCACAGGGTCGGTGAGTGAGCACTTTACTGGCTCCCAGGGAGAGGGATGGGGGTTGCCGGCCCTCCTGGAGCAGCTTGGGTGGCTCCGAGCCATTCTCCCCATCTGCCCTTTTCATTATCCCCCCCTCCCCCGGAGCCCAAGCATCTTTGACCCTCCAGGATGTGCCTGAGCTCCACCAGCAGGAGCGCCGAGGCTGCTCCCCTGACCTGCAGAACCCGGCGGGCAGGGCCGTGCCCCGCTCCCCCCACATTGGCGTTCGTGGGCCCCGGTTGGATAGGGCCTCTCCTCGAAGCGGTTTTGTTTTTCCCGTTGCTTCCCTTTTCTCCCTCGATCTGTCTGGAGAAGAAGGATGGTGGGTTCTTTCTTTCAGCGGTCTTAGACCCAGAATCTGCAAGGGGCAGGTATGAGGGTCTCCAGAGCCTCTTCTGGGGAGGGGCCGGGGGGAGGGGCTTCTTTTTCAGCTTTGTTTTTATTTTCGATATAGAACATTCCTTTGTATTCGTCACAGTCATGTATTCATTCCATTCTGCTTTTTGTAAACTTTGGGGCCCATGTGTTTTACGGGCATTGATATATATATAAATATATATAAATATATATGAATATATTTTTTTAAGTTTCCTACACCTTGAGGTTGCATGGTCTGTAAGGTCGGCATGTCTTTCTATTGTATACAGATTTTGCACGCCAAACTTGGCAGCTTTGGGGGGGGAAAAAAACAAAAAGGCGAAAAACAAAAAAACTGGTTTTTTCCCCCTCTCGTGGCATTTGCAGATTTTTTAAAAGGTGGGACATTTTCTGTAAAGCAAAACACGGAAGGAGAGTGGGGAGGGGGGACGTTTGCGTCTTACTGAACTTATTCTGAAGAATTTGTGCTTTTTATTGTAAGAGAAATAAAAGGACTACTTCAACCTTTGTCATTTTAAGGAAAAAGTTTATCGAGCACTTGTGACATACCAATAAGAGAGTTTATTGTATTTATGTGGAAACAGTGTTTTGGAGAAACTACTCCCCAGCGCAGAATGGAACTGCCAGGGTCTCTTCAAAGAGTTTCTGTTCCTGGGGCGGGGGGGAGGGGGAGAGACACGGTTTTTGTTTGGTTTGTTTCATTTCCTTTCTGGGGGTGAGTGAATGCAACCCTTTCTCTGCCACTGGGCTTTGTTTGGATTTAAAAAAAAAAAAAAAAAAAAAACCTGACGAGGAGCCTAAAGAGTTAACTTCTCAGCCTCTCCCCTTCCCCCCCCCTTTTAAAGTGACTTTTAGACGACATTATCTATCGATCTCACGTTCTGATAAACAGTCACAGACTGTGTGAGCAACACTGTGGTTTAAAAAAATATCCTATCGACCGCATTGAAAGGAAACCCAAAGTTTCTTCATTGTTCCGAGGCCCAGCCGTTTGGAGGCCGGCTTCCTTTTGTCTTTGATGTTGATTTTAAAAGTATCCTATTGAAAGAAAAAGAAATCTAACAATTTTGTGTGTGTGCTCCATAGTGGAGGCGATTATGGGGATGACAAACTTATATATATATAATATATATATATATATATAAAAAAGGGAGGGTCGAAGCATTATTCGCCCGAGAGCTTATTACAGATATATAGTATCCAAAGCTGTAACTATGTTATATTCTCCTTTCTACCTATCCGTGCTCAGAACGACGTCACCATTGGTAGCAGCGACCACTTTGTTCTGTCATCCAGACACAATCTCCCTCTTGTATGGAATCTCCTCCCAGGAACGGCAGCAGCATTCTCTCTGCTGACCTCTGCCCGTGGCCCTTGCTCAGTGGACCCCGGAGGTCTGTCTCTCTTTTTCTCTCTCTCTCACTCTCTCTCTCTCTCTCTCTCCTTTCCTTTCCTTTTCCTTCCTTCCTTCCTTCCTTCCTTCCTTCCTTCCTTCCTTCCTTCCTTCCTTCCTTCCTTCCTTCCTTCCTTCCTTCCTTCCTTCTTTTTTCTTCCTCCCTTCCTTTTTCTTCCTCTCTCTCTCTCTCTCTCTCTCTCTCTCTCTCTCTCTCTCTCTCTCTCTCTCTCTCTCTCTCTCTCTCTCTCTCTTTCTTTTTTCTTTATTTCTGGTTGCCGTTGTTGTTTTCTCATTTTCATCCTCATTTTGTTCTGGATCATTTCCCCCCACTGGCCAATGGTGTCTTTCTCTGACAGTACCGACTTCTATTGGAACTTTATTAGGAGTCCAGTATTTTGTACCACATTATGACAACTTGTTATTCTTGTGGTGTAAATAAAAAGAAAAAAAAGCTCATTGTAGTGCCAGCTTCGTCTTCTGTCCACGCTCTTGTTTTCAATCTGTTGAATTAATTGCGCGTCAACCCCAAAGTCCAGTGAAACAGGTTGAACTCCGGGTTTTACAGGCCGCCCTGGGAGCCGGAAGCTCGGCTCAGGCTCGGCTTCCCACCAATCCCAGGGGGTCTGGAGACCTCAGGCTCATTATTACCCAAGTGACAGTCCTCCCTCACAGAAAAGGCCTAAGGACCTGAGGACTCTTAGTGATGCTTTCCAACTTCCAGAGGGTCCTTTCCTTTCCCCACTGTCAGCAGCGGCTGCCATTGGAATCTCCTGCACTCCTGGGGCCCCTGGCTAAGAGCAAAGAGGCCGAATGGATGGAAGGGCCCGGTCAGACTCCAGCCTTCCACCCATACTAGCTGTGGGTCGCCAGAGGCTGTAGATCACTTTATCTCTGTGCCCCAGCCCCCCTAAGTCTCTGAGGTTGATTGTATACACCAGGCAGGGATCCCCATGAAATCCAGATGTTCTTTCCCCTCCCTCCCCAAACACGAATAGCAAAGGCTTGTGGTGGCTCACCTTCATAGAGATGTGACCCTGATCCTGGAAAGCCTGGGCAGGTCCCACCAAACTCAGGATGAATCTGAATGTGACATGAGTGTCTTGGCTAAGGAGCCCTTTCTTCAGAGACGCTCCTCCTGCTTGGGTCCCAGCGGTCTAAAAGACCACTTCCTAGTTGCCAAAGGCTGTGGAGGGACCATCCTTTGTGATCAGGCTTTATGGCCTTGAAGGATGATTGCGACTAAATACCTGCTGGGAGAATGTCCAATCTTAGCCCAAGGGACTGGTTAGTAAAATATTCACATCCTGAAGGGGGACAGTGAAAGATTGAGGTTTGGGTTAATGTTGAAAATTGAAATCTCCCCCTCCCATTCAGTTCAGCGTTGTGGAACGCTGACCATGACACATGCATTCAAGTCCCTTCCAGCTGTGCATGGATCTAAGGCCCCTCTGTCAAGTGCCCTCGTGGCCACCCTGCATTCTCCCGGGCCCAGCCAGCAAAGAGCCAGAGTCCCCACTGAGGTGTATCGCACCCCATGTTGTCAAAGTCCAGTTTTTAGTGAGCTGGCGGGACCTGGGACTTCCGTCAGGGAAGACGTCCACTTCTGCCTTCTCCAGTCATCAGATCTCACAAACGGATTCCTTTTTAAAATATCTCGCTACAAGTGGATGGGAACATTTCCATTCCTCCTGAAAAATCTCATGGGCCGTCAGTGGTGCAAGGAGAAGACGTGCAGAAGCTTGCTCTCCTTCGAGCACAGGAGATTTAAAGGGCTTAATGGAAGCCCCTGCCATGATCTGTTTAGAGGCCCATTAAAAATATATTTACAGAACTAAGTTCGTTTTTATTACCAGCATGCAATAAAACACGATGTAATTTTTGGTGCTGGGGTTTCCTCCGGCTCAATCCCCTGCCACCTGGCAGATCCATGGTGACCTATTTTGGGAAGCAATGAAACTTAATAGTGTCTCGTCCTCAGGGTTAACCGGAGCCTCACAGCGGAGCCATTTGAAACGTATGGCTCTGCTAGGCCCTGAGAGAATTTGGCATTTCCCTCGCCCTACCTTCCACCCTCCAAGAAAGACAGGGACAGACTCGGATTAGAACATCGGAGAGCACGCTTGCCAGACGTTTTCAGGACTCAGAGACCAAGCAAACAATAAGTTTTAAACTCATTCCTCTCCCAACTATTCCTATTTTTCTCAGTGCCCCCAGCCTGTGGTTTTCCTGGGGGACAACTCCTCATTGAGGAGACTTTCCCTAAGAACGGACCAGACAGACACTTCATCAATCATTTTCAAAAGCTTCTCGGGAGGCTGTAGCCCCTCACCCCACCCCATACACAGTCAGAACTCCAGAGAGAACCTGAGGGTTTGTAGACTTAGCCTTCTGATTGCACAGAAGGGGAAACTGGCCCTGCAACACCAAATGAGTAGAGTCCAAAGGAAGTGACGCTCTGCCATAAGTAAAGCGCTTCTCTTGTGATCTAAATAATTAAAGGAGGGTTGTGAGGAAAGAGAATGAAGCTTGATCTCGTGAAGTGTTGGCGTCGAGATTCAAAGGTAGGTCCTCTGCTTCTGAGGTGGGCGCTTTACCCAGTGGACTGCACTGCTTCCCTGCCATCTCAAACACTCACTCTTTCCTGAGCCCTTTGCCTCCACTCTCTAATTTTACGCGTTGTACAGACCGGGAAATTTGGGCTTTGGGAAGGATACAGCAACGGACAAAGCACTGGGAAGATCTGCATTCAAATCTGGCCTCAAAGCTTGCCTCCCTGTGTGGCCCCGAGTGTCGCTCCACCGCCGGCTCCCTAGCCGAAAATGGTGAAAGGGCACCGATCTCCCAGAATTACGAGGATCAAATGAAATAACGTTGGTAATGTGCTTGGTATGCTATCTGATAGACTGTAGACTTAGTAAATGCTTGTTTCTTTCCTTCCTTTCTCAAAATAAGGCCTTGATCACTGCTGTCCGAGGTAGAGATGCAAAAACCCACCTCCTAGCCAGGGCTTGCCTTTAAGGAGCTTCCATTCTACTGGCCTAAAAGGTGCAGATATGGGGGTTAGAGGCCAAGACAAAAGCAGAAAAGGCCCTGCCCCCGGGGAGCTTCCATTACCAAGAGGAGCCCAGCTGGCCTGCCCGGTTCCCCACATTAGCAGGGCTACTTGTCCCCCGTGCCAAAATGACCACACTGGGTCAAGGCAAAGAAGCACAAAGGTGAGGAAAACATGTGGTGGTGGGAAAGAGCCTCCTGGTGACACAGCAGAGGCTCCTAAATCCTCTCAGGCTGGGGTGCAACCCCAGCAGCAGTGGGGGCTCTCCCCTGCACGGCCCCTTAGGCTTGCTGTCCTAGTGTGGCCTCTTGGACTCGCTGTCCAGAGGAAATGACCCATACAGATCACAACAAAAAGTCATCTGGAAAGTGAAAAAGAGTCCCAAGCTCGCCTCATCCTCTCTGGTGAAAATCCAACAAGTCCATGTCCACACACGGCAAGGGACAAACGTATCAGTTTGTGAGTGGGGGCGACGTTCCAATTCTGAAGGCAGTGACTGCAATTGAAAGTGTGCTGAATTGGGGGTTTGCATCTCCCCTCAAAACACCCCTCACACAAGTCACTGTGTGTCCTGAGAAAGGACCAGCCTGTCTCACTAAAAAGGCTAGTTCCTCATCCAAAAGAATCCCAGCCCATTTCTATTACAGGGCAAAGGTGGTCCCTTAGCTGAGGACGCCATTGAAAGACATGGAGGGGACAGCAACAGGAGCAGCCTAGAAGGGGAAAGGTCAAGGAGCAGCCAAGCTGGTCCCCAGAGAGATGGTCAGGGAGCATTAGAGATAGGACTGGCTCAGGAGAGAGCCATCCCCCAATGGCAACCACGCCCAGCAGAGAGCGGCGTGATGAGCTCACCAGAACACACCATGGTAGCCATGTTCTCTGCACACGCCATTTCCTACACACGTGTCTTTTCACCCTAAGCACACGGACACTGTCTATTTGTGGGCAAGGATGTCTCCTGGGTTTGTGGAAGAGGAGATTTGCACTTGCTACTTTTCATTCAATGCCTTAAGGACTAGCAAAAGCAAACACGTTGGTGGGGACCCTGGACTTACAGTCTGGGGTGGATGTGGATATACACACTACCTTGAACCCGGGATAGCTTTTCCCACAGGTAGCCCCGGGCACTACACGGACGTATGAATCAGAGCTTGTCTGCTGAGTCCAGCGTTTCCGTTTCTGGGGAAGACTTTCCCCTGTTATTTACAGCTCAGGCCCAGTTATTTGTGGTTGCGGAGGACCCCTTCTCATCTCGCACCTTCTCCATCTCTCTCTCACCAATTCGTAATCTCAGCAAAGGGCCCGACTCGGACGATGCCATTTGAGGTAAGGCTGAGCTTCCCTCTGGATGACTGAGGTGTGTGAAGGACACTACTGTGGGCATTTTAATATCAGTTTTAAGAAAGGCAAGCAATGGTTGGCGTCAGAAGCCACTTTGTGG
Source organism: Sminthopsis crassicaudata (assembly GCF_048593235.1). Taxonomy (NCBI): domain Eukaryota; kingdom Metazoa; phylum Chordata; class Mammalia; order Dasyuromorphia; family Dasyuridae; genus Sminthopsis; species Sminthopsis crassicaudata. The sequence continues at coordinate 475,539,841 of NC_133620.1, read as the reverse complement.
AAAATTAAAAGGGGAGTCCCTGGGTGGGCAAATTAAGAACACCTCTGAAGCCTTTAGCTTGAATTATCATTGAGGCACCCAGGAGCCTACAGATATTGCCATTTTATAGCATGAGGGCACAGTCACAGGATCATAGAACTTCAGGACCAGAAGGAGCCCTAGAGATCAAAGTCCTTTGGCTTTAGATGAGAAATCTGAGGTCAACTGAGTTGCCCCAATCTCCTAAAGCACAGGAAACGAGTACCAGCCAATAATGAAAGGGGAATTTCATTTTTCATGGATACATTTACCGATGGCGTTTTATAATATGTAGTGCTACGAGTCCTCTGATCGTGTCTGAACATGTGATACTCATACCTAGATGGGCAAATGAATGAGAAAATGGAAAGACTTTTGTTAATTGCTAAGTGCGAAGGAGAAGCCTCTGGTTCTCCCTAAGTGCCTTACTGCTCCCGCTAATTTCTATAATAATATAAAGTTGGGGATAGTTTCATTCATGTTTCCAAAATAGTGTATTTAAGATAAGCTTAAGTTTATCTAATGTGAGATTAGGAACACCAATCTGAGTTTCATCTTTGCTCTGAACTTCATTACTCTTCCTCAGTTTCTCTTTCAATTCAGGATACAAATTCCCGAATCTTGACCTGCTGCAAGAACACCTGTTCTTGGTCCGGGAGCACCTCAAAGCTCCACTGATGTTCCACAGTTATGTTCTAACCACCCGATTGGCATCCTTTTCTGTTGTCCATCTATGGCCGTAGTGCAGCTCTGGGTCTTTGGTAGGACAAGTCCAGAGGCACATTCAGTAACAAATGACCCCTAAGAGAATTGATTCTAAGATTCACTGGCTTTTCTCAATTAAGAATCCTTTGTACTTAGAGTACAGAGAGTAGAGTAGTACTTAGTACTCTTTACTGACTTAGAGCAACTTCATGTCAGTCACCCATTGCCTGTTTCATGGTGCTCCCATGGAGCATTTGTAAAGTTGGGGATAAATACTTCCTGGCTTTCCATTAATTTTTAACCTCTCTCCACCTCCCCTCCCATCACACCATCCCCGATAGCTGGGGACATGCAAACTACAACATAGAGTGAATCAATCGATGCTGAGTTAAGCATCAAGTGTGTAGTATTTGTAATTTAGTATTTAGTAAACATCAAATGTGTCGTATTGCACCACAATGAAATAATAAAACATTTCTCTAAAGTGAAATACGGCAAATGACAACTAAACAAATATATGATAATATTGACTTAATATTTACCAACAAAGCAATGATCCTCACATGTTCTCAGATGAACACAATATTACGAGCATCCCTGAGTTCAACATCAGCCCATCGATTTAACTCTGAAGCAGACCCATCTGGCTTTGCATGCTCGGACATCTTACTTGTGGGCAGAGTGTTCCTATAGACCCTGCTCCAGGTGCCTTTCTCTGTAAAGCACATCTGTCTCCTTCTCTTTGGGAGGCCATGATTTTTCTTCTCTACTGTATCAAATATGGCTATTTCTAGCTAAAAGGAAGAGTAATAAATAAAATGTTTCCTTCATTCCCTTCCCCAAATGCTCTTCTTGCCAACTTTTGGCTTAAACTGAGAGTGTATTGATCTTGGGTCCTTGCCAGGCACAGAAAGTATACTATTGATTGTGCCCTATCCTTTCCAATGGTTCTGTTAGCTGCAAGATGAAGAAACTGAGGTTCAAGATGATAATTTATCTTTCTCACAGTCACACATCTAGAGAGAGGCTAAGGCAGGATTCTAACGGCAGAGCCCCTGACTCAAGCTCAACATTCTATACTACATCATGCTGCTCTCTAAGGAGGGAAAGGAAAAAGGAAAGATGAAGAAAGGCCAGATCCAGAAAACAAGTTCTCCAGTGGGATATCTGTGGAGTTATCTAAAGTTTCAGGAAGAGAGAGGAAATCAGGAAATGGAAAAGAAGGTTGCAGGGAGACTTGGAGGGGACAAGCTCAGGGACTATCGAAGGCACCGTCTGTAACAAGAGAAAAATTTAAAGGGAGACATCTTGGGGCCATTCTTAATGGAGAAGTCGTTGGGTGAGATTCAGAGATTTGGAGCTCTCAGTCCAGTGCCAGGAAAGGGAAGGCATGATGTCACCTTTTGGAGTGGGGGCAGCATGAGGTTTTTTGGAAGAAGCAGCCCGGGAGAGAAAGGTTGGCTGGACTCTGCAGTAATCCATTAAGGACAGCGAGGATCAAGACTGTTTATGGATTGTTTAGAAACCAAATGGTTGCTAGAGATGACTAGCTAAGAAGCCAAAGGGACCTGAACGCAGCATCCTGCAGAAAGAGCCCTTGTGCTGGTGGGTGACTGTGGGGACACAGTGAAGGGAGCCAAAGCCACAGGCAATTATGACCTGAGGCTTTATGTGATTATCTGGGCCTGTCCTGAGGGTAGATCAGTGGGGGTGTGGAATTTCACATCACACACACTCTCACACACTCACATTTACACACACTAACACTCACACATCCCATGAAGGTCTGAAAAGAGAGAAAGAAGTTCTTTGGCAACTCCAACTGACCTACTGTGGCAGTAGAAATTGATGATGCCTACTGTGTGCTGAGCCCTTTGTGAGGTGTCAGGGAAATCACTCCAATCCCTTAGCAGCATGGATACTGTGGGGCAGAAAACACGTACATATGTAAGAACACACAAAATATATCCCAAACTAATATGAGCCAATTATCTTGGGGAAGAAGATACTAAGACTTTCATATACACATATGTGTTTATGTAAAACGTGTTCATACATAGATATTTTGGGCAGAGATATAGATATCAGTAAATGCAATATTCCACACCCATAGCCCTCACCTCTGCAAGGAAATAGGGAGGTGCGTTTTTTCCCCCAGCCCTTCTCAAGGTCACTACAATCACTGGGTTATTTTGTTTCTCTTTTGAGTTACATTGTAGCAGCCTTTGTGGCTGGATCCATTGCTCTTTGAGTTACATTGTAGCAGCCTTTGTGTGTTGTTCCCCTATTGCTCTTTTTTGAGTTACATTGTAGCAGCCTTTGTGTGCTGGTCCCCTATTGTTCCTTGAGTTACATTGTAGCAGCCTTTGTGGCTGGTCCCTACTGCTCTTTGAGTTACATTGTAGCAGCCTTTGTGTGCTGGTCCCCTATTGTTCCTTGAGTTACATTGTAGCAGCCTTTGTGGCTGGTCCCTACTGCTCTCTGAGTTACATTGTAGCAGCCTTTGTGTGCTGTTCCCCTGCTTTTTCTCACTTCACTAAGTGTTTCTGATTGCTCTGAATTCTTCCTGGCATTTCTTACAGCCCAGCTCATTCGTCACCTTCCCATCACTGGGCACCCACTTTGTCTCCAATTTTCTGCTGTCAAAGGAAGTGCTACCATGACCACCTTGGAATAAATATTGATCAGGATGTACTTTGGATCTTATTTACTAGAATTTTGGAGAACATCGTACCTCACAAATCTCAACAAGTGCTCCCTCCTAGGATGCAGGTGGCAGACCAGAATGTATCCTGGGACTCTTGTCATACATTTTCCTCCAGGGAGTCCATGCTTCCAGGAAAGAGTCCCCTTTGCTTTCTTCTGGTAGTGCACGAGCACTACTAGTGCACCAAGGCTGCTCTCTCTGGCTATTCATTTTGGTCACTTTCCCTGGGGCCACTCTGCTGGTTGCTTAAGTCCTTCACTCTCACTTTTTAGAGAGATGATGCCATAAGAAAACTGGCTTTGGGCCCTCATCTCTCTGAGAGTCCTGTGCCACAAAAACTGGACCTTGGGGCTTGGTCTCTGAAGGGATCAGGAGAGTAAAAAGAGTTTCTCAGGATGTGAGTTTTACATCCACTCCAACATCAATGCCTCATAGCACTAACTTTTAAGTTGTTTATCTATTAGTGCTTAAAACTGTACCAAGAGTTTGAGGACAGCCTGAATGTGTGTGTTGCACACATGTGCATATATCATATATAAACATGTAATATAAATATACATTTTTATATACATATAATTTAGGTCTATATTTGTATTTGGATGTTAAAACAGAAGGTATCAATAAAATAAGATAAATATTTTAAAATGGGAGCTATTAAAAAGAAAATTATATATTTATATAAGTATATTTAAATATAGCCTTGTGTCAAAACAGAAAGTATCAATAAAATAAAATAAACATTTAAAAATATGAATTATTGAAAAGAAAAGAAAAATTTTAAATAATTTGACAATTTTAAATAGTGATTGTTTTTATTAGTACCTTCAGCTTGGTGGCTCAGTGGTAGAGCCCTGGCCTGGAGTCAGAAGAACCTGAGTTTAAATCCAATCTCAGATACTTATTTAGTTGAGTGGCTCTGGAAATCATATACCCTCTGTCTCCCTTAGTTTCCCCAACTATAAAATAAAACCAATAGAAATAGGAAGTAGGTAAAACTTACAATCCAGAGATTTACTATAAAAATCAAATGAGATAATGTTTATAAAGCACTTAGCATAGTGGTGGGCACTTAGTAGGCTTTATATAAATGCCAATAATTATTATTATTTAACATCCCCTTCATTTCTAAATCTTCTCTCTCTCCCTCTCTCTCTCTCTCTCTCTCTCTCTCTCTCTCTCTCTCTCTCTCTCTCTCTCTCTCTCTCTCTCTCTCTCTCTCTCTCTCTCTCTCTCTCTCTCTCCTTCTCTCTGTCTCCCTCTGTCTCTGTTTCTCTCTCTGCCTCTCTGTTTCTCTGTCTGTCTGTCTGTCTGTCTGTGTCTCAGTGATGTGACTGGCTCATTTCTGGCTCAGGCTGGGTGAGAGCGGGGCTGGGCTGAGCAACTCTGGTCAGCTCCAGCAATCTTCGATGGCCAGCTGCACCTCCAGCTTCTCTAGGGGCACGGATGGTGTACATCCCCTACAAAGAGTCCACCTGTCCTACTTTGGGGGCCCTGAGGGCTGCTGCTCCGCAGTCTGGTGGGCAAGCTCTCCAAAGTCTGGGGCAGCAAACCTGGCAGTGTGAAGTGCAGGGGCTGGTGCTGATGTGGAGAACGCTCCCCACTAGCCCAGAAGGCAACTGGTCCATAACCAGAGGCTGGTTCTGGAGAGAATGAGCCCCCCAGGGACTGGTAGGATTAAAACTCTCCAGCCCCACTGATGCCTTCTGCTCCTTGGGCCAGCTTGGACAAATCCCTTCCTTCTCTGGGGTCTCAGTTTTTTCACCTGTCAAATGGGGTAGTTGGGCTTCTTGGCCTCTGAAGTTCTCACAGGTCTAGATCAATGTTCCCCTAACCCTCCTGAGGGTGGAGTGGGGGGGGATAAAGATGGTAGAGGGAGTTCAGGAGAAGCCCCCAAGAAGCCAAGGCTAGGCACTTAGCACCCTCGGCTCTCATTCAGGGCAAACTCCCCCCATCATTTTTTATCTCAGTCAGGGGACCCCCCATCATGTTTGCTTCAGTCAGGGTATCCCTCGTGATATTTACTTCAGTCAGGGTATCCCCCATTATGTTTTGTCTCAGCCAGGGGACCCCCCCATCATGTTTGCTTCAGTCCCCCCCACATTGTGCTTTGTCTCAGCTAGGGAAGCCCCTCCCCATCGTCCGGGGTCCTCGGCCCCCTTGGTCTAGCAGAGATTCAGGAGAAGTTGGGGGGAGGGGGGCTTTTCTGCAGGTCATAGTCGGCTGTCCTTTAGGGCCAGAGGAAGGCTGGCCAGCTCTTCCCTCAGTAGGAATCTCCTAGCTGCGCGCTCCCTGCGCCACCTGCTGGCCCTATCTGGGAAGCACAGCCGCCCTGTTGTCCCCGGAGAATAGGAAGATGTCCCTGTGGTCCACCGGCCGTCCATGGAGAGCTGGAAGCCATTGAGGGTCGTTGAGTCTGACCTTTCCCCTCCCACCAGAATAGTGAGGAAGCTGAGCTCGGGAGAGGACGAGATACTTGTCCCAAATCCCACAGGGAGTGCCGGGGGGTGGAATCGGAACCCAAACCCTGGGACTCCGATTGCTGTCTGTCTCCTGCCCCGCCGGTCTCCTCCCCAGCCTCCGGCTGTTCGGAGTCTGCAGGAAGGAGAGCCAAGTGGTCAGAGTCAGGGGAAGGGGGCAGTCTCGGGGGTCGTGGTCACTCGGGTGGCCATTTACGCAGCACAGTGAAATTTACAAAGCACTTTCCATATGTTAACTCATTAATTCCCGCAACATCCCTGGGAGGAGGGTACTATTATTCTTGCCATTTTAGATATAAAGAAACTGAGGCACAGGAAAGTTCAGGATTGGGTCGATGCTCTCTCCCTAGTTCCTCCAGCCATAAAATGTCAGTCTCTGAGGGCCTTGGAGTCCAGGAGCCGAATTAGGTTAGTATTAATTAGGGGTGGAACATGGGCTAAAAAGCATAAGGAGAGGCCAGGGCATGGTGAGAGGATGTACTGTTTGGTCCCATGTAATAGGGAGCCATTGGGGTTTATAGAGCAGGAGCGAGACAGACAGAATTCACATTTTATGCACCTGTAACCAATTCGTCAGCACCCAGTGAGTATGGCCACTGAGTTCCAGGCACTGTGCCAGGCAGCCCCTGCACTCAAGAGCCTTCCGTCCTCTCTAGGGAGATCATAGACGTTTACGTGTAACTGGACTGGCCAGAGAGCGCCCAGGCCCCAGGGTGGCCTCCGTACAGGAGACAGCGAAGTAGGAGGGAGTTCCCCAGGAAGTATGGAAAGGTCAATGGGTGGGGAACAGCTCAGACTCCGAGCTGAAGCAGAGGGAACTTTCTTGGCAATGGAAACCCACCATTTGTATGTCGCGTCCTTCCCACGTTCTTCCTTCATGTGAGTCCGAATTCTCCGAGGGGATCTCACGGTAGCAGCCACCAGCCCGACAAAAGGCACTTTCGCTTGTCTGCAGGGAAACCTCTCCATAAGACGGTGGGCTAAGATGATGGGTGCAGAAGGGACCTGTGGGCAGAGCCTTGCTCTCCAGTCAGAGGCTCTAGGTTCGAACCCACCTCTGAGGCTTATTACCCCTGTGATCTTGACCAGAGGCTCCATCTTCTTCTCTACAAGGAGCTCCATTTCAGCTCTGGATTTGGGCGCCTTTTGCAATTATTTAACAAATCTGTCTTAATTTGGGGAGTCCACTGAGTGACTTCTTAGAACAATGAGGTCTGGGTGATGGACCCAAGGTGCCAGCCCCCTTCTTTATGAGAAGTTTTGGAGGGAGGCAGGATTCAAGACCCCAAGGCTTGGAGAACTAACATAGAGACTGCTCATTTCCCGGCCCTGGGGCCATGACATATCCATACTTGGAGCGATGAGGGAGACTGGCTGAACAGGAGGCACTCAAGGAGGGGTTCGGAGGAGGCTGGGCCTGCAGGCCTCAGCCAGGAGGCCCACCAGCTCCAGACAAAAGCACAAATCTTGGCAGAAGCCAGCACAGCCAGCGTCTGCAAGGGTGTTCCTTGGCTTCTCCCCCCAGGCGGAGAAACATCTGCGTCCCACCAGGCCACGGGATCCACTTGCTGCTCCACTTTGGGAGAGAAAGCAAGGGAAAGGACTTGGTGGGGCAGAGGCTTGGTGCTTGCAGAGATGGCAAAGCCTTTCCTGGTGGTCTGTTGTGAATGTTGGTGGGGTCTCGGGAGGGTGGAACAAACAATCATGTGTGTGTGACTCAAAGTCGAGAAACGCCAGATTGACGCCAGGAACGTCCAACAGAAGAATGGTGTTGACATGATGGATGGGAGCCCAGTGTTCTTAGCCCACTTCTCCTGATTGTTTGGGGATAGACAAGAGGCCACATTTGTCACAGTCTTCCCCTGCCTGGCCAGTGGACTTCTTGCTCTCCTCTTAGTGGGTGTGGGCAGAGAATTCTGCCTTCTTCCACACGGCCTCCTCTGTCCCGCCATTACTGCTCTTCTGGAGGTCCAGCCGGACCCTTTCGGGGGCATTGTCTCACTCCAGCCACTTAACTTTTCCTGTGTCCAGGGGCATTTGCGGCACATTTCTGCTGAGAACACAACTGGACCCTCTGCTCTGTGTGGCCCGGGCGTGGCCCTCTGGCTTTGTCTGCTCTCTTGTCCCACGTGATCCCAGGACAGGGGAATGGGACCCGGTTCGTTGTCTCTTTTCCACGAGTCTTCCCTCCCCACCTATTAGTTGTTCCAAATCTTTGTTATTTTTCTTTCCCTTCCATTTTTACTAGCGCCATGTGAAACCTGCCAATATTTTTTTAATATCAGTTTGAATCAGATTCACATTCTCCTTGAAACCCCCATAAAGCTGAGCTATGCGTCTTGGGAAGGATATAAAGGGAATGGAAGTTTTGGCTCAGAGGGAAAAGTTGTTTGTGGTTTGAGTCACTTCATGCCTTTGTCTCCCTGAGCGGGGGGCTCGGGGCTAAATGTCCCTCCTGCTTCAAAGGCAAGCCCTGCCCCATGCTGCCATTGTGCTGCCTGCAATGCCATTGCCATTGCAGCTCTGCTCTTGTTGGCCAACGGCGAGTTCCCAGGAGCTCACTGAGGATTGTGGAGAAGATTCATGAGCCAATGGCAAATGGAAATCGGTCTCCTTCTTTCATGGATCAAAGGGCCAACCCACCCAATTGACAAGAGGAAACGGAGATGGGGGAAGGTCCTGAAAAGCTAACTTAGGTCATAAGTGGCAGGTTTGGAACCTCCATTATCTCTGACAGCCCTCCTTTTGTTGGGTCCATCAGCCTCCTCTTCAATGATTCGTCAATGGGTCTGTGATCTTGGCCAATCTTTGACTTCCTATCCTGAGAAATTCTCATCCAAAGCTTTTTTTTTTTTTTTTTTTAATTTAAAATTTTAATTTCATTGGTCTCTTTATCAGTAAAACAAGGGGCTTGGCCTTGACAGATTGGGAATCCCTTAGAGTTCCATATTTAGGATCTAACAATCCCTCCTTCTGGCCATAGGATCCCATGGAATCTCTTCTAAATAGCTGTCATCAATCAGTCAATCAATAAACATTTATTTTTTATGTTAAATCCAATATATGCAGACATGTTTATACAATTATCTTGCCGCACAAGAAAAATCAAATCAAATCAGAAAAAAATAAGAGGCAAAATAAAATGCAAGCAAACAATAACAAGAAGAGTGAAAATACTATGTAGTGAAATAAACATTTATTAAGCACCTACTGTGTTCCAGACATTGTGGTAAGCCCTGGGGATACAAAGAAAGGCAAAAGACCATCCCTGATCTCAAGAAGCTCATCAAGGAGCCAACCACAATGTAATATGGGCACGCAGACACACATACACACGTGAGTATTGCGTTTCTATACATATGTGTATATGTTTTATCCATTGTATGTCTGTATAAAATAACTACCAGTGGGAGGTTCTAGAATTAAGAGGGATTGGGAGAGGTTTCTTGTAGAAGGTGAGATTTTAGGAGGAAGCTGGGAGGAAAAAGAACCTGGAGTTGAAAGATAGAGTGTCTTATGTGGCTGGGGGACCAGGGGACTGGAGGCTATGTCAGTGATTTAAGGTACAAAAAGGGCAGCACATAGTGTTGACCTCAAATACTTCCTAGCTGGGTGATCCTGGGCAAGAGAGTTCATACTGTTTGCCTCAGTTTCCTCATGTGGAAAATGAACTGGAGAGGAAATGGCCAACCATCCGCCAAGAAAGCCCACATGGAGTCATGGAGAGTCATGTTGAGCAATAATGACAGCCACAGCAGTGGGTCTTTTCCCCCCTTTGTCCCATCCCCCCCCCCTTTTTTGTACTTGTCCTGTTGATTTCCCAAAGAGCCCAGAGTTCCCATAATTCCATAACTTTGTGCCAGATGTTCCAAAAGGAGCCCTTATTGAGAGAACTCTCAGGGCCCATGGGGTGGCTGTCTTTGGTGACTCCAGCGAAGGCCCTCTTGGGGCTGGAAGATGCCAGAGTGGAGGGAATGGTAGCCCCTGGGAGGGGGACCGAGGAAGGCCGACTGGCCGACCATGGTACTTTCAACATATTGCTCTTCTCCTGGGACACTCTATGAGGTCCCTGGGCTGGGGAGGGGACTTCTCTCCCAACCTGCAGACTCCCGGGGGATCTGGGCCACAGCATCTGAGTGTGGAGCTGTGAGGGGAGGCAGAGGCCACACAATCCACAGGTGCAGCTCAGCAAGTAGACGGAGGTTAAATGACTTGACAGCAGACAGCTGGTGAATGTTAGTGGGAGGATTCGAATGCAGCTCCTCCTGCTCCTAATCCAGAGCTCTCCCAGCTGTGGCTGCTTCCTAAGGGGCCAGGTGAGCCCTCATGGCTCTTGGCTCTTGGCAGGATTCCTGAGACAAGGGTGTACGGCAGCCCAGGGATGGAGGCTGATCCTCCTCCAGGAAGCTTCTTTCCATGTTTCAGGAAGAGGTTTGATACAAAGCAGGAGGGGAAACCCCCCAAATCCCAGGATGAGCAGCCACGAGTGCTTCCCAGAGCCTGCGGGCTCCTCCGCTGAAGGCCTTGTCCCGCATCCCTGCCGGGAGGGGGCTCTTCCTCATGTGCTCCCCTCTCCCCTCCCTTTCTCAGGGGAAGGGAGGAGGAAGGTCAAAGATCCAAGTCGCCCCCTGCTGCTTTAGGCCCCTGGCTTAAAGCCATTTGGCAGGACCAGTGGCAGGACGTTCCTGCACCGGGTCACGGAGAAGTGGCCCCTGGGAGCCCAGGGGGCAGCAGCCTGCAGTTCGAAGGAACATGGAAGAAGAGCACGATGAGACCTCGGACCATTTAGTCCAGCTTTTTACAGCTGATGAAACTGAGACCCACACAGGAAAAGGGATCGGCCTAGCTTCCACAGGGAGCTCAGAGGTGGAACCAGGATTTGGGCTTGGATTGAGAACCCAGGTCATTCCAAGTTGAGGAGCGGTGGAGGCGAGTGGTCCCTTGCGAGGACTCAGATTAACAGGGGGTGCTCTCATGCCAGGATGGAGGCCACGGACACGTACTGTGCCCCCAGAGACGATGCTGGTCAGGCGACCTTGGTTATGCGTTAGCATCCCTCCCCAGGGGAGTTATGAATAGCAAACCATTCCTGGAAGGCCCGGGCCAGTCCAACACTTTCCTTCCTCATTATACTCCAAGTCTCCAAGGCTGAGTTCCGGATGTCTCTGTAGGAGATCCTGGAGGCTGATTGAACCCGAACCCTGGCCCGGTAAGATAACATCTTTTCCATTTCTGAAGCCCGGATTCTGGCTGGTTGGGTGGGGAGGGGTCCCATTCCCTGAGCTTTCTTGTGTGACTCTAGAGAGCGGGAGGCTCCCGGCCCCCTCCCCAAGTCCTGAGACCTTTCTGCGGACCCGCGAGCGCGGCCACTGCCTTTGCTGAGCCCCAGGGAGGCCACAGCTGCAGCCACCCACAGCTGGAAATCTCTTCCAAGCTCTGGGGGAGTTGATTGTGGGTGAAACAGAGCACATACTTCTGTCTTAAAAATAGATTTTATCTGGGAAAAGAAAGCAGATGGGGATGGAGATGAAACATGGGCTGGCTTGGGGTTGCGTGTGGTGTGGGTTTCAGCCACACAAAGGAGGCACAGGAAGCAGCAGGGGGTGAGTGGCTAAACCCCTTCCCTCGCCCTCTCCCCCTTCTGAGCTGTCGGAAAACCTCAGAGCATCCCTGGCAGTGGGATCACTGGGAAAGCTTGGTCTTCTCAGAAGGAAGCCATGGGAGCGCTTTCAGGGAAAGAAAGCCAAAGGAAAGCTAAGGGTGAGTGGGGGGGGCTCACTCTCGGCCAGACTGTCCAGGTCCAGAATCTGAGGATACCCCTCGATCACTGGGCCTCGTGGGAATGCACCCATGGGAGAGGTCTTCATTGAACTGGACTGGAAATAAGCTTTATCGCCAGGGTAAGGCAAGGGAAGGAAAAGGACTCTTGGGACTCCTTAATGATCACTGTGGAGAAGCTCCCTTCCAATTTTATGAAGGAGATGAAGGGTCTTTGGCTCCCTACTGGGACTTGAGACCTGGGAGCCTGTAAGATCCTGGCTTTTGTAGTCATGCTTTAAAAGATTTTGCTGACATTAAAGAGAGTGTCTACCGGAGAATGTAAGTTCCCTGAAGGCAGGGATTATTTTGTTTTTGTTTCTTTGTATGGATATATAGATGGATGGATGGATGCATAGATAGATGAATAGATGGAAGGATGAATGGGTGGATTGATGGATTAATGGATGGATGGGTGGATAAATGGATAGATACTTGGATAAGTAAATGAATGAATGAATGAATGGATGGATGGGTGGATGGGTAGATGGATGGATGGGTAGATGGATAAATGGATGAAGAGATATGGGAAAATGATTTAGAAAGGCAATTTAAGGTGGTGGTGGTGGCTAAAAGTCTGGATTTGGATTCAGAAAGACCTGGATCTCTGACACTTAAGAGCTCTGTGACTCTAGGCAAGTCGCCCAACACCTTTGTGTTTCAGTTTTGCTGATCTACTTATTACTTAGATACTCTTCTCTTCAGTCCAACTGGCAGGCTTACTGTTCCTCCTGTTTGATGTTCCATGTCTTGCCATCTCCTGCCTGTGTTTTTACTGAAGCTATCCCTTGTTCTCAGATGCCCTTGTTCTCCCCTTCTGCCTCTTGGAAGCTCTAGCATCCTTGAAATCCTAGCTCAGGAACTTTCTTCTTAGAAACTAATGCCTTCTCTAAAGGCCCTGAGCCATCGATGCTCCTTCTCTCTTGAAAACATTTGACCTTTACTTAGTTGTGTGCTCAGTGCTCTTCTTAGGAGAAAGGGAGCTCTCTGAGGGCAGGAATTACTCTTCCCCCTTTCTTTGGGCTGTATATCCCAGTACCTAGGACAGTTCCTGGCACTTAAAAGAAGCTTGGATTTAAATTTAAATGACTGAATTGAGTCAGAGGTAGGTGAGGGGGAGTTCAGAAACACCCCCCAAAGTGTGTATCTGCCCCGGGGCCCATCTTTCAGGCTGTTCTACCCAGGCATGAGGTAGAAGTTGGTACAACTCTGGGAGTCCCAGGAGACAGTGGCGGGAGCAGGTTTGGGAAGCCGAGATAGGGCCCCCAGGATGAATCAACATCTGTTAACCAAAGCAAAGGTTGTCCACCTTTGGATGACAAGCTCCCCATATTTGTCTTGAAAAAAGGTCAATTCATTAAGAATATCATCTCCAAGGAGAAAAGGAGAAATGGCAACTTGGGCACAATTCTGAGATCACCTGGGTAGGATTTGGATCTGGAAGGAATCTTAGGGCCCATCTGGACAGCTCGGTGGCAAAGATGGGAGAGTGCTGAACTTGAAATCAAGAGACCTGAATTCGTATCCAACCGCAGACATTTATTAGCAGTGTGTCAAGTCACTGAACCTTTCTTAATCTCCCTTTTTCCATCTATAAAATCAGGATAATAAGAGCACCTGCGACTTCCTAGCACTGTTGAGCTAAAGTATTGAAGCACTTTGCCATCATATAGTATTATCCTAATGTTAATTATTATAATAATTATTATCTCTCCATGCTAGTCCATTCATTTTATCCATGAAGATCCCACAGGTAATTTGTTCAGAATTGTAAGACATTAGGATCTTTTCTCTAGAGCTGGAAGGATTTTCTGAAGTCATTGGTCAACCAAACCCCTCATTTTTAGAACTGAAACCCTGAGAAATGAACTATTGGCCCTTGACCACCCAGACTATCCCGAGGTGCTCCTAGATGGTCTAGATGGCCATGGTATCCCTTTTTAATTACAGGGATCTGGAATCTTTTGGCTGTATATTTCTTTTTTTTTATTAAAGCTTGTATTTTCAAAACACATTTATGGACAAGTTTTCAACATTGACTCGTGCAAAATCTTGTGTTCCAATTCCCCCCCTTCCTCCCACCCCCTCCCCTAAATGGCAAGGAAACAATATATGTTGATCATAGTAACAATATATGTTAACCATGGTAACAATATGTGTTAAATCCTGCATATGCATACATATTTATACAATTATCTTGCTGCATAAGAAAAATCAAATCAAAAAGGAAAAAATGAGAAAAACAACAACAAGAAGAAGAGTGAAAAGGCTATGTTGTGAACCATACTTGGTTCCCACAAGTCTTTTCTCTGGGTATAGATGGCTCTCTTCATCACAGACCATTGGAACTGGCCTGAATCAAATCATCATTGAAAAGAGCCCCGTCCATCACAGTGGATCTTCATTTAACTTTGTTGCCATGTACAATGATCTCCTGGGTCTGCTTTCTAAGCTCTTCAGAGACCTTCCAGAATCCTCACCAGAGGCTGACTTTGCTTCCTTAGAGTCAGCTCCAAATGCAGAGAGCTCAGACATGGAGCATGAAGGGGGAGGAAGGTTCTATGGTCGGCAGCCAGGTGAGAGCCAGGGAATGCTTGAGATACGACGTAAGGAGAATGGACAGTCTCTGGTGTTATTCTTGTGGAGGAAATGGGGAGATGCATCCCAGGGTGAATCAGTAACACTAATGGATTGATGTCCTCGTGGGCAGAAGTGTCTAGGGCAGTGCCCCCAGAGATCTGCCTAGGGTCCTGTGCTATTTAATATTTTTATCAGAGACTTGAAGTAATAGTTTCATTCATCAAGCTCTTATAAAGTGCCTACTGTGTACCAATGTATAACATGTATACAAATCTTAAAGTGTCACCCAATATATCGCTAACACACAGCTAGGAGGTGTAGCTAACACACTGAATGAGAAAGGATTGAAAAATAAACGGTGATGGACAACCCCCTTGGGGAAAATCTAAGAAGCTGCGATTGACTGGGGATCAGTGTAAAACCTGACTCAGCTTCAGAAAATCCAGCTCGCAGTACCGGTCAGGAGAAGTGGGGCTAAAGAGTCAATTTGTCCACGATGGCTCTGGGGCTTCCAGATTCCCCCACTGCCTCAGAGCTGACAAGTGGTCAGCTAGCCTCTGCTACGGCAGAGAGGGGGATTCTCAGTCAAGTAGGGCTTCCCTCCATCAGGGAGAGTCTGCCTTTCTCCAAGGGATGTGACTTGCCCCATGGAGTGGGAACAGGAGGGCTTTCCACTCAGTCCCAATTAGCATCAGTTTGCTATTTTCCTTTGAGCTCCAGGGGCACGTGCTTGCTGTGTGATTTTCAGGATCCTTTTGGCTTCATGAAGGAATGTACATGAAATGCTGGCTCAAGAGCCACCCCAAAAACGGGGGCCCTCAGGACTCGCGCCGTTGCCTGTCCCGGATTCCCACCCTTTCTCGGCGTGCACGGCATCTCCTATTTTCTGGGCAGCAGGCCCTGTGAAGTCAGCCTGGGCTGCAACAGCCAAATCTATCTCCAGTGACCCCTCCCACAGAGACCCCATGGTACCCCAGTGAGGAAGGAAAAGTACTTGGTGGGAAGTCTGCTCCAGATGAAAATGGAAAGAAAAAAAACAATAACCTGACCCCACCTTAAACTCTTCTGGCAAAGAAATGAAATTCATGAGGACATATGGTATGGCCTGTGATTCTTCAATCTATGGAAGAAACATTATTGGGCCCAGGAAATGAGCCAGAGAGGAGCCGGGGGAATTTGCCAGAAAGGTGGGATGGATAGGAGTAGAGAGCAGGGAGCTCTGGGGCTTCCTTTGGCTGGAAGGATTTCAGATGCAGAAAATTCCCATTTTCCCTAGTGAATTCATCATGGAATGCCCTCCAAAAGTGATGGGGCCATCTTGCCTCTTCTAAATGGATGATGGGCTTTAAGGATCCCCCCAAACTCATGTTGGACTTCCTAGATTGAGCATTCATTGTTTCTTGCTGCCTCAGCCAAGAGCACACAGAGAGTGTGGACTTTCTGGATCCCAGGGCTCATGGTTCCCAGGTCACTCTCTCTTGGCTCAAAAGAAAGAATTCCCAATGTGGAGAATGTGGATTTGAATCCCAGCTCTTCCATTGGCTACCTATGGGACTTTGCACAAGTCAATTCATCTCTCTGATCCTTGGTTTCCTTACCCATAAAACAAAGGCTTAGATTACATAAACTTTTTTCCACTCATGATCCCTCTTTTGCTGGAGAAATTTTTACATGACCCTGGGCAAAGAGATATATAAAATAGGTATGTAAGCCAAACGTTTACTGATACGAAATCATGATTTTGCAAACTCCCGCATTCAGTTAGGAGACCCCATTTGGAGTAGCGAACATAGGGATTCTCTGACCTCCAGGTCACTTTCACCACTTGATCTATGACCCTTTCAGATTCACTGCCCTTCTGGTTGAGGCTGCCTCCTAAATGAATTCCACCAGGAAAGATGACCCCAAAGGGAAATAAGTTCATTTCCAGCCCTGCCAGACCCTAGACCTCCCCATCTCCATCCCCCCTCCCACGCCCATTTTTATTGCCTTTAGGGTTGGAAGGATTTTTCTGATGGGATGACTGAGATGCATGGGTGGGGTCCTGCTGGACAGGAGTTGCTTCCTTTATATATTTATTTATTCATTTTGGAAAAAAAAAAAAAAAAAACTGCTTCCCTAAGGATCTCTTAGTGATTTCTTGAAAGTGTTTACAGGATTAATACTGGCAAAAATCAAATTCAGAGGATGCAAGCCAAGTGATTACATCATAAGGCTAACAGACTCCAGAGCCTCTTGGATACATTCTGGAAAGATAAAAGAGTAGCTATCTGATTAGATTGGAATCCTATAGGGTTGCTTAAATATTTGGGATTTATAGGATTTGAGGTAAGGAGAGTGAATGGGGGGTGGGGATACTCAGACCCAGTGCCATAATTTGGAATACCATAAGCTTCCAGCAAATAAATCTGTCGATGGATCAGGATCATGTTTTGCCTAGTAATTGTGGCTAGAAGTTACTCTGACCCCGGAACGAGAGCACAGAGACCAAAATGGTCAAGGCCCAAATTCTGGGGCCAGGACCAAGTGTTAATGGGGTGAGCGATGGCTGGTGTGTAAAGTGTGGGGTCTGCCTGGATCTCCTCTCTGATTCCTGGCATCTTAGCCTTAAAGCAACAATCTAGACCTGTCTTTTCCCTGAGGAGACAAAATAAAAAATTAAAAACTCCAAAGAGAGAGTGCATGAAAGGCCATACACAATTGAGGTAATAGAACTTGTGGGCTGCCTGGTGCATGGGGGCTGCTGTCAAAGGGACCACTGGGATTAAGCCAGCCAGCCCTGGACTCTTTCACTATCAAGAGCGGCGAGGGAGTCAACGGGAAGGAAGTGGGTGTAAAGAAATTTAATATGAATTAAAAAGCCCTTGTCAACTTGAAAGAATACTGAACACACATACCCAGTTGGAAAGAGAAGATCTACACGACCCCCCACACAAAGTAAACACTGTGTCTGCCTGATTGATCTGGCCATTGATAGAAAAAAGGGAGGAGGAGAATTTGGCGGCCCAACGTTTTCCAATCTAGGATTATTTCGAGGTGTGTTGCCTTCCATTGTGTACGTGCTCATTTTTCCTTCAAAAAAAAGAAAATATACATAGTGAAATGTTCCTTCTTTCCCCCAAACACAGACTTACCTCAGAGGAAAATTTTCTTTAAAAAAAAATGTTATTGGGATAGTTTGTTTTCATTTCACCTTCATTTCCAAATGGCCTCCTCCCAAGAGTCATCCCTGGTGACAAAGAACTCGTCCAAAGAGAAGGGGAAAAGGCTGTTAAACAAAAGTAAGCAATGGGTCAAACAGGGCTGAACATCCTCCAAACATCTACATAGGAAGGAAGGTGATTTCTTGGTTTATGCCCTCTTCTGGGTAGGTCCATCACTCTAATTACACTACATTTATGTTGGGGTGTAGTTTTTGGTTCTGGTTTTTTGGGGAAGGAGTTGTTCCTTTAATTTAACTTCTCATCATTAGAACTATTGTGCCATCTCTAGATTATCATTTGCTTTAATACATAAAGTGTTCTCATGCTTGTCTGTATTCTTCACAATTCATGGTACAGTAATATTTTATTTAAGTTTTAAAAATCTACATTCATGAATGATTGTGGTCAACAGAGCTATTTATTTAGTTTATCCTTCCTAGATTTAGATATAAAAACTCTCTCTCACAAAAGGGATTTTCTTTCTGAATTTTTGAGAATGATATATAATTTGGGTATTTTCTTTACATGTTTGGTAGACTTTTCTTGTAAATCTGTAATCCTGTTTTTTTGTAAAAACCGACCGGGTTTTTACCTTTTGCTTGATCCTTTATGATTTGGGCAGTTTCATTTTCTGAAATTAGATTAGGTTGTTTTGTATTTTTGGGAATAATCCTCAATTTCTTTTAAATCCTCGACTTTTTTACAGTCTATATCTGTGGCTCTGATCATTTAAAAAAAAAACAATTTCTTCTGTTTATTGTGATTTTATATATTTTTTTAAATTCTCAGATTATAATTTTTTTTAGTCTTTTCAGTTAGGTTAGCTACATTTTGATTTTATTAATCTGTTTAAAGAATTGACTTTTTCCTTTGTCTGCTATTTTATGGGCTTTTTGTTTTTCAATTTATGTTTCCTTTAATTTTCGAGATTTCCTTACTTTTGTTTGTTTGGGATTGTGGTCAGTTTTGTTTAAAATCACATATGTTTATTAACTTTCTTTTACTACTTGTCAATATGTATTGTAGGGCTATATTTTTCCCTTTTGATAGCCTTACTTTTTTGATTAGCTTTTTCATGATTATTATCTTTTACAAAGTTTTTATATCTGTGATTTGCTCTTTAACCCACTTATTTTTGAGGCTGTCATAATGAAATCACTGTTCTATTGATCCCCACCTCTTTGCTTTTAGAGAAGAAACTATGCTCCATCTTCTCTTCATTGGACATTCACTGATTTTTTTCCCCCCATTATTCAGAATCCAACTCCCTTTTAGAGATTTTCACACTTACTTTGTTATTGTCTGAGTCCTAGGCCTTTGAATTCTGCCTTTTTATCATCGCTTTTGTGTTACTTTCTTGAAATCTGCCTCTGTATCTCTGAATTCCTCAAAATCAGATTTCTTACTGCATGATCATATTTCATTATGTTCGTGTATTGTATTTTCCCCCCAGCTACTCCACTGGATGAACACTCACCTTGTTTCCAGTTCTTTGCCATCCCTAAAATAGGCAGAGTTATGAATGGCTTGGTCTATCTAAAACATGTGCTTTCATCTTTGAGCTCCTTGGGGTCTATATCCAAATGAGGGATCTCTGGATCAAGAAGTACGAATCCCTTAGTCACATTTTCCAAATGGAAATCCAGAATGTTTGGGTCACTTTGAAGTTCATCAGTGTCATGGCTGTTTCGATCTTCCAACATTAACTCATTCTGTCTTTTCACATTAGTCTTTTGTGTAGTGAAAAGAAATTGCATGCACTTTTTGATCTGCCTTTCTCTTACATTAAATGATGTGAAACATTTCTGCATGAGATTATTTGTAATTTGAAATTTTCCTTTTAAAAACTATTCATCCTCTGTGACTACTTCTCTACTAGAAAATGGTCCTTGGTATTATATACTAATGTCAGTTCACTGTATATTTTGTATATCAGACTTTGATCACCCTGGCTATAGATCAAAGCAACAGCATCATGGTATGGTGATTAGAAAACTTCCTTTAGAACTAGGAAGACCTAAGTCCAAGCCTTCTCTGATACATATTGTGATCTTGGGAAAGTCAGTTAATTTCTCAATGTTTCAAGAAGCTTTCTGTGATGATATTTAGATCTTAGAAACATTAGAATGCTTAGAAAATTGATTTGTGTTTCTGGAAGAACATTGGGGTTAATGAAAGATCATTGGGGTTCATAGGGTATGGGGTTTATGGATACCAATCTTTGCATATATTTTTAGATTTGATTGCTAAGTTAGTTAGCTTTGATGAACTGATTCTCTCCGCATCCCTTCTCCATTTATTCTTTCTAATAATAGATAGTTCCTAGGATAAACAACATCTGGAATAAAGGTGAAGTAACCCCCCCAAAAAAAGGAATAAAATTAAAGAAAAAAACAAAAGAACTCTACAGTTTCCCAAAGATAATTGAGAATGTTTTCTTTCTTTTTTTTCTTTCTTTCTTTTTTTTAGTTCTGGATGTAGTTCCTTGTCCATCTGCAATGTCCATCCAAAATGCTAATGGACAACCTGTATGGATTGTTCATCTACTGTTTAGTCTGAAAAAGGAATTTTTCATCCACTGGGTTTTTAAGCTATGCATGAATCGACTGATTTCTTATGTGATGGTGAATCTCATTTAAGTGTTCTAAAGCTTGGTGCAATCAGTACAATGTCATCCACAGACAGGAGCATCTGGACTCTGTCAATAAGTGTTTATTAAGAACCTATGCTCTAATTAATGTGCTAAGTAGTGGCGAGACAAAGACAGGTAAAAGCCAGTCGTTGCTCCTGAGGAGCTCACAGAGGGGGACAGATGATATGCAGATGATGATGTAAAACAAGACATATCGGAGCTCATTAAGAGAAAGAAGGCATCAGAATGAAGGGGGATTAAGGGGGGATGGAAAAGGCATCCTATAGAGTTTTTGGATTTTAGCAATTTGGATTTTGAAGAAAGCCAGGAGGCAGAAATGATTCCAGACATTTGGGACAAATGAGGGAAAGGAGAAGATTTTAGGAGGGAAAAGAGAATTGATTCAGTTTTGGACATGTTGAGTTTAAGATATCTGCAGATCAAGATAATTCCATGAAACTGGAGGTGCAAGTCTGGGAGTCTAGAGAGAGGTAAGGGCTGGATAAGGAGAGATCATGAGCTTAAAGATGATAATTGAATCCATGTAATCCTGGATCATCATCTATGCACAGGACGTCAGCTTGGACTTTGTATTGGAAGCCAGCCTTGATGGTGGTCCGCATTTTTGGTGAGCATTCAGCACCTCATTTGGGACAGAACCCTTTTTCTCTTTTATGAATCTTGTGGTTTCCTTCCCCTAAACTGAATTTTGAATAATTCAGGATTAAAGAATATGTAAGTCCTGGAAGATAAGAAAGAAGTAGTGAATTAGAGGGGCATTCAGTATCTTGCTTAAGGCTAATTTCTTGCTCTTGCCAGAGAATCTGTGGCCTAATGTTCAGGGTCTGGGTTTAGGCTTGGACAGGCTGGTTCCCTCAGAGGTCCTTCTGCTGTTGACCCAGAGCAAGCCCTGTAGATGCCCAATTTTCTCCTCTCATTGTCATATCAGAGATGGAAAAATCAACACTGAGGTGACTGGCACAGGTCTTGAGTTTGTGTAACTGAGGAATATATCCTTAGTTTCTCTGAGCTGGTCTAAGGCATGAGGTCAGATATCTTGGGAAACTGAGGCTGTTTCAGGCACTTGGAAAGGAGATATTTCAAAGAGACACATTCGAAGTGGTCTGGATAACCCAGAATTGAATTCTGCCATTTTTTTCCACCAAACAAAGCAAACCTACTTAGTTTCAAATCATTCCTCGGATTCCCTCACCCTGAGATCCTAAAATAGATTTGCATAGCTTGCGTTTCCCCAAGAGAACTCCCAGTTTCATGCTCTTTTGAGAAAGACAAATGGCCCACGATGTATTTGTTTAAATCCTCACAAGGATACATAACCCTGGAGAAAACATGTGTGATCTCTATGATGGCTAGGAGAGTCTGTGGGCAGTTTCTGGACAATGCACAGGTCTTCTATATTGTAATCCATGTTATCAGGCATTTGGTCCTCTAGAGAATTAAGCTTTTTTTCACCATCCACCACCTCCCACTCTTTAATTTGAAATCTCTAGGGGTTGAGATTTCTTGCGGAATGGGATTTAAAAATCCAAGAGTTTGTTGGGACCCTTTTTGTATATTTCTTGTCTTTTGCACAAAGGTTGGAGGATTTCCTCTAGCACTGTGCTCAGCTCATAGTAGGTGCTTAATAAATGCTTGTTGATTGATTTGTACATACCTTGAATTTATACATTCTTGTATATTTTTGTCTTCCAAAGTAAGTTTCTTGATAGTAGGGGTAGCATTCTTTTTGCCTTTGTACCCCCAAAATATAGCACCCCATCAAGGATCTTAGTAAATGTTTACTGAAGATTGATTGATTTTTCAAACTTTGTATCTTTGGTACCAAGCACACTACCTGGCAAATAATAGGTGCTTAATTAAGATCTACTAAAGAGATCAATATAATTATGTACATTAGCCAGAGGTTTTGGAGACTAATGCTATGGAAAGACCACTGGTCTACAATCTTTGAGACCTTACTCTGATAGTCATAAGAGCAGGGTTTTGTCCCTGAAAGGGTCTATAGAAGCCACAAAGTCAACCCCCTTCTATGATAATTATTGACCGAAATTAGGTGACTTAGCCAGGGTCATACAACTAGTAAATGTTGAAGGTGAGATTTGAACCAGGTCTTCCCCACCTCTGAATCTGCTCCCCTCACTACCCTACCCTTGACTACCCATGTCCCTGAAGAGTCAGTTACTGCCTCTGAAGCCTCAGCTCCCTCATTTGTAAAGTGATGGAATGGCTCTAGCATCATGGCTTCCAAAGCCATTTGTCCCATAAATGTCTTTCAATAACAACAGCAAAAATGTGTTGTGAATCTCCAGGGTAATTTAACATACTACTCCTAATATTCTTTTAGATTTAACTCACTAGGTATTTACAATCAATGATGATTTTTTTTTTTAATTTTTTATTTTATTTTATAATTATAACATTTTTTGACAGTACATATGCATGGGTAATTTTTTACAACATTATCCCTTGCACTTACTTCTATTCAGATTTTTTCCCTTCCTCCCCCAACCCCCTCCCCCAGATGGCAAGCAGTCTTATATATGTTAAATATATTACAGTATATTCTAGACACAATATATGTGTGTAGAACCGAATTTTTTGTTGCACATGAAGAATTGGATTCAGAAGGTAAAAATAACAGTTTACATTCATTTCCCAGTGTTCCTTTTCTGGATGTAGCTGGTTCTGTCCATCAATCAATGATGATTTTTGCCTTTAAAATCTACAAAATAAAATTTATGTTATATAAATATAATTACAAACTGACATTTTATTCTCCAAGTAATTATAAAAAGTTTGAATATGAAATTATAAAACTCAAATTATAAATGATTATGAGTATTTTATGTGGGACATCATGTGGGAAATAGTAGTACAGCCAGAACTCATATGCTTACTATTATCTGCAAGACTTCATATTCAATTTTTTTATTTTACATAGTTTTTGAATAAAAAGAACACTTTAATGAAATAAATTACAATATGGAAGATGTTTGATATTATATAATGATCACATGTAAACCCAAGTACAATTGGACCTTTTTATTTGAACAGGGGGTTGCAATATTTGGCTCAATCTCAGTCAGACATAGTCCTTGATCTGCTTTTGTATTGAATGCATTTCTATATTTTTATTTAAAACAAGAATAAAATGAAATCTAGAATAGAATGAAAATGTTCATTGATGATAATCTTCCGAGTCATGACATGGAGGAGCCTGTATGAGGAGGAGGAGGAGGAGGAGGAGGAAGAGGAGGAGGAGGAGAAGGAGGAGGAAGTTGCCCATACATGGAATTAGGGATGGAGTGGGAATAAGATATAAGGAGACTGGAAAGGTCAGGGGATTAAGATTAAGAAAGGCTTTTGAATGCTGGAAAGTTTTTTTGTTGTTGTTGTTGATCCTAGACGTGAACCCCTGGAGTTTGCTAAATTTGTATTCACCTTAGGAAAATCAGTTTGACATCTGAGTGGAGGATGGACTGGAGGGAGGAGAGACTTGTAGCAGAGAAGTGTAAAGTGAGGGATTATGGGTTAGGGTTAGAGAGATCAGAGCTTTATCTGAAGTTTCCAGTCTGAGGGAGTTGCTGGGGTGCTGAGAGGGTAAGGGACTGGTCCAGGAACACACAACCAATAAGTGCCACAGGAGGGGTTTGAGTCTAGGACTTCTCCATATCAAGACCAGCTCTTTATCCCTGAGGATCAAATTACTTGTCTACCTGCACCTCCTATACCGGGAAATCAAAATAAGCTTTTCACAAACCCTTTTCTAAAAGAGACATTTGTAAATACTTTGTAAGGCAAAAAGTAAATGACAGATAATAAAGAAAGTCTTTTTTTGTGTGTGTGTGAAAACTAAAACTAACCTTGTCCTACTTTTGATCTATTGGGCAAACAAATCATCCCGGGCCAAGTGGGTGATTGTTATTGAAAAGAGGATATAGTTCATAAGAAACAGAGGAAATCATAGCGAGGAAATGAGAGAATGAATCTTCATCGAGAACTGTCCAAGATCGATTCTTCTAAAACTGGAGGAGGCCCCACGAAAGTCTCAGAGGCCTAGAGCGCGCTCATTAATCACAAAGAAACTCGTGTCACGGTGTTTCTATCTCAACTGAGGGAACTTGTTTATTGGTTCGGTGACTAATGGGGCGCCCTCGCCATGATCGGAAACCCAGCTGCCAACTGGAATGCGGTCCAACCTGGACGCCGGTTCTTGGCTGCATTTGTTTTGAAATAACTGGATTTTAATAGCCCAATAAAGCCCTGCTTTAGAAAGGATCATTATTACAAAGAGTTCCGCTCAATCTAGGTCAGTGCAGGTCCGCTGCGGGGGGAGATCGTCTCAATGATGGGCAGTCATCGGCGTCCGGCACCTTCTGGGGGGGGAGACTTCACTCTCTTTGGGAAGCTGCACAGAGGATCTTCCTGAGGTGGGGGTGGGGGGAGCAGCAAGGTCACATGGTCAGTGAAGAAGCGTATTTTATTTTGGGGAGGGTATGTCAAAGCAAAGAGTCTGGCATTCTTGGCTCCCAGCTCTGCCGCTTGGTCCTTTGGGAATTTTTTTGAGTCTTGGTTTTTCCATTTGTAAAATAAAGGGTTGGAATGAGGGAGCTACAAGGTCCCCACCAGCTCTAAAGGTTGTGGTTTTATCGCAGGCAAATGTGTTCCAGCTCATTTATGCATTCCATAAGTATCGGTTGATTGACTGAGGGGCAATTGGGATTAAGTGGTTTACCCAGGGTCACACAGCTAGGAAGTGTCAAGTGTCTGAAGTCACATTTGAACTCGGCTCCTCCCAACTCCAGAACCAGTGTTCTATCCACCGGGCCATCTAGCTGCTCACAAAAAGGATTTGTTAAATAAATGTCCACTACGGGCCCAGCACTGGGCTTGGCACAAGGGACAAAACTGAAGGATCAAGGACAAAACTGAAACAATCCTTGTGTTTAAGGACCTTACGATGCCCGTTAACACTATGGAGACTAAAGACAAAAGTGAGAAGTAGATAGAAAATCTGTGGGGAGGTGAGCAGAATGAGGGTGTAGGGAGAAGCTTCCCTTAGACGGAGCTGCTGTTTGAGACAGACCCTGGAAGAACCCCCATTAGTGCCACAGGGAACCCTGGAGAACAGGGAGGAGTCACAAGGAGCGTTTTCAGGCAAACAGCCGGCCACCTATCGCCCGGCCTCCTGGCCTGCCTCGGACTCGAGATGTTGCTTTTTTGAGTTCACTTATAAGAGTTTACATTTCTGCCTCCTGAGTTGGGGGTGAAGGTGACGTTCCTGCTGTCGTGCCCGTCCTGGCCGGTGACTGGAGAGCCGGCTACAATAGGGGAGCCCATCCTGGAAGGGCCGGGCCATTCAGGACCAAGGTACGGCTGGTATCCGAAGACCCCTTCGGGATGAATGGTGGAAAACTTCTTCACTCTTCTGAGCTCCAAGCTTGGGTCTCACACAGAAGTCATAGCCTTAATGGACCCGTCCCAAAAGGGGTTCCCATTTTATCCAAGGGGAGTTGGCCATGGCTGATGGTCCTGTACATCAGCCTTCCCTAAAGGCCTGGAGGAGAAGAAGTGCAGGGAGGCTGGAGTCTCCCCAGGGCCAGCTCCTCATGGAAGGTCCATTGAAGAATCCTGGCTTCCCTCAGACTTAGCAGCCCGAGTTCAGGAGGAGGAAACTTAAGCCTTGAGAGGTCAGAGGGTTGGGGATTCTGGCCACATGCCTCTGGCTAAGTCACATGCTTCCTACTCTAAGTTGCTGGAGCATTGGTCTGAAAATCCTCTGCCCTGTCCCCATCGGTGACTTGGCCAGAGTGACAGAGGCCAGAGTTCATCACCGGGAGGGGGTCGGTGTGGGGAGATCAAGCTTGGTCAGCCTTTGGACCCCCAGGACCCCCATGACCAAACCTCTTCTGCTGGTGGTGGATGGGCCCAGCGCAGCAGACCCCGTCTCCATCAGCCACTCGGGCAAGAAATTCTGCTGAGGGGAGAAAACCGAGTTTGTGCCGGGAGTTCTGGGTTGCCATGTGGCTAGGGGCGGGAGCTGGGCTGCTCTTGGGTCAGACAGGGCAGGTGGGACATCGAGCTGTGGGGAGAGAGAAGGACCCCCCACATCTGAGAAGGTGTCAATGCCCTTTTGGGGTCCCCCGGATGAGGGGGGAGATTGGGAGAGACCTTCAGAAAGGGTCCCCCAGGCTGGCTCCTCCTGGCTGGAGAACGGGGTAGTGAAGGATCCAGAAGGGACTGCCCCCAGACCAGGAGCGGCCTCTGGGGATGGAAACTCCCTCCACCGATCCATATCAGCTCCCATTCTGTCAGTGAGAGGTTCAAGCAGTGGGGCCCAGTGTTCCTGACTCCAGAGTGGGCTCTATCCATGACCATCTTCCTTTCATCCACAGGCTTTCGATTAAGTGGCCGACCTTATTCTTCCGGCCTCCAGTGGGATTTCCCACCCTCTGCCTTTGGAGCCAGCCAGCGTACCCTTCCCCCAAGACCTCGCCTCCCTAACACAGGGCACTTGGGGGAGTTTATTTGCCTTTTACTAGGGGAGGGAGATGGAGACTGGGGGTAGCTTTAGGCCCAGGCCTTGATGAGAACTAGGGGAAGTGAAGAGTTCCCAAGTGGGGAGGGTCCCAGCAAGAAGGGAGGCCCTGCGGGATGGGAGCAGGGGGGCGTCCCAAACCTTTGTCCTGGGGTCTGCCGCCGCCGAGCGTTGGGCGCTGAATCTCACAGAGTTTATCAAAGGTCTAGAGTCACCGGGCTCGGAGGGAGCTGGCTCAAGCTTGGGATTCTGATGCTTCCTGCTGGAGGAGATGGGGACAGGCTCTCGCCAGCGCCTGCGGTGGGTGGGGTCCCCTGGAAGCTCGTAAAGTATCAGCTCCAGCTTATTCAACTGTTGTCTCCAGCCTCTTTCCCCTCTATTAATTATTGTGTCTGTCATTTGGAGGCCAAAAGCAACAACTCTGGGACCAGGACTTGGAGCTGTGGTCTCTCAGGGAAGCCAGCGGAGCAGCCCTCCCCCTCCCTGAAGCCCGGGGCCCCTCCCCCAATTGGTTCAGGTCTTGACCTGTCATGTGGAGGCAAGCTTAGCGTCAGTCACTGTCATTCTTATTGATTTCTAGGTGCTCATCTTGCTGCCCCTCCCATTGCAGTTTCCTTATTTGCATCCCAGCCATGGTCTAGTGCTCAGTAAGAGCTGAATAAATGCTTGTGATTGACTCAGTTGGCCCTTCTCCTTCCCCAACAGACTCTTCCATTTCCTTATTTGCACCCCAGCTATGGCCCAGTGCTCAGCATACAGTAGGAGCTGAATAAATGCTTGTGATTGACTCAGTTGGCCCTTCTCCTCCCCCAACAGACTCTTCCATTTCCTTATTTGCACCCCAGCTATGGCCCAGTGCTCAGCATACAGTAGGAGCTGAGTAAATGCTTATGATGGACTCAGATGGCCCTTCTCTACCCCCAATAGACACTTCCATTTTTTTAATTTGTATCCTAGCTATTGCTCATGCTCAGCATACAGTAGAGACTGAATAAATGCTTGTGACAGACTCTGATGGCTCTGGCTTTGAGATCCTGTAAGGACAGATATAGGGGACCTTCCTTCATTTTGCCACAAGGAGGAGCTAGATCAGGTGGCTTCTGGGACCCCTCCCAGCGCCAGCTTTAGGATCTAAGGATGGCAGAGGAGCCCGGCTTCCCGCTGGGCTGAGGTAGGATGCCCAGGGTGACTGAGTGGCTTCTGCTTCGGTCCCACGGGGAGAAGGCTGCTGCGGCCTCCCTGACGCCCCGATCCTTCCCCCTCACTCTGGCTCCGGCAGGGCCAGAGGTTCCAGCCACAAAGGTAAGCCTCCCTTTAAAGCCTCCAGAGCGGAGACTCCTTTGTGCTCACATTGGGTCTCTGGGAGGTCAGGTGGCCCAAGGCCAAGGCTGTAAAAACATTGTGAACCCTCTCTGTTGCTCCTGGATGGCCACAGCCCTAGGGCCGGGGCAGACCTCAGTTTATCTTGGGGAAGTTCGGGAAGCTTGGCCACAAAATCTCCCCGAGCTCGTTAAGTTTGGCGTGTACCACCCAGGCGGGGGAGCCCCTGCCAAGAGGCTGGTACATCATTTTTATAAGGGAGCTAACAAAGGGCCCAGGTCCAGGAAGAGCATTACAACATTCGATTTTCCATTTTTCATCCTTTTAAAGGAATTCGCCCAAGTGTTCCATTGAATAAGCTCTTACTTAATGTTCGTGAAAAGAAAAACAAAAGGAAAAACCCCACTGAACCCCGTTTTCAGCCCAGAAGAATGTCCGCTGCTACACAGGAATGAGAAATCCCCAACCTGGGAAATAAGAGGGAGCCACTGGGGAGTCTCTTGCAAGCATCACAGGATGGCTGTTGTCTGGTGTCCATGGGCTTTGGTCTCTTGGGTTTGGGGGAACCGTGTTTGAGAATTAACAAGAAGCTCCAAGGCTGCTTCTGCTTCTTCAGAAGGCCTGCGCCCAGGAGGAATTGGGGGAGCTGTTTCCCCCTCGTTTCTTCTCTTCTTCAGGGGTTTTGTGGGAAAAGTCAGTCAAAAACCCAACAAGGTAAAACGACTCCCGCTGTCCTTGTTGAGGACTGGGGCCCCAGCAAGGAAGGAGGTGGGCTCCACATCCTGGGCTGGAGACCTTCCTCGGTGGAGGAATTCAGGAGCGAGGACAGTTTCTGTCTCCAAAGTCCTCCCAGAGGATGGCCCCGGCCCTCCGGGTCTGTGCCAGGGAGCCATCAGCCCACCAGGTTCTGTTCAAGCTGACCCCATAGTCTTGTGAGTTTGGGATGGCTTGTTGGAATAGAGCCCAGGACCTGGAGCAGGGGAGCCCTGAGTATAGTGTGACCCTGAGCAAGTCCCCAAATCAGGACAACATCAAAAGCAAAGTGGCCACAAGGACAGCCTCCCTTTGCCTCAGTTTCCCCCAAATGTAAACAGAGACAATGACAGTACCTGCCACAGTTATTGTGAGGATCAGATGAAATAACATCTGTAAGCAATTAGCCCAGTACCTGCCCTGTATCAATTTTAGTTATTATTACTACTATGGAGACCCCCACATATCACCAAGGGGGGTGTGCAGGAACTGCAATCTGTGCTGGTGGAGAGACGCGTTCTGCTTCTCCCAGTAATGGTCATTGAAGCCCCCCCCACCGCATTCCCACTAATAATAATTCCCCCAAACCCTAATAACAGCATCTTCTGCAGCACAAGCATTCTGCTCTTGGGCTAGTGTGTCTGGTGGAGAGCACAGGACCTGTCCAGTCAATCCTCAGTGAGACCTTAAGGAACTGGCTTTGGGGACGGCGCCTCTGGGAAATGATAGATCTTTGGAGTGTTCTTGGACTCAAGTGGTGAGTGTTTGCTGAACACTGTGTGCTAGGGACTGTACCATGACCTGAGATGGAACACTTGTTTGTGAGTGTGTGTGTGTGTGTGTGTGTGTGTGTGTGTGTGTGTGTGTGTGTGTGTGTGCGGTATTCACCTTGCACACAAATAATGCCATAACAAATGCCCACACAACAGGCTGTCTCTGTCAGACCTTTCTCCCTGAGTTCTGGGGCAGAGCCTTTGGCCCCCAAGCTGAGGCATTGACTGGCAGAGCTAAGTCTCCTTCCACATCTTGTTTCATGACAAAAAAACAGCTGGCCCAAAAGTAGGACTGCAGCCCTGGAAGCCCAGTGCCCCTCAGGAGCGGTGAGAAAGAGGTAGCAATGGCCTCCTGGGAGCCCTGGAAAGTGCAGCTTGTGCTGTTTAGTGGGGGAATCTGCCCACGAGCCTCAACTAAGAAGTGGCTTGACTTGATGGTGGCTTGGGGACCGTTTGGCGGTGGACGTGGACAGAGGAGCAGGAGTCCATGATGAATTTTCCACAAGTCTTCATGACCATCAGTATTAAAGGCCTTGATCAGATCAATAAACATCGTGTACAGACCTCTGTTCTGCTTCTAGCATTTCTCCTGGAGTTGTTGGGCAGCAAACACCATATCAACCGTTTCTCGGTCCCTTCTGAAGCCACATTGACTCTTGGGTAGATGACCATCTCTCAGGTGAAGGATCAACCTGTTAAGGGAGACTGGCATGAATCTTTCAGGTAATGACTAAAAAAGAAAGGATATCCCTATCCCCCAATCCCCCCCCACCGCAATTGTCACAGGACACTATTTCCTTTACATTCATAGAGCTGGACAATGTAAGCATCCGTGAATTGCTGAGGGATAACCTCTTCTTGCCACACAAGCTGGAAACAATTTCTGTCAGTTTTCATATGAACAGTGGACCCCCTACCTTTTAAATATCAGCTGGAATAAATTCAGCACTAGGTGTTTTGTCACACCACAGGAGACTGTCATTCAAAGCCTCTTCTTCAATTGGAAATTTAGTTAGACATGTATTTTAACATATTTAACATATATTGGACTACCTGCCAGCTAGGGGAGGGGGTGGGGAGAAGGAGGAGAAAATTTGGAACAAAAGGTTTTGCAAGGGTCAATGCATATGTGTAATGTTTTGTAAATAAAAAGCTTTAACTAAAAAAGAAAGAAGGAAGGAAGGAAGGAAGGAAGGAAGGAAGGAAGGAAGGAAGGAAGGAAGGAAGGAAGGAAGGAAGGAAGGAAGGAAGGAAGGAAGGAAGGAAGGAAGGAAGGAAGGAAGGAAGAAGATTTGGTCAGAGAGGGATTAACTTCTACCTGAGGTATATGGTAATGGCTTCAGCATTGATTGATGATAGTCTGTAGAGATCATTATGGAAAGTGTTCAGCCCATCTTTCCAGTATTATGCCCTTATTGCCTTATTGCTAATCAATGTGGCTCCATCAACACTGACTAGGTCTTTGCCTATAAATAGCCTTCAGGCCATCATAAAAAGTGTTTTGGATTGTTACTATCAGTATAAAAATGAATTGCATCTGCCTTACTATTGAGCCAAGAATCCTGCGTCTCTCTAAGCTTCACATATATTTTACTCTTGATGGAATTAAATGCTGCCTCCTTAGACATGGACATAGACCATTTTGCTGGTAAACCTGTGGAGTTCTCATTTTTCATTCAGCAGCTTCTGACTTTCACCACCATTATCATTGAACCAGTCTTGATGTTTTGTGAGTGTTTTGGCCCAGATGAGTAATTGCAGCACTGTGCACCAAATCTCGGAAAGCTGCCCACTCCTTTTCTGCTGTTCTGTTGCTAATTGTGTGTTGGCTTGCCCTTCCCTCTAAGGTATCAACAAACTATTCCAACTCTGAGAAGCTCTCTAATGTGTTGATATTCATTCTTCTGGCAGCCTTTTTGCCTCAGAGATGCCACTTTTGTTGAATGTGAATATTTAGCTTGGAGAGGATAAGTCTATGATCAGTCCAGCACTCTGCATCACACTGCCTCAGTCTCTCTCACATCCTGTGTGTTTCTTCCCCTTACAATCACATAATCCATTAAATGTCAATGTTTGCTTCAAGGATGCAATTAGGCAAGCAAAAGCCAGCGTTAGTGATGAGAAGGTCATGAGATGCACGAATCTTCAGTAGTAAGTGACCACTGCTGCTGCTATTTCCAATATCATTTCTCCCAAGGCCTCCCTGTCATGTCTGGTAGTATATACTTACTCCTAAATTAAAAGCTTTCCTCTTTTGGCCCGTTGATTCATGAGATTTTTCTTTGACCTCCTCAGGGTTCATCAGCATAGGCACTGATGACTGTGGCTTGGCACTTTCCTATGAGTGGCAATGGCGTTGCCATGAGTTTGTGATTCACTTCTCCTGGGAGGCATACAAGCTTGATGACTAGATTAGTTTTGATTTTTAAAATTTATGCCCGATTTATGACCACCCCAGAAAAACACTTATCCAGCTCTGATTTCAATAAAGTGGCCTTTATTTGTCAGCCTTGTTTCACTCAGGGATGTGATACCGGCTGAGTTCTCTCTCAACAAGAGGTGAGAGTTAGGTACATCAGGTGGGCACCGAAGAAACAGCCCCCAAAAGGGCTCAGCAGCTCTCACACCAAAGGTCCAACTTCCCTGAACAAACCTACCCTCTGGTGTGGCAATGACAATGTGGATGGAGGAACTGGCCTATGTAACCTCACCAAGGGCAAGGATGACAGAAAAGGAAAATGGGCAGATCATATTCTGAGCCTGAGAAACAGTGTTGGATGTCCCAAGGAGTATTCTTAATCTCCACAAAGAATAAGAGTAAAGGCTCAGCACTGGGATGGGGCTCTTGAGTCCCTTGAATCCGTTCCCTTCTTGGAATAATGAACAGGGAACCTACATCCCATTGTGGATGAAGACTGTTCATCTGTGAAGACTTAGCTGAGATGGGACTGGGCTATTTATAATGGCCGAAAGTGTAGACCATTCAGAGCCTATGCGAACACAGACCTTGTCTATTCACTGTGACTCGGATGTCAGGTTTTTTTACTTTTGCATTTAATTCATTTTTAACTTTTAAATCTTATTGATGCTTTTTGTTTGGACATTCCATTTCCAAGTCACTCCCCTCCCCATCGTAGTGACCCTTTTCTTATAACAAAGAAAACCAAAACATTAAGCAGAAATAAGCCCATGGACCTCATCTGATGGTGTGTGCACCGTTTGATGCCCACAGCCCCCCACCCGAGCCACAGAATGAGAGAAGCATATTTCCTCATCTCTCTTCCCGGGTCAAAATAGGTCATCATCCTTAATTTATGTCTTAGCCAGTGATTTCAGGGTCTGCCTACTTTAAGACCTTATTTATTGCTCCGAAAACGTCTCCAACACTTGCTTAGAACAGGAAGCATCTTTTAAATCAGCCAGCAAAGAATGACAATGGAAAAGCTCCATCAAAATGGTTTTCATTTTTTCCTTTGAAACTCTTGGGGCTTTCGTCTCCGAAGAGATGGATGACTCTCTGCTCACCGTTCCAAGAAGGGACTAACTCCTCCTTTCTTCCTCCCCACCCCCATCTTGCCTGGTCCAGGAGGGCTCTCCACCCTTCCTCCCTCAGCTCACTTCTTTATTTTTCACTTGATGATAGGCCCCACAGCATTTTTGCAGCAAAGGAAAAAACATAATGAGCTTAATTTTGGAATGTCAAAGGTTATTATTATAATCACTTTCCTCTGAAGAACTGCAAATAATCCATTTGCCCAACTGCCCTCAAAGCTTCTAATTATGCTTTTGTGGCTACCCCTACAAAGCTAGCCATGAGCCCATTGCAAAATCTAGTTTTTGTTTGTTTGTTTCTTTTAACTCTCTCCCCACTCTATACACAAGAACTCCACCCCTACTAGATTTTGGAGATTAAATTCCCTTAGTCTTTTCTTGGGTCTCATTTCAACATTTCCTCCTCCCCCAATGAGGGAAGGAGCAGAGGTTTCAGCATCGTATTTTATGGACTGGAGAAATCTGACTTGATATGTGGTCTCTTCTTTTACATCTCAAGGACAGGCAGCTTACAGATTTTTTATCCAGTCCGTGGCCCCGCCTTCAGGCAGAACCCCACCTAGATCATTCCAGACAGATGAGAATCTGTCCTGTTTTTAAAGCTCTCTAGAGGAGAATGCTAGGCAGCCTTGCCTGGCAACCCATTTCATATATAACAACACTCACTTATTCACTCACATTCTTCTTAAATCTACTTTCAAGCCCCCAGACTTGAAGCCCATTATTTCTTTCTAAAAATGGTTTTGGAGGAGGTTAAAGGATAATATAAATCTCAGTAACTTTTATGTGTATAATGTTGTTGTTGTTTTTTTTTTAATCTAATATTATCTAGTAGAATGTAAGCTCCCTGAGAGCAAGCTCCTGGTTGTGTTTTTCATCCTTATACCCCCAGCGCCTAGGATAGTGCCTGATTGATTTGTTTTGTTGTTTAGTCGTTGTTGGTCTGACTCTCTATGACGCCCCAAAAGGGTTGGTATTTTTTTTTTTTTTTGGCAGAGATACTGGAGTGATATGCTATTTCCTAACACATTTTACAAGTAAGAAAACTGAGGCAAATGGAGTTAAGTGACTTGCCCAAGGTCACACAGCTATTAAGTGTCTGAGACCATATTTTAATTCAGCAAGATGAGTCTTCATGTCACCAGGTCCAGCCCTCTGTGCACTGTACCACTTAGCTGCCTACTGTGTCTGACTCACAACAGAGGCTTAATCAATGCTTGTTCATTGGTTAATAACAACAATAATAATTTATAAGAATGGCCTTTTTGAAAGCAGAGAATATTGCCTTCTTTTTTTGCATCTGTATTTTCAGCCTCCAGTACCGAAACTGGCACATAGTAATAAATCCTTGTTTATTAATTCCTTGAAATGCTTAGGGAATTATAAACTTTTTCTAGGAAAAACTATTTTTGTTTTGAGTTTGGGTTTTTTTTTTTTTTTTTTTTTTTTTGGCTTTGTAAACCCTACTTAATGCCATCAATTTAGTAAGTGCTTAAGAAATGCTTGATTGATGGATGAAGTGCTCACTGCTCATGGAGGGCTGGTTTTTTGTAGGGTTTTGCTTATGAATCTGCATAGCAGGTTTAAGCACACAGTAGGTGCTTAATAAATGATTTTTAAATGAAATTGCTTATAGTTTGCAAAGGACTTTTGTACCCATTGTCTTGTTTGGCCTTCATAACTACCCTATGAAGAAGATGGAGCAGAGATTTATCCTTATTTTACTGATAATTAATGTGGAAGTCAAAACTTAACTTCCCAAGAATAGAGCTATAATTAAATAACCCTTCAATTCCCTTGAAAAGGATCTGCGGGTCTGACATGGTAGAAAAAAAACAAAGGTTCATGAGGCTTCATTGAAAGCATCAGAATGTCCAGGGCTGGGGAGATGATGGTTGCTGTTGGCACAGTGTTGGCTCTGGCCATGTCACTCCTAAATGTTGCATTCTCTTCTGCAATGAAATCTAGAAAGGAGGCTGATGGATTGGAGAATTCCAGAGGAGGGAGGCCCCATGCTGTGAGGGATCGGTGGGGTCTAGGCCCTGGTAAGACTGCCCTGGTCCATGCAGTTCTTGATTGGTACAAGGCACTGTTGTTGTGTGGAGAAGCAGCTGAACCCAACGCTTGGGTGAGAGAGGGTCATTTTGTTTCTAATTATACATTGTTAATCATTTAGGAAGAGTACAATGAAAAAGACAGAATCTCTGGAATCAGAAGACCGGGTTCACATTTCATCTTTTTTGAACATTTTTTTAAAATAAAATTTTAATGAGCAGGACCAGGAGATCGTTATACACTTCAATAACAATACTATATGATGATCAATTCTGATGGACGAGGCCCTCTCCAACAATGAGATGGACCAAATCAGCTCCAATAGAGTAGTAATGAACTGAACCAGCTACACCCAGCAAAAGAACTCTGGGAGACGACTATGAACCACTACACAGAATTCCCTTGTCCGCCTGCATTTCTGATTTCCTTCACAGGCTAACTGTACACTGATTCAAAGTCCAATTCTTTTTGTACAGCAAAATAACTGTTTGGACATGTATACATATATTATATTTAATTTATACCTTAACATATTTAACATGTATTGGTCAACCTGCCATCTTGGGGAGGGGGAAGGAGGGAAAAAATTGGAACAAAAGGTTTGACAATTGTCAATGCTGTAAAATTACCCATGCATATATCTGGTAAATAAAAAGCCATAATAATTTTTTTAATTAAATAAATTAAATTTTGAGTTCCAAATTTTTTCTCTCCCTTCTTTCTCTTTTCCCTTCCTACAATGGTAAACAATTTGATAAGATGATATATGTACAATCATATAGTACATTTTCCATAAATTTTCATTGTTTCCAACAATTATTTATTAAATTCCCATTATATGCCAGACCTTGTGCTAAGCATTGGGGATCCAAAACGAGGCTAAAGACAGTTCTTACTCTCAAAGACTTCACAATCCAAACAGTAAGCAAACAAATACATACAGAGCAGACTACATGTAGAACAAATAGGAGATAATCACCAGATGGAAGACCTTGGGATTAAAGGAGAGTTAGAGGAGATTTCCTCTGAGAGGGTAGATTTTAACTGGGTCTTGAAGAAAGCTAAGAAGATCAAGTAGTTAGAGTGGAGGAGAGAGAGCCTTCCAGGGCTGGGGGATGGTCAAAGAAAATGACCAGAGCTGAGAAATGGCGTGTCTTGTTCTTAGAGCAGCCAGAAGGCTGGGTCAGGGCATCAAAGGGTTGGGGAGTAAACTTTCAGAAGAGTGGGAAGGAAGGAGGAGGCAGGTGATGAAGGGCTTTGAAGGCTGAACAGAGCTTTTTGTATTTGATCCTGGAGGTGATAGGGAACCACTGGAGCTTATTAAGTACAGGGTGACATAGAGGTGCACTTTAGGAAAATCACTGAAATGGCTGACTAGAAGATGAGTTGGAGTGGGGAGAGACTGGAAATAAGCTTACCCCTCTCCACCCAGCAGTTATTGCGATAGTCTAGAGGTAAAGTGATGAGGTCTGCACCAGAGTGGAGCAGTGTCAGAAGCGAGTGCATACCAGAGGAGTGGCAGAGACGAAATCAACTGAGATAGTGCACAAGATGCTGCAGAGGTGAAATTGGCAAGGGATATTGAAGAAGTGAAAGGACAAGAGATGCTGCAGAGGTGAAATCGACTAGGGATGTTGCAGAAGTGAAATGGGCAAAAGATGCTGCAGAGGTGAAATCAACCAGATGTAGTGCACAAGTGAAATGAGCAAAACATGCTGCAGAGGTGACATCGACAAGGGATGTTGCAGAAGTGAAAGGACAAGAGATGCTGCAGAGGTGAAATAGACTAGGGATGTTGCAGAAGTGAAATGGGCAAAAGATGCTGCAGAGGTGAAATCAACCAGATGTAGTGCACAAGTGAAATAGGCAAAACATGCTGCAGAGGTGACATCGACAAGGGATGTTGCAGAAGTGAAAGGACAAGAGATTTGCAAGTGGCCCCATGTTGGACATGGGAGTGAGAGAGAGCAATGAGTCCAGCTTGATTCCTGGGTGGCCAGCCTTTTTAAGTTAAATAACCTAGAGTAAGTGCCTTTACTCCTCTGGTGCTCAGTTCCTTCGTCTGTAAAATAAAGGAGTTGCCTTCTGAGATCTGTTTTAGCTTCAAGTCTATGGTCTTCATCTCTCCAGGACAAGGAATGTTTGTATTAAAGGAAACTTTTTTTGGTTTTATGACTTACTAAGTTTACACCTCAGTGAGTTTGTGTGTGGCTATCTAGGCCATTTCTGAGCCTAGTGAGCAATCTCTCTCCAGCTCTTGCTCTCATCTTTTGGTGAGTCATGGGCCCCTTTGACAGTCTGATACAAATTATGACTCTTTCTAAGAATAATGTTTTAAATGCACAAAATAAAATATGCAGGATATTGAAAAATGCATGCATTTAAAAAAATATTAAGTTCATAGACTAAGGGAAGATCTCTGATTTAGACAGTCTCTAAGAACCTTTCTGTCTCTGGGGAAACATTCATTTTTGGGTGTTTATTGACTTTCTATTGCTAAGGAAGAGGCAAAATCGAGTTTGCAGCTTGGTCTCCTCTCTCTGAATCCGGTATTTTTTGTCTCTAATCTATCTGAGAAAGAAGCTGCTACACTCTTTCTAGATACAATCAGCTCTCAGTCAGCTACGTGTTCTGAAGAAAATGAGGAAAGGTCTTGTTTGTATTTGATCCTTGCTCTTGGGCTGAATTGTCTTATAGACCTAGTCTAGCCTTCAGAGTTTTAGAGATAAATACTTGTTGATGGATTGATTTGAGATAAGATGAGAATTCCCACTTGCCCAGTGGCTGAGGCCAGGAATCAGTCATTTGGACATGATGGGCTGGGAATGGGAATGAATGACCCGGGATCGTGTCAAAGGCTAAGATGGTTCTGGTCTCAATTAGGCTTCCGTGTTTCTAGGACCACAAAGCCAACTCTTATTTGTCAGTCTGTAGGAAGGGAGGGGAATACACGCATCCTCACTCTTCTATTTCTTTTTTCTCTGTGTTCTATATAAATAGAGAGGAAATGAGCCAAACTCAGGATAGAAGAGATGTTGTTACTAGCCCTCATGAAAGAGCTGGAATCAGAACCCATCAAATTGAGCCCTCCCACCTCCTCATTCTACAGAGGAGGACACTGAGTCTCTGAGGGGTCATAGAACCTGTTAAGTGTCTGAGGTGAGAGCTGAATCTAGGATTTCCTGACCATGTTCGGTGTTCTATTTACCACATAGTCTATTTCAGATCTAAATCTAAGGCCTAAGTCCTCAACTCTCCACTAAAAGGAATATTTTGTGGCCTTATTGCTTACTTGCTTACCTCCAATGGGTCTGTGGACAGCTTTTATCCAGGACTTCTTGGATCTGCACTTTGGGGCTAGTCTGAGCACTCAGGTATTGTAGGGGAGACGTCCTCCTTAGGCTCTGTTACTTCTGTACTCCTGGGGGGGTGGGGGATGCCAATCAGTCAAAAAGAGAAAATTCTGGCCAGAAGCTGATGTGAAGAGGAAGAGGTGGCCCAGGCAAGGGGACGTGGTGGGGCTGCAACAGAGCTTGTTCCACAGGAAGGATTAAGGCCCCATATTGTCTCAAGTTGGTTTCCCCAATTAGTTTAATACAATTGTAATCCTATGTATTTTGTTTTATGAATTAAAAATATGGTTTTTAAAGGACTCCATAAGACTTCCTCAGCTGATGGAAAGAGTTCAAAGTATCTAGAAGGTTAAAAACCCCGATCTAACTCAACAATCAAGGGGAATGGCTGCCCCAGCAGGCCGTGGGTCTCCTCTTACTGGGGGGTCTGAATACTGGCTAGATGATCACTTGTGGTGGGGCTGGACCCAAAGACCTGGGCTTCCTTCTACTCCAAGGTTCTCTGAACCTGCTGACTCTGGCTTCATGGGATCGGAGATCATTTCTGGTTCCAGATCCCTGGGACCAGGTTTGCTCTGGCTCCCCAGAGAAGCAGTTGACTATATTGTTCTGTACAAGGCAAAAAGGAAAACTAGAAGGAGGCAGGAAGGGAATAGCCAGTGATCTCAGCAGTGGCAAGACCGCCATCTTGGAAGCGTCTCTTTAGTCTGGATCAGCTTGTTCAGAGTTCTTCAAGTTTCTCTTAATTATTCATTGTGCTGGGGAGGGGGCGCAGACACCACATTCTCCATTGTTGGGAACCCCCCTTTTCTCCAGGGCCTTTGCTATCACAAAAATGTTTCTCTGAATTTTGGGGTGATCAGATCTGGGCTTTCATGGGTGTCCCCTGAAAAAGTTCCCTGAGGGCCACAGTCAGTACATGTCAGAGGCAGCGTTGAGTCCAAGTGTTCCAGACTCCGAGGACAGCTTTCCATCTGCTCAGCCAGTTCTCGGCTACAAAGCCTTGTGTACGTCCCGGCTTTTCTTTCTGCCTTTGCATTTCTTGAGTGTCTGGCTGCTGCTTCTCACAATGAGGCCCAGGGGAGTATCAGGAGCTTGATGTATGCAATTAACACTAATTGCAGTCCAGGTCAATTCTTGGATCTCAGGGCTTTTCCTTTCAACCCAGATCTTCAATTTTTCTTTATCTGCAATGATTTTTATGTCATCTCTGTCTCTTTCCAAATGTTTTGTTTCCACCCTGAAAATCATTCAGGTCCTTTCTTGGAATCCATGTGGAAAAAACATGTTTTTTACGTATCAATTACACTGAAAAATTAAATTCCCCTTTTACAAGTCAAGGGCTTGACAGTCGCTGGTCAGGCAGGGAAAAGGTCACTGGGATCGGACGCCAGGCCGAGGCTGAGCAGCCGTGGCAAGAAAGCTGAGGGAGTACCTTCCAACTGTGAACAGCAACCTGGCCAGGGTCATTTGGAGCCCATCTGACAAGCCAGCAGGGACTCCCATTTGGATGGGCTGGAACAGAATGCTTCACAAACAGGATCCTCTTGGTCCAGCTGAAGGGAGTAGGTAGACAGTGGAAATCCCATGGAAAATCATGCATAAGAGCTCTGGCCCAGAACTCAGGGAGGGAGCAGAGGATTGGGGTCAGGCGTCATGGGTTTAGTCCCACGACTTCTTGCCGCTGTGTGACCATCTTGAGCCTCAGTTCCCTCTTCTATAGAATGAGAGTGTTGGACTAGATGACCTCTAAGGCCCTTGCCAGCTTTAGAGTGAACACTCTGGCTTTTTAGTCATGAATCATGAGGGCTTCTCTGGGCCTCGGTTTCCCTATTTGTAGAATACTTGTTCACAATGATCATTTGCTCTGGTGAGCTCATTGTACAGAACAGTAAATGAAGGGCCAAGCTGTCATTAAGATGATTAATAGATGACCCACTCATGGTTATGCATTGAGCAGTGAGGCTGAAACTCAACTGGAACCTCAGTTTCCCCCCAAATGCTTTTTCTTACTAATAATGAAAATTATTTGATTTTTCCATATAGGACTTTAACCATTATCTGATAGCATCGCTAGGACAGAAGCAGTGTTATGCCCATTTTAGAGAGAAGGAAAACTAAGACCATTTGCCCCAGGACATGTAGATAATAAGGGGCACATGGGAGACAGACTCAAATTTAGTCCCATGCCCCCATGTTCTGGAGAGACCCTTTGGCTTAGCCTCAAAGTCAGGGTGATGGGAGTTCCAGTTCTACCTCCACTGTAGGTTAGCCCTTAACATCTCAGGTTCCCAAGCAGCCTCTGAGACAAAAATCAAAGAGGAGCCGCCGAATAACATCAGTCGAGGGATTGGCCATACTGTGAGTCATCCCCCCCCCCCCAAGTGATAAAATCCTCCTTTCCTGCCCCAAACTCTCTCTGTGTCTCTATTAAGTGTGTCCTGTGAGTCGAGAGGTGCATCCGGCTAGCGTGGTGGGCAGAGAGGTCCTCAGTCAGGAAGACCCGAGTTCAAATCTCCCAGCTGAATCACACTGAGTGTGGGGCATTGGGCAAGTCACTTGTGGTCCAGACAGTTCTGAGGTCGGCAGCCGCAGAGGAGACACCGATTGTCCTTCATCCCACTGGCCCAAAACAAATGTACGGAGATGAGCCCCACGTCTGCCTTCTTGGGGACCCCAGTCTAGTGGGGGGAGAAGACACAAGAGTTAAGCAGATGAGGAGTCCCAAGTGCTGGGAGATGGGGAGGGCGGGGGAGTGACTCACACATGAGTCAATGGCAATTCTTTGACAACAACAAGCCACCTTCCTCCAGCAGGAACCTGGGGACAGCTCTCCCGTCCATCCTGAGGCTTCCTGTGATGGATGGGACAGGCCCTGAGCCCATGGCTCCTCGGGGAAGATGCTGGGCTGCCTTCCCGTGATCCCTCCGAGTCCAGACGGGAGCCAGGGCCGGGGCGATGAGCATGGGGCAGTTTGTTTTTCTGCTTACCCGGAGAACCACGAGCTGTCCTTTATTGGCCCTGACGACTGGCTTCAGGAGTAGGGATCTGGGCAGGGGGGCCTGAATGTTCTGGCCTGGGAGAAGAAGAAGAAGAAGAAAGAAGCAGAGGGGGAGAAAGATGAGGAGGAAGAAAGACAGAAGGAGAAGGAAGAAGAGAAGGAGGAAGGAGAGGGAAAAGGAGGAGGAAGTGATAGAGAGGGAAGAAGAAGAAGAGAAAAGGGGAGAAGAGGAAGAAGAGAAAAAGGGGGATAAAGAGGAGGGAGAAAAGGAGAAGGAAAAGAAAGAGGGAGAAGAGGAAGAGGAGCAGGAGGAGAAGAGGAGGGCAGGGGGAGGAGGAGGAGGCAGAGCAAGCAGAGAAAAGCAGCTCTAGCCTCCTCTCCTGCCCCAAGATGTTTTTCCAATAAATAATGTGAAGCTTCAAATGAAATACAAACCCTGTGCATTTC
Source organism: Sminthopsis crassicaudata (assembly GCF_048593235.1). Lineage (NCBI taxonomy): Eukaryota > Metazoa > Chordata > Mammalia > Dasyuromorphia > Dasyuridae > Sminthopsis > Sminthopsis crassicaudata. The sequence continues at coordinate 475,497,889 of NC_133620.1, read as the reverse complement.
TTTCTCTCTTTCTTTTTTTAAAATCTCCTTGGAATCCAGGAATATTTCAGGATCTGGACAGGATCATGGAGCCTCTGAGGACTGGCCCTTCCTCCTCCTAGGGGAACACTCCTTTCCTAATGACATTGGGGAAGTTTTCCCCCCTCCTGCCTCCCTCCCATCTCCATCCCCATTGCTCCACCCTGGGCTGGAGGCCGGCCTTTGAACTGTTATTATTATCTTGGCACTGTAATATGACTAATCTCAGTTTGCATGATAGTTCCCCGCCCCCCCTCCCCCCTTCTTGGAAAGGGAGGGACCCATGCTGTTGAAAGCGCCTGGGGGATGAGCTGGCCCTGGCAGTCAGCTGCAGCTTCCCCTGGCTGTCCCAGCTAAGCTGGCTCCCCCTCTTTGTTTTAGCCTGTCCTACCCCCCCTCGAGAAACTGCCCATCTCCAGGCTTCCTGCCCATTGGTGTGTGGAGTGGGCAGAGCCTCCAGTTCCAGTTCCAAGAATTCAAGCTGGAATTTAACGGCTTCCCCTCTTTGCACCTCAGTTTCTTCCTCTGTAAAACAACTGGGTTGGCTTTGATGAGCTCCGCATCCCACAGGATCTGTCCTGCGATTGTAGCTTCTCTGGGCTGGAAGGGACTGAGTGCTCTCTGGGGTCCCTTCATACTGGTTTTTTTTTTTTTTTTTAACTTAGATTTGTGTGAGTTTCCAGTGTACAGGGAACATCATCTTAGATCATTATAAATCTATCTGTCCAAACCTGTTCATTTTACAGATAAAGAAACTGAGGCTCAAAGAGAGTGTCTAACTTGGCCAACATCCCCAGAGAATGATTTGAACCTAAAGCTTCAGACTTCAAAGCCCAGTCTTTCCCTGCCCATCGTTACCATGTCCCGATCTTAGCCCTGGGAGATAGGAATAGCTCCAATTTATAGTCCGGGACCAGAGGATTCAGAGAGGTCAAATTGCTTTCTTACATCACACAGCAAAGGAATGGCAGAATTGAATCCAGAGTTTCTGGCTGAAACTCTCCCAGAAGCCCTCCATTGCTCTCCCATTGCACAAAGCTGGGAGCTGGAGAGCTCTCTAGATGCTTCTAGAGTCTGTGCTTCTGAGACTCAAGGATCAGCCCCACATTATTTTGTTCTTTTTGTACATTATTTGGAGTGCCTTTTTGCATGGCTCTTGGTCGAATGGCTGGTTGGATGGCCAGCTGGACCAGACAGCAGCTAGCTAGTTAGGCAAACAGATCAGACAGGAGAACGATACATCTAGAGTACTTACTGGGCCAGGGCATTATGGGTACTCACATTCTGAGCGATGGCAGCACAGTGAAAATGGGGATGAGAAGAGGTGGGAAATATAACATGGAGAGGACCTAGGAGGGAGGTAGAGGCTGGATTCCGGGCCGAGCAGGCTGAAAGCGCAGCCAGCAGAATCCCATGTGGTGCTGGGGGCAAAGGCTGAGATTCTGCTGGAGCTATTGCCCTGAGCTAAGATGGAAGGGTATGGATATGGTGGGGAAGAGGGAGCAACTTGGGGGCAGGGGCAGATTGACTTCAGTCACTGGATGCCAAACATTTTGCACGGGGCCAGGCACATAGTAGACATTTAAGAAATCCTTGCTGATTGGTTGACTCATCTGCATTCGTCCTCTGTCCCCAGCCGAAGTAAGCTCCTTGAGAACAGGGATGATCTCATTCCTCTGCTTAGTATATAGAAATATATACTATATACATACATATATACATACATATATATATATATATATATATTATACACATACTATTCTGTATATTTTAATATATATTGCTATACTATATACATAGTATATATACTAAATATATAGTATATATAATATATACATACGTGTATAAATATGTATATATATATATATATATATATATGTATAGTATTTAGTATATAGCACTTAAAAGAGTGGACTATTCATAGAGTCAGTAGTTAACCAACGCCTGCTGAGATGAAGGGAATGTGGGAATTCCCCTGGTCTGGATCATAAGTCATCTGTCCCTCCTCATCTAATGTGAATTTGCATCCGACCACACACTGGGTAAATGTGGAAACTTGTGGTTGCATGGGCTGCCCATCCATTCTCTGTTTGTTTTTTTGGTTCGTTCGTCTCTCGGGCAACATCCTCCAGGTGATCTCCCCCTGGATTCTCTGTTGACAGCGTATCATGCCCTTCTCACACCTGCCACATGTTTCGGCATTGCCTTTTGGGGACCCACAACTTAAATTCTTTAGAAATTGTGATGCTGTGGGATTTGCCATCAGCTTGTGACATCCCTGGAGACTGGTGGTATTAGGACCAGAGAGAAACCACAGTCTCATCCATACATAATTGGGTCAGCATTCAGGCCACAAAATGGCTTCAAGGACATTGAAAGATATGTCACTATCCTTGTATCCACGAGCCAACGTGGCTCTCAATCATCAGTCTATTGGAGGCTCTCATTGGCCCAGCCCCTTCTCCTTTTCCCTTCCAAACTATCCCTCACCAGCAGCCAGATAATTCCTTATGCAAAGTTTGGACTGAATCACTTCTCAACAGCCTTCCATGGCTCACTACTATTTAACATTCAGACAGCTTGGCTCTCTTCAAGATCTAGTTGGAGCGGACCCTCTGAGGCTGAATTTATAGTAATCTTATAAATTTGAGTCAACACAAGACCTAATCCCTTGTTTTCCTGATTTGTTTATAGTATCATCCTTTATGTTTAAATCATGAACCCATTTAGACCTTATCTTAGTATAGGATGTTAAGTGTTGGTCAATGCCTGGTTCCTGCCATTCTATTTTTCAATTTTCCTTGCAATTTTTGTCAAATAGTGAGTTCTTATTCCAAAAGCTGGAATCTTTGGGTTTATTAAACACTAGATTATGATAGTTGTTGACTATTATGTCTTGTGAACCTTGTGAATCTATTCCATTGATCCAGTATTCTATTTCTTAGCCAGTTTCAGATAGTTTTGTTTATTGCTGTTTTCTAATATAGTTTTAGGTCTGGTACAGTTAGGCCACTTTGTATTTTTTTTCATTAATTCTCTTGAAATTCTTGACCTTTTATTCTTCCAGATACATTTTGCTATTATTTTTCTACTCTATGAAGTAATTTCTTGATAGTTTGATTGGCATAGCACTGAATAAGTAGATTAATTTAGGATTGTCATTTTTATTATATTAATTCGGCCTATCCATGAACACTTGATATTCTTCCAAATTTTTAGATATGACGTTATTTGTATGAACTGTTTTGTTATTGTGTTCATCTAGTACCTTGCTTTGTCTTGGCAGGTAGACGCTCAAATATTTTATATTATCTACAGTTATTTTAAATGGGATTTCTCTTCTGTCTCTTGCTGTTGGATTTTGTTGATAACATATAGAAATGATGATGATTTATATGGATTTATTTTATGTCCCGCAATTTTGCTAAAGAGGTTAATTATTTCTAATAGTTTTTTAGTTGATGCTCTAGGATTCTCTAAGTTTATCATATCATCTGCAAGGAATCATACTTTTGTTTCCTCATTACTAATCTCATTCCTTCAACTTTTTTTTCCTTCTCTTATTGCTAAAGCTAAGATTTCTAATACAATGTTGAATACTAACAATCATAGTAGACAGACTTGTTTCACTCCTGATCTTATTGGGAATGCTTCTAGTTTATACTCATCACATATGATGTTTCCTGATGGTTTTAGATAGATGCTACTTATCATTTTAAGGAAAACCCCATTTATTTCTATGCTCTCTAATGTTTTTAGTCAGAATGGGTGTTGTATTTTGTCAAATGCTTTTTCTTCATCTATTGATATAGTCATATGATTTCTTTTATTCTGATCATTTATGGTAATAGTTTCCTGATATTGAACCAGTCCTGCATGAATGGTATGCATCCTACTTGGTTATGTATATTATCTTGATGATAAGTTGCTAAAATCTCTTTGCTAATATTTTCTTTAAGATTTTTTTACATCAATATTCATTAGGGAAATTAGTTTATAATTTTCTTTCTCTGTTTTGGTCCTTCCTGATTTAGGTATCAGCACCATATATGTCATAAAAGGAATTTGGTAGAACTTCTTTCCCTATTTTTCCAAATAATATGCTTAGTATTGGAATTAAGTGTTCCTAAAATGTCTGGTAGAATTCACTTGTAAATGCATCCGGCCTGGGGGATTTTTCTTAGGGAGTTGATTAATAGCTTGTTTAATTTATTTTTCTAAAATGGGATTATTTAAGTAATTTATTTCCTCCTCTGTCAATCTAGGCAATCTATATTTTTGCAAGTATTCATCCATTTCACTTAGATTATCAGACTGACTGGCATATAGTTAGGACAAAATAGCTCCTAATTATTGCTTTAATTTCCTCCTCATTGGTGGTTATGTTCATTCTTTTCATCTTTGTTGTTGGCAGTTTGATTTTTTCTTTCCTTTCTAATCAAATTAACTAAAGGTTTATCTATTTGTTGTTTTTTTCCCTAAAACCAACTCCAAGTTTTGTTTATTAGTTCAATAGTTTCCTTTCAATTTTATTAATTTCTCCTTTTATTCTCAGTATTGCAAATTTGGTATTTAATTAGGGTTTTTAATTTGTTATTTTTCTTGCTTTTTTAGTTGCATGCCACATTCATTGATCTCTTTCTCTATTTTTCTTAAATAACTATCTAGAGATATAAAAATTTCCCTATTAACTGCTTTGGCTAAATCCCATAAATATGGGTATGTTGCTTCATTATTGTCATTCTCTTGGATGAAATTATCAGTTGTTTCTGTGGCTTGTTGTTTCATACTTTAGTTTCCAATTAATTTTTGATCTATTTTTCCACATCCTTTATTATATGTAATTTTTCTTGCATCATAATCTGAAAAGACCGCACTTAATATTTCTGCCATTCTATATTTTATTGTGAGGTTTTTATGCCCTAATAGATGATAATTTTTGTGTAGGTTCCAAGTACTACTGAGAAAAAAAGTGTATTCCTTTCTATTTCCATTCAATTTTTTCCAAAGCTCTATCATATCTAACTTTTCTAAAATTCTATTTACCTCCTTAATTTCTTTCCTGTTTATTTTATGGTTCAATTTATCTAATTCTGATAGAGGCAGGTTGAGATCCTCCACTACTTCTCCTTCTGGAGTAGTGCTTTGCCAACTTTGAAGAGGCATTTAAAAGTTCCTGTTACTATTGGTAGCATCAGGGCTGCCTTTGATCCTGTGGCTGAGAGGGGCTCCCAGCACAGAGCCGTGCCAGGAGGAAGAAGGAAGTTTAGGAAGGAGAAATGTTTTATGGAGTGCCTCCCATCCCCCACCCAATGCAGGGGTGGGGGTGGGGAGATGGAAGGGCAGGCTGGTGGTCACAGGGACCACCCCTGAGCTGGCTCTGCCCTCTCTCGAGCCCAGGTGGGTCCAGGGTCTTCTGCTCCATTGGCCTGGGGCGCAATTGGATCTCGGGAAATGGAATCACCCACTGGGCAGTGTTTGCCCAGAGCCCCTTTCCCCTTCATTAGGCCTGGGGTCACCAGGGACAGGGTGGGTCAAGCCCAAGCTCACTGGTTTCACTTTCAACAAACTCATCAGTCACTGACCTTTTCCTCAAAGGATTTGTCCCATAAATTCTTATCTTAAAACCCTGCTTTTCTTTCAAGTTACAAACAGGAATTCATGGGCTGAGAACCAGGAGATCAAATGATCTTCCTAAATGTGGAGGTGGATGATGATCGGAGCTGCCAGCCACTAGTATGCCATAGGAGTGGAGAGCCTTTAATTAGCACCTGGAGGTTACAAAGCATTTCACAAACACCTTGGTTGATCCTCACAACAGGGAAGTGAATGCTACTATTATCTCCATTTCACAGTTGAGGAAACTGAGTCCAATTGGTTCAAATGACTTGCCCAATGTCATATAGCTAAACCAACATCCAAGGCTCCATTGAATTCTGTTCTTTCTAACTCCGTCAGCCCAGCTACCTAATATAATATTTTGATTTTTCCAGCTGTCTATGCTTCTGTGATTCCCTTTCTATCCCTCTCAGGGCCAATCACCACCTCCTCATCCCTAGAGATTGTCATCCTAATTCCCCCTAACTCTGCCTCCCCACACCAGATTTACTCAATACATGGGAGGTCTCATAATATCATGTGGGTGGTTCAGTGGCACTCACACTGTTCACCTTTTCTGATCATACTCTGACCCCCAGTCCTCCTGGCTCTACAGCCTCTGACTCCCCAGCCCTCCTGGCTCTGGGGCTTCTGCCTCTCAGCCCTCCTGTCTCTGGAGCCTCTGACCCCTACCCCTCCTGGCTCTGGGGTTTCTGCCCTCTATCCCTCCTGGCTCTGGGGTCTCTGCCCTCCAGCCCTCCTGGCTCTGGGGCCTTTGCCCTCTATCTCTCCTGGCTCTGGGGTCTCTGCCCTCTATCCCTCCTGGCTCTGGAGTCTCTGACCCCTCACCTTCCTGGCTCTGGGGTCTCTGCCCCCAGCCCTCCTGGCTCTGGGGCTAACAAAGCTCTCCACCAGACTATGCTGCTGTTGGTGATATTCTGCTTCTTTAGGTAGAGCTGGAGAATGCCTTTTCCCCAATGCAGTTGGTACTTGCCAGGGCAGGAGATTACCACCTTTGTCAAGTGTTCAGGATGGACATGAAGAGGGAGCCTTCCGAGCGTCTAAAAGCCCCTGGTGTCTTCCCTTTCCTGAGTGTGACCCCTCTCTTCCCTTTTTCCTCTGCCTTTCTCCTTCCATCTACCTCATTATCCAAGGCCCCGGAATTAGCTTGGTGGTTTTACGAGTTCAGAAGCTGCTGATGAGTCTTAGTTAGAATTTCTTGAGGTTTTCATCTCCTGTGGCAGATGTCGGCACCCAGGCTGCTTTGCCCTTAATAGAGAGGCCTTGATTTGTGCCCAAATGGAGCCCTCCAAGAGAAGATGGCCGAGTGTCCAATGAAAGGGCATTTCTTGCTGCCTTTCGGTCTGTCCACAATGAAGTTAAAGGTTTCAACTCATGTCTTCACCCTTTCTAAAGAAAAATCCTGGGAGCTTCCTTCCACAGAGCTGTATAATCCCTGTGGAATAGAAGCATTATGGCGATGATAATTTTTTTAAAAAGCATCAAAAATCCCTGAGGGGAGAGAGTGGTCCATTTATATTTGTAACTCTCTCCAGCACCTTGCACAATACCAGCACAGAGGAGGCTCTCCGTGAATGCTTGGTTTTGATTGAGCCATCAATCATTGTCATTGAAGAATTATGAGATTGAAGACTGAATCTTTACCGAATGGTAAAATAAGAATTTTAGTATTGCAATTATTTTTATTGGTAAATGTTATTATTAATGGTAAAATAACAATAACGGTAAAATACTCCCTATGAGGATTCCAGCCATTTGGTGTTGAACCAAAGGCACATTTTCAGAGAATTTAGAATTAAATTAGTGTTCACAAAATGCCTAAAAGCTGGGATTCTTAGCACCCACAACCCTTTCTCTGCTGTTGTTGCTCATTTTGGTCATGTCTGCTTCTTCATGATCCCATTTGGGGTTTTCTTGGCAAAGATACCTGTGTGATTTGCCATTTCCTTCTCCGGCTCATTTTACAGATGGGGAAACTGAATTAAACATGATGACGTGATCTGCCCAGGGTCACACACCTAGTAAGTGTCTGAGGATTCAGGTCTTTTTGAATCTAGGTCTGGCTCTCTGACCACTGCATCTCCTGGCTGCCCTGACCTTTTCCCTGGCCCTTTCCAGTGGCTATTCCAGAAATTAAAGGGCCCCCATTGGCCAAAGGACTATTTTCAATTTGTGTGGATGCCCAATGATGATGATGACCTTTTCTCTCCATGCTACGCCAGGCTGGCCCTCAGACAGGGGACAGTGTCTTAAGGGGTCTCCCTCCAAAGGCCTTCTGGCACCATCCACCACCAGGCGTGACAACAGGAACTAGAGGCTGGGGGTGGCCTTGAGTGTTAGAGTTAACGAGAGAGCAGAGGGAAACTTTAAGGTATATATGTGATACCGAGGCAGAGTGAGTTTTAATTGGGAGACGGGAGTAAGCGTGGACAAGGGGTTGGATAGGGACAGGAGGGTAAGGATACAGTATCAAACGCACTATCCACCACTTCTTCCAAAGGCTCTCTTCAAGAGAAGGGACTGCAATTCCAAATAAAGCAATACTCCTGCTCTTATTTTGGTGGGGTCTCGGTAAGTCTTCTCTCACCTTTATCTTCTCATTCAAGCACAATGGAGAGGGACAACATGGCATCTGAAAACCCTTTGTCTTCATTCAAGCTCCAAACTCTTTACAACGCTTGGTCCTTAGCAGAACTTGTCAGGAATACCTCCCTGTCCTGCCTCAGGCTGCCTCACCATCCCAATCTGCAAAATGGGCATGAGAAAGCCAGGACTGGCTGTGTCATAAGGTTGTTGTCAGGTTGGGTGAACTCGAAAGGCTTAAGCAGCATGGGGATTTCTAGTACCGGAGGATGGGATGGTCCCGGTGGGCGACGCCACACTGGGAAGGCTGTTTCATTGCAGGCGACTTTAGTGCTCTCTAGGCCCCCCACTGGTCCCCCATGCGGCCTGCGCCAGCAGCGGGCTCCCTAAAGGGCAGCTGTTTCTGTTGGCATTGAGGCTGCGACTGAACTCACTCTCATTCCCAGTGGCTTACGAGCAGAAGAATGTGTGTCAGGAGGAGGGAAAAAATCCCAATTCTTGGTGTAATTTATGGGGAATGACTGTTTTCTCTATGAAGCAGAAGGCTAATAGACTGGTCTATAAGTAATTAGAGAGGCAATGTGGCAAGAGCTCTGCCCTGGTTTCTGGGAGAATGAGCCCTCCCCCAAACTTAGCTTGAGCTCCCCACTTCCTAGCTGGGCATCCTCCCCTTCAGGCCTCAGGTCACCCAAGTGTCAAATGAGCAGGTCTTCCTCTTCCATCATCCGGATTTTGGCCATGTCCACGTAGAGTGCCTATCTTCTGTTTCTCCTATGGCCAGGTGGGTGCTCCCCTGCTCAAGAAGGACACTGACTCCCTTTTGCCTCGAAGATCCAATGAACACCCCTCTTTGGCACTAAGAGCCTTCCTGCTCCCATGTTCCCATGGGACGCTTCAATGATGATTCCACTCCCCGGCCCCTGGCCTGCTGGTCCTTCCTCATGCAAGATGCTCCATTTCCACCCTCTTTGCCTTTGCACAGGCCATATCCTGCCTGGGTGCTCTCCCTGCTCAGCTGAGCTTCCTGGAGCCCCTGCTTCTGTTCTAGGCTCACCTCTGTGGATCGCTCAGTCATTACTGTGTCTTCATCTCCTACGTGTTGGAGGGTGGAAACCGTTTCACTCCTCTTTGCCTTTTCCTGGGCCTGGCACACAGCAGGTGCTCCATAAGTGCTTTTCACCGGTCGTCCAGTTGTTAGTGTTTCCTCTCTCTCTCTTTTGTCCAATTGCTATTGAGTCGGTTGTGTCCAAGCTGCAGCTCTCGGACGAGGGCGGTCCCCTGCGGCAGGGCCGTCGTACTTCCAACACGTCTGGATGTGGAGAGTCTGCAGTGTTGGAAAGAACAACTCGTTTACCAGAATTCACGAGAAGACTTTCTGGAGACAAATTAAAACAAACAAACAAACAAAAAAAAAAAAAAAAAAAACCAAATCAATAAATAGACACGGTGTAAATCAAAACCAAATCAATAAATAGATGGTGTAGTGGTTAGATCACTGGGCCTGAACTCTGGAAAACCTGGATTCAAGTCCAGCCTCATATTCTGAGTATCTGTGTGATGTTGAGCAAGTCGATTAACTTCTCTTTGCCTCAGTTTCTTTATCTGTAAAATGGGGATACCTACCTCCCGTAGTGGCTGTGAGGATCAAGCAAAATACTATTTGCAAAGCATTGAGTACGTGCCTGGCCTGTAGTAAACATTAAATAAATGTGGGTCATTATAATTAAGTGAGAAGAGTTTTCTTTAAATGTCCACAATTGAATTTTAACTTTTAACCCTGGGAGGAATCCCTCCATTGCCAAGGAAGTCAATAAAAAAGAGACCGTGATTAGTGCAGCTCCAATAAATGGCGACCAATGGATCACTTGATCTGGTTTGGAAACCGGCACGTATAGGAAGTGCCTTATAGGTTATACAGGCTGTCCATTGGGTTCTCCCAGAGTTCACTAAGCCTTTACTCAGCTCCAGGCTCTGTTTCTCTCTGTCTCTGTCTCTGTCTGTGTATCTGTCTCTTTCACTGTCTCTCTGGGTGTCCCTGTCTCTCTTGGTCTTTCTGTCTCTGTGTCTCCATATCTGTTTCTCTCTATCTCTATCTCTGTCTGTCTGTGTATCTGTCTCTTTCACTGTCTCTCTGGGTGTCCCTGTCTCTCTTGGTCTTTCTGTCTCTGTGTCTCCATATCTGTTTCTCTCTATCTCTATCTCTGTCTGTCTGTGTATCTGTCTCTTTCACTGTCTCTCTGGGTGTCTCTGTCTCTCTTGGTCTTTCTGTCTCTGTGTCTCCATATCTGTTTCTCTCTATCTCTATCTCTGTCTGTCTGTGTATCTGTCTCTTTCACTGTCTCTCTGGGTGTCTCTGTCTCTCTTGGTCTTTCTGTCTCTGTGTCTCCATATCTGTTTCTCTCTATCTCTATCTCTGTCTGTCTGTGTATCTGTCTCTTTCACTGTCTCTCTGGGTGTTTCTGTCTCTCAGTTTCTCTGTCTTTCTATCTCTGTCTCTCTTGGTCTTTCTGTCTCTGTATCTCCATCTCTGTTTATGTCTGTCTGTTTCTGTCTCTATCTGTGTATCTGTCTCTGTCTCTCTTACTGTCTCTTTTTGTGTCTCTATCTCTCAGTCTTTAGGTTTCTGTCTCTGGGTGTCTCTGTCTCTCTTGGTCTTTCTGTCTCTGTGTCTCCATCTCTGTTTCTGTCTGTCTGTTTCTGTCTCTGTCTGTGTATGTCTCTGTCTCTCTCACTATCTCTTTTTGGGTCTCTATCTCTCAGTCTTTAGGTTTCTGTCTCTGGGTGTCTCTGTCTCTCTTGGTCTTTCTGTCTCTGTGTCTCCATCTCTGTTTCTGTCTGTCTGTTTCTGTCTCTGTCTGTGTAGCTCTCTTTCACTGTCTCTCTGGGTGTTTCTGTCTCTCAGTTTCTCTGTCTTTCTATCTCTATCTCTGGGTGTCTTTGTCTCTCTTGGTCTTTCTGTCTCTGTGTCTCCATCTCTGTTTCTCTATATCTATTTCTGTCTCTATCTGTGTATCTGTCTCTGTCTCTCTCACTGTCTCTTTTTGTGTCTCTATCTCTCAGTCTTTAGGTTTCTGTCTCTGGGTGTCTCTGTCTCTTTTGGTCTTTCTGTCTCTGTGTCTCCATCTCTTTCTATCTGTTTCTCTCTCTGTTTCTCTCTGTCTCTATCTCTGTGTATCTGTCTCTGTCTGTCTCACTGTGTCTCTGTGTATCTCTATCTCTCAGTCTTTCGCTCTCTGTCTCTCTTGATCCTTCTGTCTCTGTGTCTCCATCTCTTTCTGTCTGTTTCTCTCTGTCTCTATCTCTGTGTATCTGTCTCTGTCTGTCTCACTGTGTCTCTGTGTATCTCTATCTCTCAGTCTTTCGCTCTCTGTCTCTCTTGATCCTTCTGTCTCTGTATCTCCATCTCTGTTTCTGTGCATCTGTCTCTGTCTCTAGTTTTCTCTCCTTCAGGGCTTCCTCTTTTCATCATCGACTCTGCTTCCGGAGGGGCATTTGGAAAACTCCAGCCCTCGCTGCAAAGCCGAGTCTGTTTGTGGGACCCCTGAGCTTGCTTTCCCTGCTCAAATCATTAGTCGGAGAAAGCCATCCAAGAGCCCAACACCCAACGGCAGCCAAGGCCAACAATTCACTGAACGTTCTGGTAGCGGGAGGTGCCCAGAGGGCCCCAGCACTTGAGGGTCAGCTGGCAGGGGAGCCTGGGCTCACAAACACCCGGTGCCTCTCATCTGCTATTACAGTTAATATTTGAAACGAGTCCGCGTGGGGAGCTTGGGGATATTCAGTAATAGGGCCAGGCTTTCCTCGAGCATTAAGGAGGTCGGATCGAAGTAATTTTGTGGTTAAGCGAATCTCCCATCAACTGACTCTGGTCCTGCTGGTTCTTTGTGTGGGAGGGAGTGCCGATTTGGGGTGTTTCTGAGGGAGACTCAGAGGCTCTGTGATTGAAGCCAGGCCTTGGGTAAATGCTGCACACGCAGCTCTTTGGATGTCCCTTCCACACAGTGACCTTTAAACCTCGCTCCCTCCTCGGATGACTCTCTTCCCCACAGTGGGATGCTCAGGCAGCTGAATGGGCTCTGTACGGTAGGTAGAGGGGAAGCCGGCCAGGGTGACTCCGGCCAGGCAATAATCATCCAGTTCCAAATCCAGTATTCATTCCACTCTAGAGCTTTCTGTGCAGAGCCTGAGAAAGAACTAGGTTTAACTGGGTCCTAGCCAGGAGTGTGCTGGTAAATGTTCAACAACCAGCTTTCTGGGAGGGAAACTGGATACAGGACACACTTTAAAGATGAATCTACATTGTTAACATTTTTCCACCTCTTTCTTGAGCCCAGAAAAATCAACAGAACGATAAATCAAGCCTGAATTCATAGAGTTTGCCAATATCCAAGGTGAAAATGCTCACATGAAAAATTTAACAATCAGCTCCTGAGCCTGGATGAGGTAGCTTTGGCTCTAGCCTTGCAATAATACGATCCATTTGAAACTGAAAAGTCACTTAGTTTAACTGCTGAATTTCACATAGGCAGAAACCAAAGGAAGGCCCTGAAAGAAAACAGGGGGTACAGCTTTTCTGTATCCCTGTCTGTCAAAAAACATTCAAAAGACCCTCACAAAGCACCTACTCTGTGCTCCATGATGGGATTGCAGAAATAAAAAATGAGATTCCTCTAAGGAGCTTATATTCTGTATGTGTGTGTGGAGGGAGGCTGAGAAAGAGAAAAGTAGAGAGGGAGATGCAGAGAGAAAAAGAGACAGAAAGAGAGAGAGAGAGAGAGAGAGAGAGAGAGAGAGAGAGAGAGAGAGAGAGAGAGAGAGAGAGAGAGAGAGAGAGAGAGAAAGAGAAAAGAGAGAGAGAGGGAGAGGAAGAGGGAGAGGGAGAGGGAGAGAGAGAAAGGGAAAGGGAGAGGGAGAGGGACAGGGAGAGGGAGAGGGAGAGAGAATGAGAATAAGGGAGAACAACACTTTATATCACTATTGCACATATATCGGCTTGATGGAAAAACAAGTAAGATGGAGGTCAGTGTTCTGAGACACACATTTCTTCCATGTCTTACTCCTTGCCAGTGCGCTGGTGCATAAAAAAAAAATCTCCTAGGACCAGAAGCCCCTCTTGGGAATGGGGGAAGCAGAGTCAGAGGGATCAGAAGAGCAGTGTCTGTGGATGAGCTGGCTCTGAGCTTCATCGTGGAGGGGAGTGCAGGGAGAAGGCAGCCGTGTGCTTGGAGAGGTTCCTTCCTCTTGGATGGAGCACGAATCATAACATTTTATCTGCAAACTAGGGGGAGATTTTTCTTCTGCCCTGTTTGACCAACGTGTGTGTGAGGGTGTGAGTGTGTCAGTGTGTGTGAGTGTGTGAGTGTACAGTGTCATAAAAAAGACCCGGCATTGGCCTGGGGAGCTCTGAAGGGCACTGAAGGCCTCCCCTGGGTTGGAGGACAGCTGATGAGCCAGAGTTCAGACCTGAGGCCTGAGGAAGCCTCTGGGGCTGTGAGAGGGCACTCGGAGTGCAAGGCCGGGCACTGGGCAGCACAGCAATGGCTCCCCAAGAGAATGAAGAAAAGACCTTGCAAGAGAACACAACAAAAGGGTTACCAACTACCAGCCTGGAGTGCTGGGAAGGTGATTGGCCCCCAGACCCCCCTGCTTGGAGCTGGACATGGAAAAGAAAGGTTTTCTTGTGGGTCTGCATCAATCATTCCTTTTCACTCGAGCCTCAGGCAGACAGAGCCGGTCTCATCCAGCCGATCTCGGTGAAGAGGGGAACCGAGGCTCTGAGTTGACCTCTGAGAGGTCAGAACCGACTCCAGTTTTAGAAGTGGTCAGGAGCTATGAAGCAGGAATGACTTGGGGGTCGTCCACCTCAGACCTCTCTTTTTACAGATCAGGAAACTGAGGTCCAGGGAGGAAACAAAATGGTGACTTACTGGAACAACCCGGTGGGGGCTATGGGCCCAAGGAGTGACTACATTGTCACTAGACTGAGCTCAACTGCCACAGAAGTTGGCTTCAACACCTATAGATGATAGGGGATAACCTGCAAAAATCAATCAACTCCTAAGCATTTATTAAGCGCCTTCTGTGTATCTCATATGGAGCTAAATGTTAAAGATTACAAAGACCCAAGTCAAACAGCTTGACTTCAAGCAGTTAACTTCAAGAAGTCAGTTATGATTTTCTTGGTATGATGACTTCCTCTCTCCCTCATTCCCTTCTTTTTTCTCTCTCTTCTCCTCCTACTCATCTTCCCTCTCTTCCTCCCTTTCTTTTTCCTTCCCTTCCTCCCTCCCTTTCTCTTTCCCTCTCTTCCTCCCTCCCTCCCTCCCTCCCTCCCTTCCTCCCTTCCTTCCTTCCTTCCTTCCTTCCTTCCTTCCTTCCTTCCTTCCTTCCTTCCTTCCTTCCTTCCTTCCTTCCTTCCTTCCTTCCTTCCTTCCTTCCTTCCTTCCTTCCTTCCTTCCTTCCTTCCTTCCTCCCTCCCTCCCTCCCTCCCTCCCTTCTCTTCCTTCCTTCCTCCCTTCTCTTCCTTCCTTTCTCCCTCCCTCTCTCCCTCCTTCCCTCCCTCCCTCCCTCCCTCCCTCCTCCCTCCCTCCCTCCCTCCCTCCCTTCCTTCCTTCCTTCCTTCCTTCCTTCCTTCCTTCCTTCCTTCCTTCCTTCCTTCCTTCCTTCCTTCCTTCCCTCCCTTCATTTCTTCCTCCTTCCTCTTGTCTTAATCATTATCTACTATGTGCCAAAAGTTGTGTACTAGTTTTGGGGGATTAAAAAACCAAATCCTTAACAAAAACAACAAAAACAATGTCCCTCTCCAAGAGCTTGCAATGAATTTGCCTGGGATAATGTATGAACCTTCATTCATACAGATAAGTTGATGCAAAGTACATAATCAGAGTAACTTTGGGAGAGGATACTAACATCTGGAAGAAAGAGAGAGAGAGAGAGAGAGAGAGAGAGAGAGAGAGAGAGAGAGAGAGAGAGAGAGAGAGAGAGAGAGAGAGAAAGAGAGAGCAAGAAAGAGAGAGCAAGAAAGAGAGAGCAAGAAAGAGAGAGCAAGAAAGAGAGAAAAAGAAAGAGAGAAAGAAAGAAAAGAAAGTAAGAAAGTAAGAAAGAAAGAAAGAAAGAAGAAGAAAAAAGAAAGAAAGAAAGAAAGAAAGAAAGAAAGAAAGAAAGAAAGAAAGAAAGAAAGAAAGAAAGAAAGAAAGAAAGAAAGAAAGAAAGAAAGAAAGAAAAAGAAGGAAGGAAGGAAGGAAGGAAGGAAGGAAGGAAGGAAGGAAGGAAGGAAGGAAGGAAGGAAAGAAAGAAAGAAAGAAAGAAAACTTGGTACAGGGGAGAGTCCAAGGAAGAATGTGTTATAACTTCCTGAAGGCCAGGTGGGATTGATGGTGGAGGGCTTTACATGCCAAAGAGAGGACTTCATTTATCCCCTATGACAGGGAGCTGTTGGAGCTGTTGGCCAAGAAGCTGACACAGTCGTTTGAGCAAGCGCCTTAGGCAGCCAAGCGAGGGATGGTTGGAGTGGGAAGAGGCTGGTGAAGAGGCCACGGTCTTCCAGGAAGAGGCTTCTACTCTAGTGGTTTGGTGCTTTTGGGATCTGGAGCCTGGGATGCAACCTGGTAGTGAGCCTCCCCACACCTGACCAGCAGGTCCTCTCTCAGGACATCCGTCTGGCAGGGACCGCTGTGCTGGCGGGCTGTCAGTGCAGCAGGCCTGAGGTCCCTCTCTTGGTGGCTGCTGGCTCTTTCCTCTCATTACAAAGCTCTCAGTGAGAGGGGCTGAAGATGGCCATGCTTTGTGAAAACGTCCGGAGGGGCTTTGAGGCCACATTCGGAGAAACAACAGCGAGTACTCCCATCGGAGGCCGGGCCGCACCAGGGGCAGGAGGGGGACGCGCTGAGGCTGCTGCTGAGTCAGACCTTTGTTGCTGCAGCTGGCCTTCCTTGAGGGCTCGGATCTGGGGGCTGGGGCAGTGCCCAGGGAGGGCTGAGCTGGCAACTGGGATGGGGAGATGCCATTC